>NC_080744.1:98838190-99179044 GCF_020826845.1 Diceros bicornis minor
CGGGCATTCAGAACATGTAGCACGTTGCTGTAAGCAAGCACATTCTCATTCAAAGTTGCAAGTTACTATGTAGGAACAAGTTTGTATAGGTATTTCAAAGATGCCCAGATCTGAGCTAAACTTGGTATGTGTCCAACTCCTAGAAATAACTTCATGCCCCATCTCCCTTACTTCCAGCTAGTAAGGATCACATAATTCCTAACAAAGTTTTGACACAGATTCCCAATTCGGGCATTCAGAACATATAGCACGTTGCTGTAAGCAAGCACATTCTCATTCAAAGTTGCAAGTTACTATGTAGGAACAAGTTTGTATAGGTATTTCAAAGATGCCCAGAACTGAGCTAAACTTGGTATGTCTCCAACTCCTAGAAATAACTTCATGCCCCATCTCCCTTACTTCCAGCTAGTAATGATCACATAATTCCTAACAAAGTTTTGACACAGATTCCCATTCGGGCATTCAGAACATATAGCACGTTGCTGTAAGCAAGCACATTCTCATTCAAAGTTGCAAGTTACTATGTAGGAACAAGTTTGTATAGGTATTTCAAAGATGCCCAGAACTGAGCTAAACTTGGTATGTGTCCAACTCCTAGAAACAACTTCATGCCCCAACTCCCTTACTTCCAGCTACTAAGGATCACATAATTCCTAACAAAGTTTTGACACAGATTCCCAATTCGGGCATTCACAACATATAGCACGTTGCTCTAAGCAAGCACATTCTCATTCAAAGTTGCAAGTTACTATGTAGAAACAAGTTTGTATAGGTATTTCAAAGATGCCCAGAACTGAGCTAAACTTGGTATGTGTCCAACTCCTAGAAATAACTTCATGCCCCAACTCCCTTAATTCCAGCTAGTAAGGATCACATAATTCCTAACAAAGTTTTGACACAGATTCCCAATTCGGGCATTCAGAACATATAGCACGTTGCTGTAAGCAAGCACATTCTCATTCAAAGTTGCAAGTTACTATGTAGGAACAAGTTTGAATAGGACTTTCAAAGATGCCCAGAACTGAGCTAAACTTGGTACGTGTCCAACTCCTAGAAATAACTTCATGCCCCATCTCCCTTACTTCCAGCTAGTAAGGATCACATAATTCCTAACAAAGTTTTGACACAGATTCCCAATTCGGGCATTCAGAACATATAGCACGTTGCTGTAAGCAAGCACATTCTCATTCAAAGTTGCAAGTTACTATGTAGGAACAAGTTTGTATAGGTATTTCAAAGATGCCCAGAACTGAGCTAAACGTTGTATGTGTCCAACTCCTAGAAATAACTTCATGCCCCAAGTCCCTTACTTCCAGCTAGTAAGGATCACATAATTCCTAACAAAGTTGTGACACAAATTCCCAATTCGGGCATTCAGAACATATAGCACGTTGCTGTAAGCAAGCACATTCTCATTCAAAGATGCAAGTTACTATGTAGGAACAAGTTTGTATAGGTATTTCAAAGATGCCCAGAACTGAGCTAAACTTGGTATGTGTCCAACTCCTAGAAATAACTTCATGCCCCATCTCCCTTACTTCCAGCTAGTAAGGATCACATAATTCCTAACAAAGTTTTGACACAGATTCCCAATTAGGGCATTCAGAACATATAGCACGTTGCTGTAAGCAAGCACATTCTCATTCAAAGATGCAATTTACTATGTAGGAACAAGTTTGTATAGGTATTTCAAAGACGCCCATAACTGAGCTAAACTTGGTATGTGTCCAACTCCTAGAAATAACTTCATGCCCCATCTCCCTTACTTCCAGCTAGTAAGGATCACATAATTCCTAACAAAGTTTTGACACAGATTCCCAATTCGGGCATTCAGAACATATAGCACGTTGCTGTAAGCAAGCACATTCTCATTCAAAGTTGCAAGTTACTATGTAGGAACAAGTTTGTATAGGTATTTCAAAGATGCCCAGAACTGAGCTAAACTTGGTATGTGTCCAACTCCTAGAAATAACTTCATGCCCCATCTCCCTTACTTCCAGCTAGTAAGGATCACATAATTCCTAACAAAGTTTTGACACAGATTCCCAATTCGGGCATTCAGAACATATAGCACGTTGCTGTAAGCAAGCACATTCTCATTCAAAGTTGCAAGTTACTCTGTAGGAACAAGTTTGTATAGGTATTTCAAAGATGCCCAGAACTGTGCTAAACTTGGTATGTGTCCAACTCCTAGAAATACCTTCATGCCCCAACTCCCTTACTTCCAGCTAGTAAGGATCACATAATTCCTAACAAATTTTGACACAGATTCCTAATTCGGGCATTCAGAACATATAGCACGTTGCTGTAAGAAAGCACATTCTCATTCAAAGTTGCAAGTTAATATGTAGGAACAAGTTTGTATAGGTATTTCAAAGATGCCCAGAACTGAGCTAAACTTGGTATGTGTCCAACTCCTAGAAATAACTTCATGCCCCATCTCCCTTACTTCCAGCTAGTAAGGATCACATAATTCCTAACAAAGTTTTGACACAGATTCCCATTCGGGCATTCAGAACATATAGCACGTTGCTGTAAGCAAGCACATTCTCATTCAAAGTTGCAAGTTACTATGTAGGAACAAGTTTGTATAGGTATTTCAAAGATGCCCAGAACTGAGCTAAACTTGGTATGTGTCCATCTCCTAGAAACAACTTCATGCCCCAACTCCCTTACTTCCAGCTAGTAAGGATCACATAATTCCTAACAAAGTTTTGACACAGATTCCCAATTCGGGCATTCAGAACATATAGCACGTAGCTGTATGAAAGCACATTCTCATTCAAAGTTGCAAGTTACTATGTAGGAACAAGTTTGAATAGGACTTTCAAAGATGCCCAGAACTGAGCTAAACTTGGTATGTGTCCAACTCCTAGAAATACCTTCATGCCCTAACTCACTTACTTCCAGCTAGTAAGGATCACATAATTCCTAACAAATTTTGACACAGATTCCCAATTCGGGCATTCAGAACATATAGCACGTTGCTGTAAGAAAGCACATTCTCATTCAAAGTTGCAAGTTACTATGTAGGAACAAGTTTGTATAGGTATTTCAAAGACGCCCATAACTGAGCTAAACTTGGTATGTGTCCAACTCCTAGAAATAACTTCATGCCCCATCTCCCTTACTTCCAGCTAGTAAGGATCACATAATTCCTAACAAAGTTTTGACACAGATTCCCAATTCGGGCATTCAGAACATATAGCACGTTGCTGTAAGCAAGCACATTCTCATTCAAAGTTGCAAGTTACTATGTAGGAACAAGTTTGTATAGGTATTTCAAAGATGCCCAGAACTGAGCTAAACTTGGTATGTCTCCAACTCCTAGAAATAACTTCATGCCCCATATCCCTTACTTCCAGCTAGTAATGATCACATAATTCCTAACAAAGTTTTGACACAGATTCCCATTCGGGCATTCAGAACATATAGCACGTTGCTGTAAGCAAGCACATTCTCATTCAAAGTTGCAAGTTACTATGTAGGAACAAGTTTGTATAGGTATTTCAAAGATGCCCAGAACTGAGCTAAACTTGGTATGTGTCCAACTCCTAGAAACAACTTCATGCCCCAACTCCCTTACTTCCAGCTACTAAGGATCACATAATTCCTAACAAAGTTTTGACACAGATTCCCAATTCGGGCATTCACAACATATAGCACGTTGCTCTAAGCAAGCACATTCTCATTCAAAGTTGCAAGTTACTATGTAGAAACAAGTTTGTATAGGTATTTCAAAGATGCCCAGAACTGAGCTAAACTTGGTATGTGTCCAACTCCTAGAAATAACTTCATGCCCCAACTCCCTTAATTCCAGCTAGTAAGGATCACATAATTCCTAACAAAGTTTTGACACAGATTCCCAATTCGGGCATTCAGAACATATAGCACGTTGCTGTAAGCAAGCACATTCTCATTCAAAGTTGCAAGTTACTATGTAGGAACAAGTTTGAATAGGACTTTCAAAGATGCCCAGAACTGAGCTAAACTTGGTATGTGTCCAACTCCTAGAAATAACTTCATGCCCCATCTCCCTTACTTCCAGCTAGTAAGGATCACATAATTCCTAACAAAGTTTTGACACAGATTCCCAATTCGGGCATTCAGAACATATAGCACGTTGCTGTAAGCAAGCACATTCTCATTCAAAGTTGCAAGTTACTATGTAGGAACAAGTTTGTATAGGTATTTCAAAGATGCCCAGAACTGAGCTAAACGTTGTATGTGTCCAACTCCTAGAAATAACTTCATGCCCCAAGTCCCTTACTTCCAGCTAGTAAGGATCACATAATTCCTAACAAAGTTGTGACACAAATTCCCAATTCGGGCATTCAGAACATATAGCACGTTGCTGTAAGCAAGCACATTCTCATTCAAAGATGCAAGTTACTATGTAGGAACAAGTTTGTATAGGTATTTCAAAGATGCCCAGAACTGAGCTAAACTTGGTATGTGTCCAACTCCTAGAAATAACTTCATGCCCCATCTCCCTTACTTCCAGCTAGTAAGGATCACATAATTCCTAACAAAGTTTTGACACAGATTCCCAATTAGGGCATTCAGAACATATAGCACGTTGCTGTAAGCAAGCACATTCTCATTCAAAGATGCAATTTACTATGTAGGAACAAGTTTGTATAGGTATTTCAAAGACGGCCATAACTGAGCTAAACTTGGTATGTGTCCAACTCCTAGAAATAACTTCATGCCCCATCTCCCTTACTTCCAGCTAGTAAGGATCACATAATTCCTAACAAAGTTTTGACACAGATTCCCAATTCGGGCATTCAGAACATATAGCACGTTGCTGTAAGCAAGCACATTCTCATTCAAAGTTGCAAGTTACTATGTAGGAACAAGTTTGTATAGGTATTTCAAAGATGCCCAGAACTGAGCTAAACTTGGTATGTGTCCAACTCCTAGAAATAACTTCATGCCCCATCTCCCTTACTTCCAGCTAGTAAGGATCACATAATTCCTAACAAAGTTTTGACACAGATTCCCAATTCGGGCATTCAGAACATATAG
The DNA here is from genome assembly GCF_020826845.1 of Diceros bicornis minor. NCBI lineage: Eukaryota > Metazoa > Chordata > Mammalia > Perissodactyla > Rhinocerotidae > Diceros > Diceros bicornis. The sequence goes on from NC_080744.1 coordinate 98,843,222, forward strand.
CACGTTGCTGTAAGCAAGCACATTCTCATTCAAAGTTGCAAGTTACTCTGTAGGAACAAGTTTGTATAGGTATTTCAAAGATGCCCAGAACTGTGCTAAACTTGGTATGTGTCCAACTCCTAGAAATACCTTCATGCCCCAACTCCCTTACTTCCAGCTAGTAAGGATCACATAATTCCTAACAAATTTTGACACAGATTCCTAATTCGGGCATTCAGAACATATAGCACGTTGCTGTAAGAAAGCACATTCTCATTCAAAGTTGCAAGTTAATATGTAGGAACAAGTTTGTATAGGTATTTCAAAGATGCCCAGAACTGAGCTAAACTTGGTATGTGTCCAACTCCTAGAAATAACTTCATGCCCCATCTCCCTTACTTCCAGCTAGTAAGGATCACATAATTCCTAACAAAGTTTTGACACAGATTCCCATTCGGGCATTCAGAACATATAGCACGTTGCTGTAAGCAAGCACATTCTCATTCAAAGTTGCAAGTTACTATGTAGGAACAAGTTTGTATAGGTATTTCAAAGATGCCCAGAACTGAGCTAAACTTGGTATGTGTCCATCTCCTAGAAACAACTTCATGCCCCAACTCCCTTACTTCCAGCTAGTAAGGATCACATAATTCCTAACAAAGTTTTGACACAGATTCCCAATTCGGGCATTCACAACATATAGCACGTTGCTCTAAGCAAGCACATTCTCATTCAAAGTTGCAAGTTACTATGTAGGAACAAGTTTGTATAGGTATTTCAAAGATGCCCAGAACTGAGCTAAACTTGGTATGTGTCCAACTCCTAGAAATAACTTCATGCCCCAACTCCCTTAATTCCAGCTAGTAAGCATCACATAATTCCTAACAAAGTTTTGACACAGATTCCCAATTCGGGCATTCAGAACATATAGCACGTAGCTGTATGAAAGCACATTCTCATTCAAAGTTGCAAGTTACTATGTAGGAACAAGTTTGAATAGGACTTTCAAAGATGCCCAGAACTGAGCTAAACTTGGTATGTATCCAACTCCTAGAAATACCTTCATGCCCTAACTCACTTACTTCCAGCTAGTAAGGATCACATAATTCCTAACAAATTTTGACACAGATTCCCAATTCGGGCATTCAGAACATATAGCACGTTGCTGTAAGAAAGCACATTCTCATTCAAAGTTGCAAGTTACTATGTAGGAACAAGTTTGTATAGGTATTTCAAAGACGCCCATAACTGAGCTAAACTTGGTATGTGTCCAACTCCTAGAAATAACTTCATGCCCCATCTCCCTTACTTCCAGCTAGTAAGGATCACATAATTCCTAACAAAGTTTTGACACAGATTCCCAATTCGGGCATTCAGAACATATAGCACGTTGCTGTAAGCAAGCACATTCTCATTCAAAGTTGCAAGTTACTATGTAGGAACAAGTTTGTATAGGTATTTCAAAGATGCCCAGAACTGAGCTAAACTTGGTATGTGTCCAACTCCTAGAAATAACTTCATGCCCCATCTCCCTTACTTCCAGCTAGTAAGGATCACATAATTCCTAACAAAGTTTTGACACAGATTCCCAATTCGGGCATTCAGAACATATAGCACGTTGCTGTAAGCAAGCACATTCTCATTCAAAGTTGCAAGTTACTCTGTAGGAACAAGTTTGTATAGGTATTTCAAAGATGCCCAGAACTGTGCTAAACTTGGTATGTGTCCAACTCCTAGAAATACCTTCATGCCCCAACTCCCTTACTTCCAGCTAGTAAGGATCACATAATTCCTAACAAATTTTGACACAGATTCCTAATTCGGGCATTCAGAACATATAGCACGTTGCTGTAAGAAAGCACATTCTCATTCAAAGTTGCAAGTTAATATGTAGGAACAAGTTTGTATAGGTATTTCAAAGATGCCCAGAACTGAGCTAAACGTTGTATGTGTCCAACTCCTAGAAATAACTTCATGCCGCATCTCCCTTACTTCCAGCTAGTAAGGATCACATAATTCCTAACAAAGTTTTGACACAGATTCCCAATTCGGGCATTCAGAACATATAGCACGTTGCTGTAAGCAAGCACATTCTCATTCAAAGTTGCAAGTTACTATGTAGGAACAAGTTTGTACAGGTATTTCAAAGATGCCCAGAACTGAGCTAAACTTGGTATGTGTCCAACTCCTAGAAATAACTTCATGCCCCATCTCCCTTACTTCCAGCTAGTAAGGATCACATAATTCCTAACAAAGTTTTGACACAGATTCCCAATTCGGGCATTCAGAACATATAGCACGTTGCTGTAAGCAAGCACATTCTCATTCAAAGATGCAAGTTACTATGTAGGAAAAAGTTTGAATAGGACTTTCAAAGATGCCCAGAAATGAGCTAAACTTGGTATGTGTCCAACTCCTAGAAATAACTTCATGCCCCAACTCCCTTACTTCCAGCTAGTAAGGATCACATAATTCCTAACAAAGTTTTGACACAGATTCCCAATTCGATCATTCAGAACATATAGCACGTTGCTGTAAGCAAGCACATTCTCATTCAAAGTTGCAAGTTACTATGTAGGAACAAGATTGTATAGGTATTTCAAAGATGCCCAGAAATGAGCTAAACTTGGTATGTGTCCAACTCCTAGAAAAAACTTCATGCCCCAACTCACTTACTTCCAGCTAGTAAGGATCACATAATTCCTAACAAATTTTCACACAGATTCCCAATTCGGGCATTCAGAACATATAGCACGTTGCTGTAAGAAAGCACATTCTCATTCAAAGTTGCAAGTTAATATGTAGGAACAAGTTTGTATAGGTATTTCAAAGATGCCCAGAACTGAGCTAAACTTGGTATGTGTCCAACTCCTAGAAATAACTTCATGCCCCATCTCCCTTACTTCCAGCTAGTAAGGATCACATAATTCCTAACAAAGTTTTGACACAGATTCCCAATTCGGGCATTCAGAACATATAGCACGTTGCTGTAAGCAAGCACATTCTGATTCAAAGATGCAAGTTACTATGTAGGAACAAGTTTGTATAGGTATTTCAAAGATGCCCAGAACTGAGCTAAACTTGGTATGTGTCCAACTCCTAGAAATAACTTCATGCCCCATCTCCCTTACTTCCAGCTAGTAAGGATCACATAATTCCTAACAAAGTTTTGACACAGATTCCCAATTCGGGCATTCAGAACATATAGCACGTTGCTGTAAGCAAGCACATTCTCATTCAAAGTTGCAAGTTACTATGTAGGAACAAGTTTGTATAGGTATTCCAAAGATGCCCAGAACTGAGCTAAACTTGGTATGTGTCCAACTCCTAGAAACAACTTCATGCCCCAACTCCCTTACTTCCAGCTAGTAAGGATCACATAATTCCTAACAAAGTTTTGACACAGATTCCCAATTCGGGCTTTCACAACATATAGCACGTTGCTGTAAGCAAGCACATTCTCATTCAAAGTTGCAAGTTACTATGTAGGAACAAGTTTGTATAGGTATTTCAAAGATGCCCAGAACTGAGCTAAACTTGGTATGTGTCCAACTCCTAGAAATAACTTCATGCCCCATCTCCCTTACTTCCAGCTAGTAAGGATCACATAATTCCTAACAAAGTTTTGACACAGATTCCCAATTCGGGCATTCAGAACATATAGCACGTTGCTGTAAGCAAGCACATTCTCATTCAAAGTTGCAAGTTACTATGTAGGAACAAGTTTGTATAGGTATTTCAAAGATGCCCAGAACTGAGCTAAACGTTGTATGTGTCCAACTCCTAGAAATAACTTCATGCCCCAACTCGCTTACTTCCAGCTAGTAAGGATCACATAATTCCTAACAAACTTTTGACACAGATTCCCAATTCGGGCATTCAGAACATATAGCACGTTGCTGTAAGCAAGCACATTCTCATTCAAAGATGCAAGTTACTATGTAGGAACAAGTTTGTATAGGTATTTCAAAGATGCCCAGAACTGAGCTAAACTTGGTATGTGTCCAACTCCTAGAAATAACTTCATGCCCCATCTCCCTTACTTCCAGCTAGTAAGGATCACATAATTCCTAACAAAGTTTTGACACAGATTCCCTATTCGGGCATTCAGAACATATAGCACGTTGCTGTAAGCAAGCACATTCTCATTCAAAGTTGCAAGTTACTATGTAGGAACAAGTTTGTATAGGTATTTCAAAGATGCCCAGAACAGAGCTAAACTTGGTATGTGTCCAACTCCTAGAAATACCTTCATGCCCCAACTCCCTTACTTCCAGCTAGTAAGGATCACATAATTCCTAACAAATTTTGACACAGATTCCCAATTCGGGCATTCAGAACATATAGCACGTTGCTTTAAGCAAGCACATTCTCATTCAAAGTTGCAAGTTACTATGTAGGAACAAGTTTGTATAGGTATTTCAAAGATGCCCAGAACTGAGCTAAACTTGGTATGTGTCCAACTCCTAGAAATAACTTCATGCCCCATCTCCCTTACTTCCAGCTAGTAAGGATCACATAATTCCTAACAAAGTTTTGACACAGATTCCCAATTCGGGCCTTCAGAACATATAGCACGTTGCTGTAAGCAAGCACATTCTCATTCAAAGTTGCAAGTTACTATGTAGGAACAAGTTTGTATAGGTATTTCAAAGATGCCCAGAACTGAGCTAAACTTGGTATGTCTCCAACTCCTAGAAATAACTTTATGCCCCATCTCCCTTACTTCCAGCTAGTAAGGATCACATAATTCCTAACAAAGTTTTGACACAGATTCCCAATTCGGGCATTCAGAACATATAGCACGTTGCTGTAAGCAAGCACATTCTCATTCAAAGATGCAAGTTACTATGTAGGAACAAGTTTGTATAGGTATTTCAAAGATGCCCAGAACTGAGCTAAACTTGGTATGTGTCCAACTCCTAGAAATAACTTCATGCCCCATCTCCCTTACTTCCAGCTAGTAAGGATCACATAATTCCTAACAAAGTTTTGACACAGATTCCCAATTCGGGCATTCAGAACATATAGCACGTTGCTGTAAGCAAGCACATTCTCATTCAAAGATGCAAGTTACTATGTAGGAACAAGTTTGTATAGGTATTTCAAAGATGCCCAGAACTGAGCTAAACTTGGTATGTGTCCAACTCCTAGAAATAACTTCATGCCCCATCTCCCTTACTTCCAGCTAGTAAGGATCACATAATTCCTAACAAAGTTTTGACACAGATTCCCAATTCGGGCATTCAGAACATATAGCACGTTGCTGTAAGCAAGCACATTCTCATTCAAAGTTGCAAGTTACTATGTAGGAACAAGTTTGTATAGGTATTCCAAAGATGCCCAGAACTGAGCTAAACTTGGTATGTGTCCAACTCCTAGAAACAACTTCATGCCCCAACTCCCTTACTTCCAGCTAGTAAGGATCACATAATTCCTAACAAAGTTTTGACACAGATTCCCAATTCGGGCTTTCACAACATATAGCACGTTGCTGTAAGCAAGCACATTCTCATTCAAAGTTGCAAGTTACTATGTAGGAACAAGTTTGTATAGGTATTTCAAAGATGCCCAGAACTGAGCTAAACTTGGTATGTGTCCAACTCCTAGAAATAACTTCATGCCCCATCTCCCTTACTTCCAGCTAGTAAGGATCACATAATTCCTAACAAAGTTTTGACACAGATTCCCAATTCGGGCATTCAGAACATATAGCACGTTGCTGTAAGCAAGCACATTCTCATTCAAAGTTGCAAGTTACTATGTAGGAACAAGTTTCTATAGGTATTTCAAAGATGCCCAGAACTGAGCTAAACTTGGTATGTGTCCAACTCCTAGAAATAACTTCATGCCCCATCTCCCTTACTTCCAGCTAGTAAGGATCACATAATTCCTAACAAAGTTTTGACACAGATTCCCAATTCGGGCATTCAGAACATATAGCACGTTGCTGTAAGCAAGCACATTCTCATTCAAAGTTGCAAGTTACTATGTAGGAACAAGTTTGTATAGGTATTTGAAAGATGCCCAGAACTGAGCTAAACGTTGTATGTGTCCAACTCCTAGAAATAAATTCATGCCCCATCTCTCTTACTTCCAGCTAGTAAGGATCACATAATTCCTAACAAAGTTTTGACACAGATTCCCAATTCGGGCATTCAGAACATATAGCACGTTGCTGTAAGCAAGCACATTCTCATTCAAAGATGCAAGTTACTATGTAGGAACAAGTTTGTATAGGTATTTCAAAGATGCCCAGAACTGAGCTAAACTTGGTATGTGTCCAACTCCTAGAAATAACTTCATGACCCATCTCCCTTACTTCCAGCTAGTAAGGATCACATCATTCCTAACAAAGTTTTGACACAGATTCCCAATTCGGGCATTCAGAACATATACCACGTTGCTGTAAGCAAGCACATTCTCATTCAAAGTTGCAAGTTACTATGTAGGAACAAGTTTGTATAGGTATTTCAAAGATGCCCAGAACTGAGCTAAACTTGGTATGTGTCCAACTCCTAGAAATAACTTCATGCCCCATCTCCCTTACTTCCAGCTATTGTGGATCACATAATTCCTAACAAAGTTTTGACACAGATTCCCATTCGGGCATTCAGAATATATAGCACGTTGCTGTAAGCAAGCACATTCTCATTCAAAGTTGCAAGTTACTATGTAGGAACAAGTTTGTATAGGTATTTCAAAGATGCCCAGACCTGAGCTAAACATGGTATGTGTCCAACTCCTAGAAACAACTTCATGCCCCAACTCCCTTACTTCCAGCTAGTAAGGATCACATAATTCCTAACAAAGATTTGACACAGATTCCCAATTCGGGCATTCACAACATATAGCACGTTGCTCTAAGCAAGCACATTCTCATTCAAAGTTGCAAGTTACTATGTAGGAACAAGTTTGTATAGGTATTTCAAAGATGCCCAGAACTGAGCTAAACTTGGTATGTGTCCAACTCCTAGAAGTAACTTCATGCCCCAACTCCCTTAATTCCAGCTAGTAAGGATCACATAATTCCTAACAACGTTTTGATACAGATTCCCAATTCGGGCATTCAGAACATATAGCACGTTGCTGTAAGAAAGCACATTCTCATTCAAAGTTGCAAGTTACTATGTAGGAACAAGTTTGAATAGGACTTTCAAAGATGCCCAGAACTGAGCTAAACTTGGTATGTGTCCAACTCCTAGAAATAACTTCCTGCCCCAACTCCCTTACTTCCAGCTAGTAAGGATCACATAATTCCTAACAAAGTTTTGACACAGATTCCCAATTCGGGCATTCAGAACATATAGCACGTTGCTGTAAGCAAGCACATTCTCATTCAAAGTTGCAAGTTACTATGTAGGAACAAGTTTGTATAGGTATTCCAAAGATGCCCAGAACTGAGCTAAACTTGGTATGTGTCCAACTCCTAGAAACAACTTCATGCCCCAACTCCCTTACTTCCAGCTAGTAAGGATCACATAATTCCTAACAAAGTTTTGACACAGATTCCCAATTCGGGCTTTCACAACATATAGCACGTTGCTGTAAGCAAGCACATTCTCATTCAAAGTTGCAAGTTACTATGTAGGAACAAGTTTGTATAGGTATTTCAAAGATGCCCAGAACTGAGCTAAACTTGGTATGTGTCCAACTCCTAGAAATAACTTCATGCCCCATCTCCCTTACTTCCAGCTAGTAAGGATCACATAATTCCTAACAAAGTTTTGACACAGATTCCCTATTCGGGCATTCAGAACATATAGCACGTTGCTGTAAGCAAGCACATTCTCATTCAAAGTTGCAAGTTACTATGTAGGAACAAGTTTGAATAGGACTTTCAAAGATGCCCAGAACTGAGCTAAACTTGGTATGTGTCCAACTCCTAGAAATAACTTCCTGCCCCAACTCCCTTACTTCCAGCTAGTAAGGATCACATAATTCCTAACAAAGTTTTGACACAGATTCCCAATTCGGGCATTCAGAACATATAGCACGTTGCTGTAAGCAAGCACATTCTCATTCAAAGTTGCAAGTTACTATGTAGGAACAAGTTTGTATAGGTATTTCAAAGATGCCCAGAACTGAGCTAAACGTTGTATGTGTCCAACTCCTAGAAATAACTTCATGCCCCAACTCCCTTACTTCCAGCTAGTAAGGATCACATAATTCCTAACAAAGTTTTGACACAGATTCCCAATTCGGGCATTCACAACATATAGCACGTTGCTGTAAGCAAGCACATTCTCATTCAAAGATGCAAGTTACTATGTAGGAACAAGTTTGTATAGGTATTTCAAAGATGCCCAGAACTGAGCTAAACTTGGTATGTGTCCAACTCCTAGAAATAACTTCATGCCCCATCTCCCTTACTTCCAGCTAGTAAGGATCACATAATTCCTAACAAAGTTTTGACACAGATTCCCTATTCGGGCATTCAGAACATATAGCACGTTGCTGTAAGCAAGCACATTCTCATTCAAAGTTGCAAGTTACTATGTAGGAACAAGTTTGTATAGGTATTCCAAAGATGCCCAGAACTGAGCTAAACTTGGTATGTGTCCAACTCCTAGAAACAACTTCATGCCCCAACTCCCTTACTTCCAGCTAGTAAGGATCACATAATTCCTAACAAAGTTTTGACACAGATTCCCAATTCGGGCATTCAGATCATATAGCACGTTGCTGTAAGCAAGCACATTCTCATTCAAAGTTGCAAGTTACTATGTAGGAACAAGTTTGTATAGGTATTTCAAAGATGCCCAGAACTGAGCTAAACTTGGTATGTGTCCAACTCCTAGAAATAACTTCATGCCCCATCTCCCTTACTTCCAGCTAGTAAGGATCACATAATTCCTAACAAAGTTTTGACACAGATTCCCTATTTGGGCATTCAGAACATATAGCACGTTGCTGTAAGCAAGCACATTCTCATTCAAAGTTGCAAGTTACTATGTAGGAACAAGTTTGAATAGGACTTTCAAAGATGCCCAGAACTGAGCTAAACTTGGTATGTGTCCAACTCCTAGAAATAACTTCATGCCCCATCTCCCTTACTTCCAGCTAGTAAGGATCACATAATTCCTAACAAAGTTTTGACACAGATTCCCAATTCGGGCATTCAGAACATATAGCACGTTGCTGTAAGCAAGCACATTCTCTTTCAAAGTTGCAAGTTACTATGTAGGAACAAGTTTCTATAGGTATTTCAAAGATGCCCAGAACTGAGCTAAACTTGGTATGTGTCCAACTCCTAGAAATAACTTCATGCCCCATCTCCCTTACTTCCAGCTAGTAAGGATCACATAATTCCTAACAAAGTTTTGACACAGATTCCCAATTCGGGCATTCAGAACATATAGCACGTTGCTGTAAGCAAGCACATTCTCATTCAAAGTTGCAAGTTACTATGTAGGAACAAGTTTGAATAGGACTTTCAAAGATGCCCAGAACTGAGCTAAACTTGGTATGTGTCCAACTCCTAGAAATAACTTCATGCCCCATCTCCCTTACTTCCAGCTAGTAAGGATCACATAATTCCTAACAAAGTTTTGACACAGATTCCCAATTCGGGCATTCAGAACATATAGCACGTTGCTGTAAGCAAGCACATTCTCATTCAAAGTTGCAAGTTACTATGTAGGAACAAGTTTCTATAGGTATTTCAAAGATGCCCAGAACTGAGCTAAACTTGGTATGTGTCCAACTCCTAGAAATAACTTCATGCCCCATCTCCCTTACTTCCAGCTAGTAAGGATCACATAATTCCTAACAAAGTTTTGACACAGATTCCCAATTCGGGCATTCAGAACATATAGCACGTTGCTGTAAGCAAGCACATTCTCATTCAAAGTTGCAAGTTACTATGTAGGAACAAGTTTGTATAGGTATTTCAAAGATGCCCAGAACTGAGCTAAACGTTGTATGTGTCCAACTCCTAGAAATAACTTCATGCCCCATCTCTCTTACTTCCAGCTAGTAAGGATCACATAATTCCTAACAAAGTTTTGACACAGATTCCCAATTCGGGCATTCAGAACATATAGCACGTTGCTGTAAGCAAGCACATTCTCATTCAAAGATGCAAGTTACTATGTAGGAACAAGTTTGTATAGGTATTTCAAAGATGCCCAGAACTGAGCTAAACTTGGTATGTGTCCAACTCCTAGAAATAACTTCATGACCCATCTCCCTTACTTCCAGCTAGTAAGGATCACATCATTCCTAACAAAGTTTTGACACAGATTCCCAATTCGGGCATTCAGAACATATACCACGTTGCTGTAAGCAAGCACATTCTCATTCAAAGTTGCAAGTTACTATGTAGGAACAAGTTTCTATAGGTATTTCAAAGATGCCCAGAACTGAGCTAAACTTGGTATGTGTCCAACTCCTAGAAATAACTTCATGCCCCATCTCCCTTACTTCCAGCTAGTAAGGATCACATAATTCCTAACAAAGTTTTGACACAGATTCCCAATTCGGGCATTCAGAACATATAGCACGTTGCTGTAAGCAAGCACATTCTCATTCAAAGTTGCAAGTTACTATGTAGGAACAAGTTTGTATAGGTATTTCAAAGATGCCCAGAACTGAGCTAAATTTGGTATGTCTCCAACTCCTAGAAATAACTTCATGCCCCATCTCCCTTACTTCCAGCTAGTAAGGATCACATAATTCCTAACAAAGTTTTGACACAGATTCCCATTCGGGCATTCAGAACATATAGCACGTTGCTGTAAGCAAGCACATTCTCATTCAAAGTTGCAAGTTATATGTAGGAACAAGTTTGTATAGGTATTTCAAAGATGCCCAGAACTGAGCTAAACATGGTATGTGTCCAACACCCAGAAACAACTTCATGCCCCAACTCCCATACTTTCAGCTAGTAAGGATCACATAATTCCTAACAAAATTTTGACACAGATTCCCAGTTCGGGCATTCACAACATATAGCACGTTGCTGTAAGCAAGCACATTCTCATTCAAAGATGCAAGTTACTATGTAGGAACAAGTTTGTATAGGTATTTCAAAGATGCCCAGAACTGAGCTAAACTTGGTATGTGTCCAACTCCTAGAAACAACTTCATGCCCCAACTCCCTTACTTCCAGCTAGTAAGGATCACATAATTCCTAATAAAGTTTTGACACAGATTCCCAATTCGGGCTTTCACAACATATAGCACGTTGCTGTAAGCAAGCACATTCTCATTCAAAGTTGCAAGTTACTATGTAGGAACAAGTTTGTATAGGTATTTCAAAGATGCCCAGAACTGAGCTAAACTTGGTATGTGTCCAACTCCTAGAAATAACTTCATGCCCCATCTCCCTTACTTCCAGCTAGTAAGGATCACATAATTCCTAACAAAGTTTTGACACAGATTCCCTATTCGGGCATTCAGAACATATAGCACGTTGCTGTAAGCAAGCACATTCTCATTCAAAGATGCAAGTTACTATGTAGGAACAAGTTTGTATAGGTATTTCAAAGATGCCCAGAACTGAGCTAAACTTGGTATGTGTCCAACTCCTAGAAATAACTTCATGCCCCATCTCCCTTACTTCCAGCTAGTAAGGATCACATAATTCCTAACAAAGTTTTGACACAGATTCCCTATTCGGGCATTCAGAACATATAGCACGTTGCTGTAAGCAAGCACATTCTCATTCAAAGTTGCAAGTTACTATGTAGGAACAAGTTTGTATTGGTATTTCAAAGATGCCCAGAACTGAGCTAAACTTGGTATGTGTCCAACTCCTAGAAATAACTTCATGCCCCATCTCCCTTACTTCCAGCTAGTAAGGATCACATAATTCCTAACAAAGTTTTGACACAGATTCCCAATTCGGGCATTCAGAACATATAGCACGTTGCTGTAAGCAAGCACATTCTCATTCAAAGTTGCAAGTTACTATGTAGGAACAAGTTTGTATAGGTATTTCAAAGATGCCCAGAACTGAGCTAAACTTGGTATGTGTCCAACTCCTAGAAATAACTTCATGCCCCAACTCCCTTACTTCCAGCTAGTAAGGATCACATAATTCCTAACAAAGTTTTGACACAGATTCCCAATTCGGGCATTCAGAACATATAGCACGTTGCTGTAAGCAAGCACATTCTCATTCAAAGATGCAAGTTACTATGTAGGAACAAGTTTGTATAGGTATTTCAAAGATGCCCAGAACTGAGCTAAACTTGGTATGTGTCCAACTCCTAGAAATAACTTCATGCCCCATCTCCCTTACTTCCAGCTAGTAAGGATCACATAATTCCTAACAAAGTTTTGACACAGATTCCCTATTCGGGCATTCAGAACATATAGCACGTTGCTGTAAGCAAGCACATTCTCATTCAAAGTTGCAAGTTACTATGTAGGAACAAGTTTGAATAGGACTTTCAAAGATGCCCAGAACTGAGCTAAACTTGGTATGTGTCCAACTCCTAGAAATAACTTCATGCCCCATCTCCCTTACTTCCAGCTAGTAAGGATCACATAATTCCTAACAAAGTTTTGACACAGATTCCCTATTCGGGCATTCAGAACATATAGCACGTTGCTGTAAGCAAGCACATTCTCATTCAAAGTTGCAAGTTACTATGTAGGAACAAGTTTGTATTGGTATTTGAAAGATGCCCAGAACTGAGCTAAACTTGGTATGTGTCCAACTCCTAGAAATAACTTCATGCCCCATCTCCCTTACTTCCAGCTAGTAAGGATCACATAATTCCTAACAAAGTTTTGACACAGATTCCCAATTCGGGCATTCAGAACATATAGCACGTTGCTGTAAGCAAGCACATTCTCATTCAAAGTTGCAAGTTACTATGTAGGAACAAGTTTGTATAGGTATTTCAAAGATGCCCAGAACTGAGCTAAACTTGGTATGTGTCCAACTCCTAGAAATAACTTCATGCCCCAACTCCCTTACTTCCAGCTAGTAAGGATCACATAATTCCTAACAAAGTTTTGACACAGATTCCCAATTCGGGCATTCAGAACATATAGCACGTTGCTGTAAGCAAGCACATTCTCATTCAAAGATGCAAGTTACTATGTAGGAACAAGTTTGTATAGGTATTTCAAAGATGCCCAGAACTGAGCTAAACTTGGTATGTGTCCAACTCCTAGAAATAACTTCATGCCCCATCTCCCTTACTTCCAGCTAGTAAGGATCACATAATTCCTAACAAAGTTTTGACACAGATTCCCTATTCGGGCATTCAGAACATATAGCACGTTGCTGTAAGCAAGCACATTCTCATTCAAAGTTGCAAGTTACTATGTAGGAACAAGTTTGTATAGGTATTCCAAAGATGCCCAGAACTGAGCTAAACTTGGTATGTGTCCAACTCCTAGAAACAACTTCATGCCCCAACTCCCTTTCTTCCAGCTAGTAAGGATCACATAATTCCTAACAAAGTTTTGACACAGATTCCCAATTCGGGCTTTCACAACATATAGCACGTTGCTGTAAGCAAGCACATTCTCATTCAAAGTTGCAAGTTACTATGTAGGAACAAGTTTGTATAGGTATTTCAAAGATGCCCAGAACTGAGCTAAACTTGGTATGTGTCCAACTCCTAGAAATAACTTCATGCCCCATCTCCCTTACTTCCAGCTAGTAAGGATCACATAATTCCTAACAAAGTTTTGACACAGATTCCCTATTCGGGCATTCAGAACATATAGCACGTTGCTGTAAGCAAGCACATTCTCATTCAAAGTTGCAAGTTACTATGTAGGAACAAGTTTGAATAGGACTTTCAAAGATGCCCAGAACTGAGCTAAACTTGGTATGTGTCCAACTCCTAGAAATAACTTCATGCCCCATCTCCCTTACTTCCAGCTAGTAAGGATCACATAATTCCTAACAAAGTTTTGACACAGATTCCCAGTTCGGGCATTCAGAACATATAGCACGTTGCTGTAAGCAAGCACATTCTCATTCAAAGTTGCAAGTTACTATGTAGGAACAAGTTTGTATAGGTATTTCAAAGATGCCCAGAACTGAGCTAAATTTGGTATGTGTCCAACTCCTAGAAATAACTTCATGCCCCATCTCCCTTACTTCCAGCTAGTAAGGATCACATAATTCCTAACAAAGTTTTGACACAGATTCCCATTCGGGCATTCAGAACATATAGCACGTTGCTGTAAGCAAGCACATTCTCATTCAAAGTTGCAAGTTACTATGTAGGAACAAGTTTGTATAGGTATTTCAAAGATGCCCAGAACTGAGCTAAACATGGTATGTGTCCAACTCCTAGAAACAACTTCATGCCCCAACTCCCTTACTTCCAGCTAGTAAGGATCACATAATTCCTAACAAAGTTTTGACACAGATTCCCAGTTCGGGCATTCACAACATATAGCACGTTGCTGTAAGCAAGCACATTCTCATTCAAAGATGCAAGTTACTATGTAGGAACAAGTTTGTATAGGTATTTCAAAGATGCCCAGAACTGAGCTAAACTTGGTATGTGTCCAACTCCTAGAAATAACTTCATGACCCATCTCCCTTACTTCCAGCTAGTAAGGATCACATCATTCCTAACAAAGTTTTGACACAGATTCCCAATTCGGGCATTCAGAACATATAGCACGTTGCTGTAAGCAAGCACATTCTCATTCAAAGTTGCAAGTTACTATGTAGGAACAAGTTTGTATAGGTATTTCAAAGATGCCCAGAACTGAGCTAAACTTGGTATGTGTCCAACTCCTAGAAATAACTTCATGCCCCATCTCCCTTACTTCCAGCTATTGTGGATCACATAATTCCTAACAAAGTTTTGACACAGATTCCCATTCGGGCATTCAGAACATATAGCACGTTGCTGTAAGCAAGCACATTCTCAGTCAAAGTTGCAAGTTACTATGTAGGAACAAGTTTGTATAGGTATTTCAAAGATGCCCAGAACTGAGCTAAACATGGTATGTGTCCAACTCCTAGAAACAACTTCATGCCCCAACTCCCTTACTTCCAGCTAGTAAGGATCACATAATTCCTAACAAAGTTTTGACACAGATTCCCAATTCGGGCATTCACAACATATAGCACGTTGCTCTAAGCAAGCACATTCTCATTCAAAGTTGCAAGTTACTATGTAGGAACAAGTTTGTATAGGTATTTCAAAGATGCCCAGAACTGAGCTAAACTTGGTATGTGTCCAACTCCTAGAAGTAACTTCATGCCCCAACTCCCTTAATTCCAGCTAGTAAGGATCACATAATTCCTAACAACGTTTTGATACAGATTCCCAATTCGGGCATTCAGAACATATAGCACGTTGCTGTAAGAAAGCACATTCTCATTCAAAGTTGCAAGTTACTATGTAGGAACAAGTTTGAATAGGACTTTCAAAGATGCCCAGAACTGAGCTACACTTGGTATGTGTCCAACTCCTAGAAATAACTTCCTGCCCCAACTCCCTTACTTCCAGCTAGTAAGGATCACATAATTCCTAACAAAGTTTTGACACAGATTCCCAATTCGGGCATTCAGAACATATAGCACGTTGCTGTAAGCAAGCACATTCTCATTCAAAGTTGCAAGTTACTATGTAGGAACAAGTTTGTATAGGTATTCCAAAGATGCCCAGAACTGAGCTAAACTTGGTATGTGTCCAACTCCTAGAAACAACTTCATGCCCCAACTCCCTTACTTCCAGCTAGTAAGGATCACATAATTCCTAACAAAGTTTTGACACAGATTCCCAATTCGGGCTTTGACAACATATAGCACGTTGCTGTAAGCAAGCACATTCTCATTCAAAGTTGCAAGTTACTATGTAGGAACAAGTTTGTATAGGTATTTCAAAGATGCCCAGAACTGAGCTAAACTTGGTATGTGTCCAACTCCTAGAAATAACTTCATGCCCCATCTCCCTTACTTCCAGCTAGTAAGGATCACATAATTCCTAACAAAGTTTTGACACAGATTCCCTATTCGGGCATTCAGAACATATAACACGTTGCTGTAAGCAAGCACATTCTCATTCAAAGTTGCAAGTTACTATGTAGGAACAAGTTTGAATAGGACTTTCAAAGATGCCCAGAACTGAGCTAAACTTGGTATGTGTCCAACTCCTAGAAATAACTTCCTGCCCCAACTCCCTTACTTCCAGCTAGTAAGGATCACATAATTCCTAACAAAGTTTTGACACAGATTCCCAATTCGGGCATTCAGAACATATAGCACGTTGCTGTAAGCAAGCACATTCTCATTCAAAGTTGCAAGTTACTATGTAGGAACAAGTTTGTATAGGTATTTCAAAGATGCCCAGAACTGAGCTAAACGTTGTATGTGTCCAACTCCTAGAAATAACTTCATGCCCCAACTCCCTTACTTCCAGCTAGTAAGGATCACATAATTCCTAACAAAGTTTTGACACAGATTCCCAATTCGGGCATTCACAACATATAGCACGTTGCTGTAAGCAAGCACATTCTCATTCAAAGATGCAAGTTACTATGTAGGAACAAGTTTGTATAGGTATTTCAAAGATGCCCAGAACTGAGCTAAACTTGGTATGTGTCCAACTCCTAGAAATAACTTCATGCCCCATCTCCCTTACTTCCAGCTAGTAAGGATCACATAATTCCTAACAAAGTTTTGACACAGATTCCCTATTTGGGCATTCAGAACATATAGCACGTTGCTGTAAGCAAGCACATTCTCATTCAAAGTTGCAAGTTACTATGTAGGAACAAGTTTGAATAGGACTTTCAAAGATGCCCAGAACTGAGCTAAACTTGGTATGTGTCCAACTCCTAGAAATAACTTCATGCCCCATCTCCCTTACTTCCAGCTAGTAAGGATCACATAATTCCTAACAAAGTTTTGACACAGATTCCCAATTCGGGCATTCAGAACATATAGCACGTTGCTGTAAGCAAGCACATTCTCATTCAAAGTTGCAAGTTACTATGTAGGAACAAGTTTGTATAGGTATTTCAAAGATGCCCAGAACTGAGCTAAACTTGGTATGTGTCCAACTCCTAGAAATAACTTCATGCCCCATCTCCCTTACTTCCAGCTAGTAAAGATCACATAATTTCTAACAAATTTTGACACAGATTCCCAATTCGGGCATTCAGAACATATAGCACGTTGCTCTAAGCAAGCACATTCTCATTCAAAGTTGCAAGTTACTATGTAGGAACAAGTTTGTATAGGTATTTCAAAGATGCCCAGAACTGAGCTAAACTTGGTATGTGTCCAACTCCTAGACATAACTTCATGCCCCATCTCCCTTACTTCCAGCTAGTAAGGATCACATAATTCCTAACAAAGTTTTGAGACAGATTCCCAATTCGGGCATTCAGAACATATAGCACGTTGCTGTAAGAAAGCACATTCTCATTCAAAGTTGCAAGTTACTATGTAAGAAGAAGTTTGAATAGGACTTTCAAAGATGCCCAGAACTGAGCTAAACTTGGTATGTGTCCAACTCCTAGAAATAACTTCATGCCCCAACTCCCTTACTTCCAGCTAGTAAGGATCACATAATTCCTCACAAAGTTTTGACACAGATTCCCAATTCGGGCATTCAGAACATATAGCACGTTGCTAGAAGCAAGCACATTCTCATTCAAAGTTGCAAGTTACTATGTAGGAACAAGTTTGTATAGGTATTTCAAAGATGCCCAGAACTGAGCTAAACTTGGTATGTGTCCAACTCCTAGAAATAACTTCATGCCCCAATTCCCTTACTTCCAGCTGGTAAGGAGCACATAATTCCTAACAAAGTTTTGACACAGATTCCCAATTCGGGCATTCAGAACATATAGCAGGTTGCTGTAAGCAAGCACATTCTCATTCAAAGTTGCAAGTTACTATGTAGGAACAAGTTTGTATAGGTATTTCAAAGATGCCCAGAACTGAGCTAAACATGGTATGTGTCCAAATCCTAGAAATAACTTCATGCCCCATCTCCCTTACTTCCAGCTAGTAAGGATCACATAATTCCTAACAAAGTTTTGACACAGATTCCCAATTCGGGCATTCAGAACATATAGCACGTTGCTGTAAGCAAGCACATTCTCATTCAAAGATGCAAGTTACTATGTAGGAACAAGTTTGTATAGGTGTTTCAAAGATGCCCAGAACTGAGCTAAACTTGGTATGTGTCCAACTCCTAGAAATAACTTCATGCCCCATCTCCCTTACTTCCAGCTAGTAAGGATCACATAATTCCTAACAAAGTTTTGACACAGATTCCCAATTCGTGCATTCAGAACATATAGCACGTTGCTGTAAGCAAGCACATTCTCATTCAAAGTTGCAAGTTACTATGTAGGAACAAGTTTGTATAGGTGTTTCAAAGATGCCCAGAACTGAGCTAAACTTGGTATGTGTCCAACTCCTAGAAATAACTTCATGCCCCATCTCCATTACTTCCAGCTAGTAAGGATCACATAATTCCTAACAATGTTTTGACACAGATTCCCAATTAGGGCATTCACAACATATAGCACGTTGCTGTAAGCAAGCACATTCTCATTCAAAGTTGCAAGTTACTATGTAGGAACAAGTTTGTATAGGTATTTCAAAGATGCCAAGAACTGTGCTAAACTTGGTATGTGTCCAACTCCTAGAAATACCTTCATGCCCCAACTCCCTTACTTCCAGCTAGTAAGGATCACATAATTCCTAACAAATTTTGACACAGATTCCCAATTCGGGCATTCAGAACATATAGCACGTTGCTGTAAGCAAGCACATTCTCATTCAAAGTTGCAAGTTACTATGTAGGAACAAGTTTGTATAGGTATTTCAAAGATGCCCAGAACTGTGCTAAACTTGGTATGTGTCCAACTCCTAGAAATAACTTCATGCCCCAACTCCCTTACTTCCAGCTGGTAAGGATCACATAATTCCTAACAAAGTTTTGACACAGATTCCCAATTCGGGCATTCAGAACATATAGCACGTTGCTGTAAGCAAGCACATTCTCATTCAAAGTTGCAAGTTACTATGTAGGAACAAGTTTGTATAGGTATTTCAAAGATGCCCAGGACTGAGCTAAACGTTGTATGTGTCCAACTCCTAGAAATAACTTCATGCCCCATCTCCCTTACTTACAGCTGGTAAGGATCACATAATTTCTAACAAAATTTTGACACAGATTCCCAATTCGGGCATTCAGAACATATAGCACTTTGCTGTAAGCAAGCACATTCTCATTCAAAGTTGCAAGTTACTATGTAGGAACAAGTTTGTGTAGGTGTTTCAAAGATGCAAAGAACTGAGCTAAACTTGGTATGTGTCCAACTCCTAGAAATAACTTCATGCCCCATCTCCCTTACTTCCAGCTAGTAAGCATCACATAATTCCTAACAAAGTTTTGACACAGATTCCCAATTCGGGCATTCAGAACATATAGCACGTTGCTGTAAGAAAGCACATTCTCATTCAAAGTTGCAAGTTACTATGTAGGAACAAGTTTGAATAGGACTTTCAAAGATGCCCAGAACTGAGCTAAACTTGGTATGTCTCCAACTCCTAGAAATAACTTCATGCCCGAACTCCCTTACTTCCAGCTAGTAAGGATCACATAATTTCTCACAAAGTTTTGACACAGATTCCCAATTCGGGCATTCAGAAATATAGCACGTTGCTGTAAGCAAGCACATTCTCATTCAAAGTTGCAAGTTACTATGTAGGAACAAGTTTGTATAGGTATTTCAAAGATGCCCAGAACTGAGCTAAACTTGGTATGTGTCCAACTCCTAGAAATAACTTCATGCCCCATCTCCCTTACTTCCAGCTAGTAAGGATCACATAATTCCTAACAACGTTTTGACACAGATTCCCAATTCGGGCATTCAGAACATATAGCACGTTGCTGTAAGCAAGCACATTCTCATTCAAAGATGCAAGTTACTATGTAGGAACAAGTTTGTATAGGTGTTTCAAAGATGCCCAGAACTGAGCTAAACATGGTATGTGTCCAACTCCTAGAAACAACTTCATGCCCCAACTCCCTTACTTCCAGCTAGTAAGGATCACATAATTCCTAACAAAGTTTTGACACAGATTCCCAGTTCGGGCATTCACAACATATAGCACGTTGCTGTAAGCAAGCACATTCTCATTCAAAGATGCAAGTTACTATGTAGGAACAAGTTTGTATAGGTATTTCAGAGATGCCCAGAACTGAGCTAAACTTGGTATGTGTCCAACTCCTAGAAATAACTTCATGACCCATCTCCCTTAGTTCCAGCTAGTAAGGATCACATCATTCCTAACAAAGTTTTGACACAGATTCCCAATTCGGGCATTCAGAACATATAGCACGTTGCTGTAAGCAAGCACATTCTCATTCAAAGTTGCAAGTTACTATGTAGGAACAAGTTTGTATAGGTATTTCAAAGATGCCCAGAACTGAGCTAAACTTGGTATGTGTCCAACTCCTAGAAATAACTTCATGCCCCATCTCCCTTACTTCCAGCTATTGTGGATCACATAATTCCTAACAAAGTTTTGACACAGATTCCCATTCGGGCATTCAGAACATATAGCACGTTGCTGTAAGCAAGCACATTCTCATTCAAAGTTGCAAGTTACTATGTAGGAACAAGTTTGAATAGGACTTTCAAAGATGCCCAGAACTGAGCTAAACTTGGTATGTGTCCAACTCCTAGAAATAACTTCCTGCCCCAACTCCCTTACTTCCAGCTAGTAAGGATCACATAATTCCTAACAAAGTTTTGACACAGATTCCCAATTCGGGCATTCAGAACATATAGCACGTTGCTGTAAGCAAGCACATTCTCATTCAAAGTTGCAAGTTACTATGTAGGAACAAGTTTGTATAGGTATTTCAAAGATGCCCAGAACTGAGCTAAACTTGGTATGTGTCCAACTCCTAGAAATACCTTCATGCCCCAACTCCCTTACTTCCAGCTAGTAAGGATCACATAATTCCTAACAAAGTTTTGACACAGATTCCCATTCGGGCATTCAGAACATATAGCACGTTGCTGTAAGCAAGCACATTCTCATTCAAAGTTGCAAGTTACTATGTAGGAACAAGTTTGTATAGGTATTTCAAAGATGCCCAGAACTGAGCTAAACATGGTATGTGTCCAACTCCTAGAAACAACTTCATGCCCCAACTCCCTTACTTCCAGCTAGTAAGGATCACATAATTCCTAACAAAGTTTTGACACAGATTCCCAGTTCGGGCATTCACAACATATAGCACGTTGCTGTAAGCAAGCACATTCTCATTCAAAGATGCAAGTTACTATGTAGGAACAAGTTTGTATAGGTATTTCAAAGATGCCCAGAACTGAGCTAAACTTGGTATGTGTCCAACTCCTAGAAATAACTTCATGACCCATCTCCCTTACTTCCAGCTAGTAAGGATCACATCATTCCTAACAAAGTTTTGACACAGATTCCCAATTCGGGCATTCAGAACATATAGCACGTTGCTGTAAGCAAGCACATTCTCATTCAAAGTTGCAAGTTACTATGTAGGAACAAGTTTGTATAGGTATTTCAAAGATGCCCAGAACTGAGCTAAACTTGGTATGTGTCCAACTCCTAGAAATAACTTCATGCCCCATCTCCCTTACTTCCAGCTATTGTGGATCACATAATTCCTAACAAAGTTTTGACACAGATTCCCATTCGGGCATTCAGAACATATAGCACGTTGCTGTAAGCAAGCACATTCTCATTCAAAGTTGCAAGTTACTATGTAGGAACAAGTTTGTATAGGTATTTCAAAGATGCCCAGAACTGAGCTAAACATGGTATGTGTCCAACTCCTAGAAACAACTTCATGCCCCAACTCCCTTACTTCCAGCTAGTAAGGATCACATAATTCCTAACAAAGTTTTGACACAGATTCCCAATTCGGGCATTCACAACATATAGCACGTTGCTCTAAGCAAGCACATTCTCATTCAAAGTTGCAAGTTACTATGTAGGAACAAGTTTGTATAGGTATTTCAAAGATGCCCAGAACTGAGCTAAACTTGGTATGTGTCCAACTCCTAGAAGTAACTTCATGCCCCAACTCCCTTAATTCCAGCTAGTAAGGATCACATAATTCCTAACAACGTTTTGATACAGATTCCCAATTCGGGCATTCAGAACATATAGCACGTTGCTGTAAGAAAGCACATTCTCATTCAAAGTTGCAAGTTACTATGTAGGAACAAGTTTGAATAGGACTTTCAAAGATGCCCAGAACTGAGCTAAACTTGGTATGTGTCCAACTCCTAGAAATAACTTCCTGCCCCAACTCCCTTACTTCCAGCTAGTAAGGATCACATAATTCCTAACAAAGTTTTGACACAGATTCCCAATTCGGGCATTCAGAACATATAGCACGTTGCTGTAAGCAAGCACATTCTCATTCAAAGTTGCAAGTTACTATGTAGGAACAAGTTTGTATAGGTATTCCAAAGATGCCCAGAACTGAGCTAAACTTGGTATGTGTCCAACTCCTAGAAACAACTTCATGCCCCAACTCCCTTACTTCCAGCTAGTAAGGATCACATAATTCCTAACAAAGTTTTGACACAGATTCCCAATTCGGGCTTTCACAACATATAGCACGTTGCTGTAAGCAAGCACATTCTCATTCAAAGTTGCAAGTTACTATGTAGGAACAAGTTTGTATAGGTATTTCAAAGATGCCCAGAACTGAGCTAAACTTGGTATGTGTCCAACTCCTAGAAATAACTTCATGCCCCATCTCCCTTACTTCCAGCTAGTAAGGATCACATAATTCCTAACAAAGTTTTGACACAGATTCCCTATTCGGGCATTCAGAACATATAGCACGTTGCTGTAAGCAAGCACATTCTCATTCAAAGTTGCAAGTTACTATGTAGGAACAAGTTTGAATAGGATTTTCAAAGATGCCCAGAACTGAGCTAAACTTGGTATGTGTCCAACTCCTAGAAATAACTTCCTGCCCCAACTCCCTTACTTCCAGCTAGTAAGGATCACATAATTCCTAACAAAGTTTTGACACAGATTCCCTATTCGGGCATTCAGAACATATAGCACGTTGCTGTAAGCAAG
Source organism: Diceros bicornis minor (assembly GCF_020826845.1). Classification (NCBI taxonomy): domain Eukaryota; kingdom Metazoa; phylum Chordata; class Mammalia; order Perissodactyla; family Rhinocerotidae; genus Diceros; species Diceros bicornis. The sequence goes on from NC_080744.1 coordinate 98,866,251, forward strand.
CACATTCTCATTCAAAGTTGCAAGTTACTATGTAGGAACAAGTTTGTATAGGTATTTCAAAGATGCCCAGAACTGAGCTAAACTTGGTATGTGTCCAACTCCTAGAAATAACTTCATGCCCCAACTCCCTTACTTCCAGCTAGTAAGGATCACATAATTCCTAACAAAGTTTTGACACAGATTCCCAATTCGGGCATTCAGAACATATAGCACGTTGCTGTAAGCAAGCACATTCTCATTCAAAGTTGCAAGTTACTATGTAGGAACAAGTTTGTATAGGTATTTCAAAGATGCCCAGAACTGAGCTAAACATGGTACGTGTCCAACTCCTAGAAACAACTTCATGCCCCAACTCCCTTACTTCCAGCTAGTAAGGATCACATAATTCCTAACAAAGTTTTGACACAGATTCCCAGTTCGGGCATTCACAACATATAGCACGTTGCTGTAAGCAAGCACATTCTCATTCAAAGATGCAAGTTACTATGTAGGAACAAGTTTGTATAGGTATTTCAAAGATGCCCAGAACTGAGCTAAACTTGGTATGTGTCCAACTCCTAGAAATAACTTCATGACCCATCTCCCTTACTTCCAGCTAGTAAGGATCACATCATTCCTAACAAAGTTTTGACACAGATTCCCAATTCGGGCATTCAGAACATATAGCACGTTGCTGTAAGCAAGCACATTCTCATTCAAAGTTGCAAGTTACTATGTAGGAACAAGTTTGTATAGGTATTTCAAAGATGCCCAGAACTGAGCTAAACTTGGTATGTGTCCAACTCCTAGAAATAACTTCATGCCCCATCTCCCTTACTTCCAGCTATTGTGGATCACATAATTCCTAACAAAGTTTTGACACAGATTCCCATTCGGGCATTCAGAACATATAGCACGTTGCTGTAAGCAAGCACATTCTCATTCAAAGTTGCAAGTTACTATGTAGGAACAAGTTTGTATAGGTATTTCAAAGATGCCCAGAACTGAGCTAAACATGGTATGTGTCCAACTCCTAGAAACAACTTCATGCCCCAACTCCCTTACTTCCAGCTAGTAAGGATCACATAATTCCTAACAAAGTTTTGACACAGATTCCCAATTCGGGCATTCACAACATATAGCACGTTGCTCTAAGCAAGCACATTCTCATTCAAAGTTGCAAGTTACTATGTAGGAACAAGTTTGTATAGGTATTTCAAAGATGCCCAGAACTGAGCTAAACTTGGTATGTGTCCAACTCCTAGAAGTAACTTCATGCCCCAACTCCCTTAATTCCAGCTAGTAAGGATCACATAATTCCTAACAACGTTTTGATACAGATTCCCAATTCGGGCATTCAGAACATATAGCACGTTGCTGTAAGCAAGCACATTCTCATTCAAAGTTGCAAGTTACTATGTAGGAACAAGTTTGAATAGGACTTTCAAAGATGCCCAGAACTGAGCTAAACTTGGTATGTGTCCAACTCCTAGAAATAACTTCCTGCCCCAACTCCCTTACTTCCAGCTAGTAAGGACCACATAATTCCTAACAAAGTTTTGACACAGATTCCCAATTCGGGCATTCAGAACATATAGCACGTTGCTGTAAGCAAGCACATTCTCATTCAAAGTTGCAAGTTACTATGTAGGAACAAGTTTGTATAGGTATTTCAAAGATGCCCAGAACTGAGCTAAACATGGTATGTGTCCAACTCCTAGAAACAACTTCATGCCCCAACTCCCTTACTTCCAGCTAGTAAGGATCACATAATTCCTAACAAAGTTTTGACACAGATTCCCAATTCGGGCATTCACAACATATAGCACGTTGCTCTAAGCAAGCACATTCTCATTCAAAGTTGCAAGTTACTATGTAGGAACAAGTTTGTATAGGTATTTCAAAGATGCCCAGAACTGAGCTAAACTTGGTATGTGTCCAACTCCTAGAAGTAACTTCATGCCCCAACTCCCTTAATTCCAGCTAGTAAGGATCACATAATTCCTAACAACGTTTTGATACAGATTCCCAATTCGGGCATTCAGAACATATAGCACGTTGCTGTAAGCAAGCACATTCTCATTCAAAGTTGCAAGTTACTATGTAGGAACAAGTTTGAATAGGACTTTCAAAGATGCCCAGAACTGAGCTAAACTTGGTATGTGTCCAACTCCTAGAAATAACTTCCTGCCCCAACTCCCTTACTTCCAGCTAGTAAGGATCACATAATTCCTAACAAAGTTTTGACACAGATTCCCAATTCGGGCATTCAGAACATATAGCACGTTGCTGTAAGCAAGCACATTCTCATTCAAAGTTGCAAGTTACTATGTAGGAACAAGTTTGTATAGGTATTCCAAAGATGCCCAGAACTGAGCTAAACTTGGTATGTGTCCAACTCCTAGAAACAACTTCATGCCCCAACTCCCTTACTTCCAGCTAGTAAGGATCACATAATTCCTAACAAAGTTTTGACACAGATTCCCAATTCGGGCTTTCACAACATATAGCACGTTGCTGTAAGCAAGCACATTCTCATTCAAAGTTGCAAGTTACTATGTAGGAACAAGTTTGTATAGGTATTTCAAAGATGCCCAGAACTGAGCTAAACTTGGTATGTGTCCAACTCCTAGAAATAACTTCATGCCCCATCTCCCTTACTTCCAGCTAGTAAGGATCACATAATTCCTAACAAAGTTTTGACACAGATTCCCTATTCGGGCATTCAGAACATATAGCACGTTGCTGTAAGCAAGCACATTCTCATTCAAAGTTGCAAGTTACTATGTAGGAACAAGTTTGAATAGGATTTTCAAAGATGCCCAGAACTGAGCTAAACTTGGTATGTGTCCAACTCCTAGAAATAACTTCCTGCCCCAACTCCCTTACTTCCAGCTAGTAAGGATCACATAATTCCTAACAAAGTTTTGACACAGATTCCCTATTCGGGCATTCAGAACATATAGCACGTTGCTGTAAGCAAGCACATTCTCATTCAAAGTTGCAAGTTACTATGTAGGAACAAGTTTGTATAGGTATTTCAAAGATGCCCAGAACTGAGCTAAACTTGGTATGTGTCCAACTCCTAGAAATAACTTCATGCCCCAACTCCCTTACTTCCAGCTAGTAAGGATCACATAATTCCTAACAAAGTTTTGACACAGATTCCCAATTCGGGCATTCAGAACATATAGCACGTTGCTGTAAGCAAGCACATTCTCATTCAAAGTTGCAAGTTACTATGTAGGAACAAGTTTGTATAGGTATTTCAAAGATGCCCAGAACTGAGCTAAACATGGTACGTGTCCAACTCCTAGAAACAACTTCATGCCCCAACTCCCTTACTTCCAGCTAGTAAGGATCACATAATTCCTAACAAAGTTTTGACACAGATTCCCAGTTCGGGCATTCACAACATATAGCACGTTGCTGTAAGCAAGCACATTCTCATTCAAAGATGCAAGTTACTATGTAGGAACAAGTTTGTATAGGTATTTCAAAGATGCCCAGAACTGAGCTAAACTTGGTATGTGTCCAACTCCTAGAAATAACTTCATGACCCATCTCCCTTACTTCCAGCTAGTAAGGATCACATCATTCCTAACAAAGTTTTGACACAGATTCCCAATTCGGGCATTCAGAACATATAGCACGTTGCTGTAAGCAAGCACATTCTCATTCAAAGTTGCAAGTTACTATGTAGGAACAAGTTTGTATAGGTATTTCAAAGATGCCCAGAACTGAGCTAAACTTGGTATGTGTCCAACTCCTAGAAATAACTTCATGCCCCATCTCCCTTACTTCCAGCTATTGTGGATCACATAATTCCTAACAAAGTTTTGACACAGATTCCCATTCGGGCATTCAGAACATATAGCACGTTGCTGTAAGCAAGCACATTCTCATTCAAAGTTGCAAGTTACTATGTAGGAACAAGTTTGTATAGGTATTTCAAAGATGCCCAGAACTGAGCTAAACATGGTACGTGTCCAACTCCTAGAAACAACTTCATGCCCCAACTCCCTTACTTCCAGCTAGTAAGGATCACATAATTCCTAACAAAGTTTTGACACAGATTCCCAGTTCGGGCATTCACAACATATAGCACGTTGCTGTAAGCAAGCACATTCTCATTCAAAGATGCAAGTTACTATGTAGGAACAAGTTTGTATAGGTATTTCAAAGATGCCCAGAACTGAGCTAAACTTGGTATGTGTCCAACTCCTAGAAATAACTTCATGACCCATCTCCCTTACTTCCAGCTAGTAAGGATCACATCATTCCTAACAAAGTTTTGACACAGATTCCCAATTCGGGCATTCAGAACATATAGCACGTTGCTGTAAGCAAGCACATTCTCATTCAAAGTTGCAAGTTACTATGTAGGAACAAGTTTGTATAGGTATTTCAAAGATGCCCAGAACTGAGCTAAACTTGGTATGTGTCCAACTCCTAGAAATAACTTCATGCCCCATCTCCCTTACTTCCAGCTATTGTGGATCACATAATTCCTAACAAAGTTTTGACACAGATTCCCATTCGGGCATTCAGAACATATAGCACGTTGCTGTAAGCAAGCACATTCTCATTCAAAGTTGCAAGTTACTATGTAGGAACAAGTTTGTATAGGTATTTCAAAGATGCCCAGAACTGAGCTAAACATGGTATGTGTCCAACTCCTAGAAACAACTTCATGCCCCAACTCCCTTACTTCCAGCTAGTAAGGATCACATAATTCCTAACAAAGTTTTGACACAGATTCCCAATTCGGGCATTCACAACATATAGCACGTTGCTCTAAGCAAGCACATTCTCATTCAAAGTTGCAAGTTACTATGTAGGAACAAGTTTGTATAGGTATTTCAAAGATGCCCAGAACTGAGCTAAACTTGGTATGTGTCCAACTCCTAGAAGTAACTTCATGCCCCAACTCCCTTAATTCCAGCTAGTAAGGATCACATAATTCCTAACAACGTTTTGATACAGATTCCCAATTCGGGCATTCAGAACATATAGCACGTTGCTGTAAGCAAGCACATTCTCATTCAAAGTTGCAAGTTACTATGTAGGAACAAGTTTGAATAGGACTTTCAAAGATGCCCAGAACTGAGCTAAACTTGGTATGTGTCCAACTCCTAGAAATAACTTCCTGCCCCAACTCCCTTACTTCCAGCTAGTAAGGACCACATAATTCCTAACAAAGTTTTGACACAGATTCCCAATTCGGGCATTCAGAACATATAGCACGTTGCTGTAAGCAAGCACATTCTCATTCAAAGTTGCAAGTTACTATGTAGGAACAAGTTTGTATAGGTATTTCAAAGATGCCCAGAACTGAGCTAAACGTTGTATGTGTCCAACTCCTAGAAACAACTTCATGCCCCAACTCCCTTACTTCCAGCTAGTAAGGATCACATAATTCCTAACAAAGTTTTGACACAGATTCCCAATTCGGGCATTCACAACATATAGCACGTTGCTGTAAGCAAGCACATTCTCATTCAAAGATGCAAGTTACTATGTAGGAACAAGTTTGTATAGGTATTTCAAAGAAGCCCAGAACTGAGCTAAACTTGGTATGTGTCCAACTCCTAGAAATAACTTCATGCCCCATCTCCCTTACTTCCAGCTAGTAAGGATCACATAATTCCTAACAAAGTTTTGACACATATTCCCTATTTGGGCATTCAGAACATATAGCACGTTGCTGTAAGCAAGCACATTCTCATTCAAAGTTGCAAGTTACTATGTAGGAACAAGTTTGAATAGGACTTTCAAAGATGCCCAGAACTGAGCTAAACTTGGTATGTGTCCAACTCCTAGAAATAACTTCATGCCCCATCTCCCTTACTTCCAGCTAGTAAGGATCACATAATTCCTAACAAAGTTTTGACACAGATTCCCAATTCGGGCTTTCAGAACATATAGCACGTTGCTGTAAGCAAGCACATTCTCATTCAAAGTTGCAAGTTACTATGTAGGAACAAGTTTGTATAGGTATTTCAAAGATGCCCAGAACTGAGCTAAACGTTGTATGTGTCCAACTCCTAGAAATAACTTCATGCCCCAACTCGCTTACTTCCAGCTAGTAAGGATCACATAATTCCTAACAAAGTTTTGACACAGATTCCCAATTCGGGCATTCAGAACATATAGCACGTTGCTGTAAGCAAGCACATTCTCATTTAAAGATGCAAGTTACTATGTAGGAACAAGTTTGTATAGGTATTTCAAAGATGCCCAGAACTGAGCTAAACTTGGTATGTGTCCAACTCCTAGAAATAACTTCATGCCCCATCTCCCTTACTTCCACCTAGTAAGGATCACATAATTCCTAACAAAGTTTTGACACAGATTCCCTATTCGGGCATTCAGAACATATAGCACGTTGCTGTAAGCAAGCACATTCTCATTCAAAGTTGCAAGTTACTATGTAGGAACAAGTTTGTATAGGTATTTCAAAGATGCCCAGAACTGAGCTAAACTTGGTATGTGTCCAACTCCTAGAAATACCTTCATGCCCCAACTCCCTTACTTCCAGCTAGTAAGGATCACATAATTCCTAACAAATTTTGACACAGATTCCCAGTTCGGGCATTCAGAACATATAGCACGTTGCTGTAAGAAAGCACATTCTCATTCAAAGTTGCAAGTTACTATGTAGGAACAAGTTTGTATAGGTATTTCAAAGATGCCCAGAACTGAGCTAAACATGGTATGTGTCCAACTCCTAGAAACAACTTCATGCCCCAACTCCCTTACTTCCAGCTAGTAAGGATCACATAATTCCTAACAAAGTTTTGACACAGATTCCCAGTTCGGGCATTCACAACATATAGCACGTTGCTGTAAGCAAGCACATTCTCATTCAAAGATGCAAGTTACTATGTAGGAACAAGTTTGTATAGGTATTTCAAAGATGCCCAGAACTGAGCTAAACTTGGTATGTGTCCAACTCCTAGAAATAACTTCCTGCCCCAACTCCCTTACTTCCAGCTAGTAAGGATCACATAATTCCTAACAAAGTTTTGACACAGATTCCCAATTCGGGCATTCAGAACATATAGCACGTTGCTGTAAGCAAGCACATTCTCATTCAAAGTTGCAAGTTACTATGTAGGAACAAGTTTGTATAGGTATTCCAAAGATGCCCAGAACTGAGCTAAACTTGGTATGTGTCCAACTCCTAGAAACAACTTCATGCCCCAACTCCCTTACTTCCAGCTAGTAAGGATCACATAATTCCTAACAAAGTTTTGACACAGATTCCCAATTCGGGCTTTCACAACATATAGCACGTTGCTGTAAGCAAGCACATTCTCATTCAAAGTTGCAAGTTACTATGTAGGAACAAGTTTGTATAGGACTTTCAAAGATGCCCAGAACTGAGCTAAACTTGGTATGTGTCCAACTCCTAGAAATAACTTCATGCCCCATCTCCCTTACTTCCAGCTAGTAAGGATCACATAATTCCTAACAAAGTTTTGACACAGATTCCCTATTCGGGCATTCAGAACATATAGCACGTTGCTGTAAGCAAGCACATTCTCATTCAAAGTTGCAAGTTACTATGTAGGAACAAGTTTGAATAGGATTTTCAAAGATGCCCAGAACTGAGCTAAACTTGGTATGTGTCCAACTCCTAGAAATAACTTCCTGCCCCAACTCCCTTACTTCCAGCTAGTAAGGATCACATAATTCCTAACAAAGTTTTGACACAGATTCCCTATTCGGGCATTCAGAACATATAGCACGTTGCTGTAAGCAAGCACATTCTCATTCAAAGTTGCAAGTTACTATGTAGGAACAAGTTTGTATAGGTATTTCAAAGATGCCCAGAACTGAGCTAAACTTGGTATGTGTCCAACTCCTAGAAATAACTTCATGCCCCAACTCCCTTACTTCCAGCTAGTAAGGATCACATAATTCCTAACAAAGTTTTGACACAGATTCCCATTCGGGCATTCAGAACATATAGCACGTTGCTGTAAGCAAGCACATTCTCATTCAAAGTTGCAAGTTACTATGTAGGAAAAAGTTTGTATAGGTATTTCAAAGATGCCCAGAACTGAGCTAAACATGGTATGTGTCCAACTCCTAGAAACAACTTCATGCCCCAACTCCCTTACTTCCAGCTAGTAAGGATCACATAATTCCTAACAAAGTTTTGACACAGATTCCCAATTCGGGCATTCACAACATATAGCACGTTGCTGTAAGCAAGCACATTCTCATTCAAAGTTGCAAGTTACTATGTAGGAACAAGTTTGTATAGGTATTTCAAAGATGCCCAGAACTGAGCTAAACTTGGTATGTGTCCAACTCCTAGAAGTAACTTCATGCCCCAACTCCCTTAATTCCAGCTAGTAAGGATCACATAATTCCTAACAACGTTTTGATACAGATTCCCAATTCGGGCATTCAGAACATATAGCACGTTGCTGTAAGCAAGCACATTCTCATTCAAAGTTGCAAGTTACTATGTAGGAACAAGTTTGAATAGGACTTTCAAAGATGCCCAGAACTGAGCTAAACTTGGTATGTGTCCAACTCCTAGAAATAACTTCCTGCCCCAACTCCCTTACTTCCAGCTAGTAAGGACCACATAATTCCTAACAAAGTTTTGACACAGATTCCCAATTCGGGCATTCAGAACATATAGCACGTTGCTGTAAGCAAGCACATTCTCATTCAAAGTTGCAAGTTACTATGTAGGAACAAGTTTGTATAGGTATTTCAAAGATGCCCAGAACTGAGCTAAACGTTGTATGTGTCCAACTCCTAGAAACAACTTCATGCCCCAACTCCCTTACTTCCAGCTAGTAAGGATCACATAATTCCTAACAAAGTTTTGACACAGATTCCCAATTCGGGCATTCACAACATATAGCACGTTGCTGTAAGCAAGCACATTCTCATTCAAAGATGCAAGTTACTATGTAGGAACAAGTTTGTATAGGTATTTCAAAGATGCCCAGAACTGAGCTAAACTTGGTATGTGTCCAACTCCTAGAAATAACTTCATGCCCCATCTCCCTTACTTCCAGCTAGTAAGGATCACATAATTCCTAACAAAGTTTTGACACAGATTCCCTATTTGGGCATTCAGAACATATAGCACGTTGCTGTAAGCAAGCACATTCTCATTCAAAGTTGCAAGTTACTATGTAGGAACAAGTTTGAATAGGACTTTCAAAGATGCCCAGAACTGAGCTAAACTTGGTATGTGTCCAACTCCTAGAAATAACTTCATGCCCCATCTCCCTTACTTCCAGCTAGTAAGGATCACATAATTCCTAACAAAGTTTTGACACAGATTCCCAATTCGGGCATTCAGAACATATAGCACGTTGCTGTAAGCAAGCACATTCTCATTCAAAGTTGCAAGTTACTATGTAGGAACAAGTTTGTATAGGTATTTCAAAGATGCCCAGAACTGAGCTAAACGTTGTATGTGTCCAACTCCTAGAAATAACTTCATGCCCCAACTCGCTTACTTCCAGCTAGTAAGGATCACATAATTCCTAACAAAGTTTTGACACAGATTCCCAATTCGGGCATTCAGAACATATAGCACGTTGCTGTAAGCAAGCACATTCTCATTTAAAGATGCAAGTTACTATATAGGAACAAGTTTGTATAGGTATTTCAAAGATGCCCAGAACTGAGCTAAACTTGGTATGTGTCCAACTCCTAGAAATAACTTCATGCCCCATCTCCCTTACTTCCAGCTAGTAAGGATCACATAATTCCTAACAAAGTTTTGACACAGATTCCCTATTCGGGCATTCAGAACATATAGCACGTTGCTGTAAGCAAGCACATTCTCATTCAAAGTTGCAAGTTACTATGTAGGAACAAGTTTGTATAGGTATTTCAAAGATGCCCAGAACTGAGCTAAACTTGGTATGTGTCCAACTCCTAGAAATACCTTCATGCCCCAACTCCCTTACTTCCAGCTAGTAAGGATCACATAATTCCTAACAAATTTTGACACAGATTCCCAGTTCGGGCATTCAGAACATATAGCACGTTGCTGTAAGAAAGCACATTCTCATTCAAAGTTGCAAGTTACTATGTAGGAACAAGTTTGTATAGGTATTTCAAAGATGCCCAGAACTGAGCTAAACATGGTATGTGTCCAACTCCTAGAAACAACTTCATGCCCCAACTCCCTTACTTCCAGCTAGTAAGGATCACATAATTCCTAACAAAGTTTTGACACAGATTCCCAGTTCGGGCATTCACACCATATAGCACGTTGCTGTAAGCAAGCACATTCTCATTCAAAGATGCAAGTTACTATGTAGGAACAAGTTTGTATAGGTATTTCAAAGATGCCCAGAACTGAGCTAAACTTGGTATGTGTCCAACTCCTAGAAATAACTTCATGACCCATCTCCCTTACTTCCAGCTAGTAAGGATCACATCATTCCTAACAAAGTTTTGACACAGATTCCCAATTCGGGCATTCAGAACATATAGCACGTTGCTGTAAGCAAGCACATTCTCATTCAAAGTTGCAAGTTACTATGTAGGAACAAGTTTGTATAGGTATTTCAAAGATGCCCAGAACTGAGCTAAACTTGGTATGTGTCCAACTCCTAGAAATAACTTCATGCCCCATCTCCCTTACTTCCAGCTATTGTGGATCACATAATTCCCAACAAAGTTTTGACACAGATTCCCATTCGGGCATTCAGAACATATAGCACGTTGCTGTAAGCAAGCACACTCTCATTCAAAGTTGCAAGTTACTATGTAGGAACAAGTTTGTATAGGTATTTCAAAGATGCCCAGAACTGAGCTAAACATGGTATGTGTCCAACTCCTAGAAACAACTTCATGCCCCAACTCCCTTACTTCCAGCTAGTAAGGATCACATAATTCCTAACAAAGTTTTGACAGAGATTCCCAATTCGGGAATTCACAACATACAGCACGTTGCTCTAAGCAAGCACATTCTCATTCAAAGTTGAAAGTTACTATGTAGGAACAAGTTTGTATAGGTATTTCAAAGATGCCCAGAACTGAGCTAAACTTGGTATGTGTCCAACTCCTAGAAGTAACTTCATGCCCCAACTCCCTTAATTCCAGCTAGTAAGGATCACATAATTCCTAACAAAGTTTTGACACAGATTCCCAATTCGGGCATTCAGAACATATAGCACGTTGCTGTAAGCAAGCACATTCTCATTCAAAGATGCAAGTTACTATGTAGGAACAAGTTTGTATAGGTATTTCAAAGATGCCCAGAACTGAGCTAAACTTGGTATGTGTCCAACTCCTAGAAATAACTTCATGCCCCATCTCCCTAACTTCCAGCTAGTAAGGATCACATAATTCCTAACAAAGTTTTGACACAGATTCCCTATTCGGGCATTCAGAACATATAGCACGTTGCTGTAAGCAAGCACATTCTCATTCAAAGTTGCAAGTTACTATGTAGGAACAAGTTTGTATAGGTATTCCAAAGATGCCCAGAACTGAGCTAAACTTGGTATGTGTCCAACTCCTAGAAACAACTTCATGCCCCAACTCCCTTTCTTCCAGCTAGTAAGGATCACATAATTCCTAACAAAGTTTTGACACAGATTCCCAATTCGGGCTTTCACAACATATAGCACGTTGCTGTAAGCAAGCACATTCTCATTCAAAGTTGCAAGTTACTATGTAGGAACAAGTTTGTATAGGTATTTCAAAGATGCCCAGAACTGAGCTAAACTTGGTATGTGTCCAACTCCTAGAAATAACTTCATGCCCCATCTCCCTTACTTCCAGCTAGTAAGGATCACATAATTCCTAACAAAGTTTTGACACAGATTCCCTATTCGGGCATTCAGAACATATAGCACGTTGCCCTAAGCAAGCACATTCTCATTCAAAGTTGCAAGTTACTATGTAGGAACAAGTTTGAATAGGACTTTCAAAGATGCCCAGAACTGAGCTAAACTTGGTATGTGTCCAACTCCTAGAAATAACTTCATGCCCCATCTCCCTTACTTCCAGCTAGTAAGGATCACATAATTCCTAACAAAGTTTTGACACAGATTCCCTATTCGGGCATTCAGAACATATAGCACGTTGCTGTAAGCAAGCACATTCTCATTCAAAGTTGCAAGTTACTATGTAGGAACAAGTTTGTATAGGTATTTCAAAGATGCCCAGAACTGTGCTAAACTTGGTATGTGTCCAACACCTAGAAATACCTTCATGCCCCAACTCCCTTACTTCCAGCTAGTAAGGATCACATAATTCCTAACAAATTTTGACACAGATTCCCAATTCGGGCATTCAGAACATATAGCACGTTGCTGTAAGACAGCACATTCTCATTCAAAGTTGCAAGTTACTATGTAGGAACAAGTTTGTATAGGTATTTCAAAGATGCCCAGAACTGAGCTAAACTTGGTATGTGTCCAACTCCTAGAAATAACTTCATGCCCCATCTCCCTTACTTCCAGCTCGTAAGGATCACATAATTCCTAACAAAGTTTTGACACAGATTCCCAATTCGGGCATTCAGAACATATAGCACGTTGCTGTAAGCAAGCACATTCTCATTCAAAGTTGCAAGTTACTATGTAGGAACAAGTTTGTATAGGTATTTCAAAGATGCCCAGAACTGAGCTAAACTTGGTATGTGTCCAACTCCTAGAAATAACTTCATGCCCCAACTCCCTTACTTCCAGCTAGTAAGGATCACATAATTCCTAACAAAGTTTTGACACAGATTCCCAATTCGGGCATTCAGAACATATAGCACGTTGCTGTAAGCAAGCACATTCTCATTCAAAGATGCAAGTTACTATGTAGGAACAAGTTTGTATAGGTATTTCAAAGATGCCCAGAACTGAGCTAAACTTGGTATGTGTCCAACTCCTAGAAATAACTTCATGCCCCATCTCCCTTACTTCCAGCTAGTAAGGATCACATAATTCCTAACAAAGTTTTGACACAGATTCCCTATTCGGGCATTCAGAACATATAGCACGTTGCTGTAAGCAAGCACATTCTCATTCAAAGTTGCAAGTTACTATGTAGGAACAAGTTTGTATAGGTATTCCAAAGATGCCCAGAACTGAGCTAAACTTGGTATGTATCCAACTCCTAGAAACAACTTCATGCCCCAACTCCCTTACTTCCAGCTAGTAAGGATCACATAATTCCTAACAAAGTTTTGACACAGATTCCCAATTCGGGCTTTCACAACATATAGCACGTTGCTGTAAGCAAGCACATTCTCATTCAAAGTTGCAAGTTACTATGTAGGAACAAGTTTGTATAGGTATTTCAAAGATGCCCAGAACTGAGCTAAACTTGGTATGTGTCCAACTCCTAGAAATAACTTCATGCCCCATCTCCCTTACTTCCAGCTAGTAAGGATCACATAATTCCTAACAAAGTTTTGACACAGATTCCCTATTTGGGCATTCAGAACATATAGCACGTTGCTGTAAGCAAGCACATTCTCATTCAAAGTTGCAAGTTACTATGTAGGAACAAGTTTTTATAGGTATTCCAAAGATGCCCAGAACTGAGCTAAAGTTGGTATGTGTCCAACTCCTAGAAATAACTTCATGCCCCAACTCCCTTACTTCCAGCTAGTAAGGATCACATAATTTCTAACAAAGTTTTGACACAGATTCCCAATTCGGGCATTCAGAACATATAGCACGTTGCTGTAAGCAAGCACATTCTCATTCAAAGTTGCAAGTTACTATGTAGGAACAAGTATGTATAGGTACTTCAAAGATGCCCAGAACTGAGGTAAACTTGGTATGTGTCCAACTCCTAGAAATAACTTCATGCCCCATCTCCCTTACTTCCAGCTAGTAAGGATCACATAATTCCTAACAAAGTTTTGACACAGATTCCTAATTCGGGCATTCAGAACATATAGCACCTTGCTGTAAGCAAGCACATTCTCATTCAAAGTTGCAAGTTACTATGTAGGAACAAGTTTGTATAGGTATTTCAAAGATGCCCAGAACTGAGCTAAACATGGTATGTGTTCAACTCCTAGAAATAACTTCATGCCCCATCTCCCTTACTTCCAGCTAGTAAGGATCACATAATTCCTTTCAAAGTTTTGACACAGATTCCCAATTCGGGCATTCACAACATATAGCACTTTGCTGTAAGCAAGCACATTCTCATTCAAAGATGCAAATTACTATGTAGGAACAAGTTTGTATAGGTATTTCAAAGATGCCCAGAACTGAGCTAAACTTGGTATGTGTCCAACTCCTAGAAATAACTTCATGCCCCATCTCCCTTACTTCCAGGTAGTAAGGATCACATAATTCCTAACAAAGTTTTGACACAGATTCCCAATTCGGGCATTCAGAACATATAGCACGTTGCTGTAAGCAAGCACATTCTCATTCAAAGTTGCAAGTTACTATGTAGGAACAAGTTTGAATAGGACTTTCAAAGATGCCCAGAACTGAGCTAAACTTGGTATGTGTCCAACTCCTAGAAATAACTTCATGCCCCAACTCCCTTACTTCCAGCTAGTAAGGATCACATAATTCCTAACAAAGTTTTGACACAGATTCCCAATTCGGGCATTCAGAACATATAGCACCTTGCTGTAAGAAAGCACATTCTCATTCAAAGTTGCAAGTTACTATGTAGGAACAAGTTTGTATAGGTATTTCAAAGATGCCCAGAACTGAGCTAAACTTGGTATGTGTCCAACTCCTAGAAATAACTTCATGCCCCAACTCCCTTACTTCCAGCTAGTAAGGATCACATAATTCCTAACAAAGTTTTGACACAGATTCCCAATTCGGGCATTCAGAACATATAGCACGTTGCTGTAAGCAAGCACATTCTCATTCAAAGATGCAAGTTACTATGTAGGAACAAGTTTGTATAGGTATTTCAAAGATGCCCAGAACTGAGCTAAACTTGGTATGTGTCCAACTCCTAGAAATAACTTCATGCCCCATCTCACTTACTTCCAGCTAGTAAGGATCACATAATTCCTAACAAAGTTTTGACACAGATTCCCAATTCGGGCATTCAGAACATATAGCACGTTGCTGTAAGCAAGCACATTCTCATTCAAAGTTGCAAGTTACTATGCAGGAACAAGTTTGTGTAGGTATTTCAAAGATGCCCAGAACTGAGCTAAAGTGGGTATGTGTCCAACTCCTAGAAATAACTTCATGCCCCATCTCCCTTACTTCCAGCTAGTAAGGATCACATAATTCCTAACAAAGTTTTGACACAGATTCCCAATTCGGGCATTCAGAACATATAGCACGTTGCTGTAAGCAAGCACATTCTCATTCAAAGTTGCAAGTTACTATGTAGGAACAAGTTTGTATAGGTATTTCAAAGATGCCCAGAACTGAGCTAAACGTTGTAGGTCTCCAACTCCTAGAAATAACTTCATGTCCCATCTCCCTTACCTCAAGCTACTAAGGATCACATAATTCCTAAAAAAGATTTGACACAGATTCCCAATTCGGGCATTCAGAACATATAGCACGTTGCTGTAAGCAAGCACATTCTCATTCAAAGTTGCAAGTTACTATGTAGGAACAAGTTTGTATAGGTATTTTAAAGATGCCCAGAACTGAGTTAAAGTGAGTATGTGTCCAACTCCTAGAAATAACTTCATGCCCCATCTCCCTTACTTCCATTTAGTGAGGATCACATAATTCCTAACAAAGTTTTGACACAGATTCCCAATTCGGGCATTCAGAACATATAGCACGTTGCTGTAAGCAAGCACATTCTCATTCAAAGTTGCAAGTTACTATGTAGGAACAAGTTTGTATAGGTATTTTAAAGATGCCCAGAACTGGGCTACAGTGGGTATGTGTCCAACTCCTAGAAATAACTTCATGCCCCATCTCCCTTACTCCCATCTAGTAAGGATCACATAATTCCTAACAAAGTTTTGACACAGATTCCCAATTCGGGCATTCAGAACATATAGCACGTTGCTGTAAGCAAGCACATTCTCATTCAAGGTTGTAAGTTACTATGTAGGAACAAGTTTGTATAGGTATTTCAAAGATGCCCAGAACTGAGCTAAACGTTGTACGTCTCCAACTCCTAGAAATAACTTCATGCCCCATCTCCCTTACTTCCAGCTAGTGAGGATCACATAATTCCTAACAAAGTTTTGACACAGATTCCCAATTCGGGCATTCAAATCATATAGCACGTTGCTGTAAGCAAGCACATTCTCATTCAAAGTTGCAAGTTACTATGTAGGAACAAGTTTGTATAGGTATTTCAAAGATGCCCAGAACTGAGCTAAACGTTGTATGTCTCCAACTCCTAGAAATAACTTCATGCCCCATCTCCCTTACCTCCAGCTACTAAGGATCACATAATTCCTAACAAAGATTTGACACAGATTCCCAATTCGGACATTCAGAACATATAGCACGTTGCTGTAAGCAAGCACATTCTCATTCAAAGTTGCAAGTTACTATGTAGGAACAAGTTTGTATAGGTATTTTAAAGATGCCCAGAACTGAGCTAAAGTGGGTATGTGTCCAACTCCTAGAAATAACTTCATGCCCCATCTCCCTTACTTCCAGTTAGTGAGGATCACATAATTCCTAACAAAGTTTTGACACAGATTCCCAATTCGGGCATTCAGAACATATAGCACGTTGCTGTAAGCAAGCACATTCTCATTCAAAGTTGCAAGTTACTATGTAGGAACAAGTTTGTATAGGTATTTTAAAGATGCCCAGAACTGAGCTACAGTGGGTATGTGTCCAACTCCTAGAAATAACTTCATGCCCCATCTCCCTTACTCCCATCTAGTAAGGATCACATAATTCCTAACAAAGTTTTGACACAAATTCCCAATTCGGGCATTCAGAACATATAGCACGTTGCTGTAAGCAAGCACATTCTCATTCAAGGTTGTAAGTTACTATGTAGGAACAAGTTTGTATAGGTATTTCAAAGATGCCCAGAACTGAGCTAAACGTTGTACGTCTCCAACTCCTAGAAATAACTTCATGCCCCATCTCCCTTACTTCCAGCTCGTAAGGATCACATAATTCCTAACAAAGTTTTGACACAGATTCCCAATTCGGGCATTCAGAACATATAGCACGTTGCTGTAAGCAAGCACATTCTCATTCAAAGTTGCAAGTTACTATGTAGGAACAAGTTTGTATAGGTATTTCAAAGATGCCCAGAACTGAGCTAAACTTGGTATGTGTCCAACTCCTAGAAATAACTTCATGCCCCAACTCCCTTACTTCCAGCTAGTAATGATCACATAATTCCTAACAAAGTTTTGACACAGATTCCCAATTCGGGCATTCAGAACATATAGCACGTTGCTGTAAGCAAGCACATTCTCATTCAAAGATGCAAGTTACTATGTAGGAACAAGTTTGTATAGGTATTTCAAAGATGCCCAGAACTGAGCTAAACTTGGTATGTGTCCAACTCCTAGAAATAACTTCATGCCCCATCTCCCTTACTTCCAGCTAGTAAGGATCACATAATTCCTAACAAAGTTTTGACACAGATTCCCTATTCGGGCATTCAGAACATATAGCACGTTGCTGTAAGCAAGCACATTCTCATTCAAAGTTGCAAGTTACTATGTAGGAACAAGTTTGTATAGGTATTCCAAAGATGCCCAGAACTGAGCTAAACTTGGTATGTATCCAACTCCTAGAAACAACTTCATGCCCCAACTCCCTTACTTCCAGCTAGTAAGGATCACATAATTCCTAACAAAGTTTTGACACAGATTCCCAATTCGGGCTTTCACAACATATAGCACGTTGCTGTAAGCAAGCACATTCTCATTCAAAGTTGCAAGTTACTATGTAGGAACAAGTTTGTATAGGTATTTCAAAGATGCCCAGAACTGAGCTAAACGTTGTATGTGTCCAACTCCTAGAAATAACTTCATGCCCCATCTCCCTTACTTCCAGCTAGTAAGGATCACATAATTCCTAACAAAGTTTTGACACAGATTCCCTATTTGGGCATTCAGAACATATAGCACGTTGCTGTAAGCAAGCACATTCTCATTCAAAGTTGCAAGTTACTATGTAGGAACAAGTTTTTATAGGTATTCCAAAGATGCCCAGAACTGAGCTAAAGTTGGTATGTGTCCAACTCCTAGAAATAACTTCATGCCCCAACTCCCTTACTTCCAGCTAGTAAGGATCACATAATTTCTAACAAAGTTTTGACACAGATTCCCAATTCGGGCATTCAGAACATATAGCACGTTGCTGTAAGCAAGCACATTCTCATTCAAAGTTGCAAGTTACTATGTAGGAACAAGTTTGTATAGGTATTTTAAAGATGCCCAGAACTGGGCTACAGTGGGTATGTGTCCAACTCCTAGAAATAACTTCATGCCCCATCTCCCTTACTCCCATCTAGTAAGGATCACATAATTCCTAACAAAGTTTTGACACAGATTCCCAATTCGGGCATTCAGAACATATAGCACGTTGCTGTAAGCAAGCACATTCTCATTCAAGGTTGTAAGTTACTATGTAGGAACAAGTTTGTATAGGTATTTCAAAGATGCCCAGAACTGAGCTAAACGTTGTACGTCTCCAACTCCTAGAAATAACTTCATGCCCCATCTCCCTTACTTCCAGCTAGTGAGGATCACATAATTCCTAACAAAGTTTTGACACAGATTCCCAATTCGGGCATTCAAATCATATAGCACGTTGCTGTAAGCAAGCACATTCTCATTCAAAGTTGCAAGTTACTATGTAGGAACAAGTTTGTATAGGTATTTCAAAGATGCCCAGAACTGAGCTAAACATGGTATGTGTCCAACTCCTAGAAACAACTTCATTCCCCAACTCCCTTACTTCCAGCTAGTAAGGATCACATAATTCCTAAAAAAGTTTTGACACAGATTCCCAATTCGGGCATTCACAACATATAGCACGTTGCTCTAAGCAAGCACATTCTCATTCAAAGTTGCAAGTTACTATGTAGGAACAAGTTTGTATAGGTATTTCAAAGATGCCCAGAACTGAGCTAAACTTGGTGTGTGTCCAACTCCTAGAAATAACTTCATGACCCATCTCACTTACTTCCAGCTAGTAAGGATCACATAATTCCTAACAAAGTTTTGACACAGATTCCCTATTCGGGCATTCAGAACATATAGCACGTTGCTGTAAGCAAGCACATTCTCATTCAAAGTTGCAAGTTACTATGTAGGAACAAGTTTGTATAGGTATTTCAAAGATGCCCAGAACTGAGCTAAACTTGGTATGTGTCCAACTCCTAGAAATAACTTCATGCCCCAACTCCCTTACTTCCAGCTAGTAAGGATCACATAATTCCTAACAAAGTTTTGACACAGATTCCCAATTCGGGCATTCAGAACATATAGCACGTTGCTGTAACCAAGCACATTCTCATTCAAAGTTGCAAGTTACTATGTAGGAACAAGTTTGTATAGGTATTTCAAAGATGCCCAGAACTGAGCTAAACGTTGTATGTGTCCAACTCCTAGAAATAACTTCATGCCCCATCTCCCTTACTTCCAGCTAGTAAGGATCACATAATTCCTAACAAAGTTTTGACACAGATTCCCAATTCGGGCATTCAGAACATATAGCACGTTGCTGTAAGCAAGCACATTCTCATTCAAATTTGCAAGTTACTATGTAGGAACAAGTTTGTATAGGTATTTCAAAGATGCCCAGAACTGAGCTAAACTTGGTATGTGTCCAACTCCTAGAAATAACTTCATGCCCCAACTCCCTTACTTCCAGCTAGTAAGGATCACATAATTCCTAACAAAGTTTTGACACAGATTCCCAATTCGGGCATTCAGAACATATAGCACGTTGCTGTAAGCAAGCACATTCTCATTCAAAGTTGCAAGTTACTATGTAGGAACAAGTTTGTATAGGTATTTCAAAGATGCCCAGAACTGAGCTAAACTTGGTATGTGTCCAACTCCTAGAAATAAGTTCATGCTCCAACTCCCTTACTTCCAGCTAGTAAGGATCACATAATTCCTAACAAAGTTTTGACACAGATTCCCAATTCGGGCATTCAGAACATATAGCACGTTGCTGTAAGCAAGCACATTCTCATTCAAAGATGCAAGTTACTATGTAGGAACAAGTTTGTATAGGTATTTCAAAGATGCCCAGAACTGAGCTAAACTTGGTATGTGTCCAACTCCTAGAAATAACTTCATGCCCCATCTCCCTTACTTCCAGCTAGTAAGGATCACATAATTCCTAACAAAGTTTTGACACAGATTCCCTATTCGGGCATTCAGAACATATAGCACGTTGCTGTAAGCAAGCACATTCTCATTCAAAGTTGCAAGTTACTATGTAGGAACAAGTTTGTATAGGTATTCCAAAGATGCCCAGAACTGAGCTAAACTTGGTATGTGTCCAACTCCTAGAAACAACTTCATGCCCCAACTCCCTTTCTTCCAGCTAGTAAGGATCACATAATTCCTAACAAAGTTTTGACACAGATTCCCAATTCGGGCTTTCACAACATATAGCACGTTGCTGTAAGCAAGCACATTCTCATTCAAAGTTGCAAGTTACTATGTAGGAACAAGTTTGTATAGGTATTTTAAAGATGCCCAGAACTGAGTTAAAGTGAGTATGTGTCCAACTCCTAGAAATAACTTCATGCCCCATCTCCCTTACTTCCATTTAGTGAGGATCACATAATTCCTAACAAAGTTTTGACACAGATTCCCAATTCGGGCATTCAGAACATATAGCACGTTGCTGTAAGCAAGCACATTCTCATTCAAAGTTGCAAGTTACTATGTAGGAACAAGTTTGTATAGGTATTTTAAAGATGCCCAGAACTGGGCTACAGTGGGTATGTGTCCAACTCCTAGAAATAACTTCATGCCCCATCTCCCTTACTCCCATCTAGTAAGGATCACATAATTCCTAACAAAGTTTTGACACAGATTCCCAATTCGGGCATTCAGAACATATAGCACGTTGCTGTAAGCAAGCACATTCTCATTCAAGGTTGTAAGTTACTATGTAGGAACAAGTTTGTATAGGTATTTCAAAGATGCCCAGAACTGAGCTAAACGTTGTACGTCTCCAACTCCTAGAAATAACTTCATGCCCCATCTCCCTTACTTCCAGCTAGTGAGGATCACATAATTCCTAACAAAGTTTTGACACAGATTCCCAATTCGGGCATTCAAATCATATAGCACGTTGCTGTAAGCAAGCACATTCTCATTCAAAGTTGCAAGTTACTATGTAGGAACAAGTTTGTATAGGTATTTCAAAGATGCCCAGAACTGAGCTAAACGTTGTATGTCTCCAACTCCTAGAAATAACTTCATGCCCCATCTCCCTTACCTCCAGCTACTAAGGATCACATAATTCCTAACAAAGATTTGACACAGATTCCCAATTCGGACATTCAGAACATATAGCACGTTGCTGTAAGCAAGCACATTCTCATTCAAAGTTGCAAGTTACTATGTAGGAACAAGTTTGTATAGGTATTTTAAAGATGCCCAGAACTGAGCTAAAGTGGGTATGTGTCCAACTCCTAGAAATAACTTCATGCCCCATCTCCCTTACTTCCAGTTAGTGAGGATCACATAATTCCTAACAAAGTTTTGACACAGATTCCCAATTCGGGCATTCAGAACATATAGCACGTTGCTGTAAGCAAGCACATTCTCATTCAAAGTTGCAAGTTACTATGTAGGAACAAGTTTGTATAGGTATTTTAAAGATGCCCAGAACTGAGCTACAGTGGGTATGTGTCCAACTCCTAGAAATAACTTCATGCCCCATCTCCCTTACTCCCATCTAGTAAGGATCACATAATTCCTAACAAAGTTTTGACACAAATTCCCAATTCGGGCATTCAGAACATATAGCACGTTGCTGTAAGCAAGCACATTCTCATTCAAGGTTGTAAGTTACTATGTAGGAACAAGTTTGTATAGGTATTTCAAAGATGCCCAGAACTGAGCTAAACGTTGTACGTCTCCAACTCCTAGAAATAACTTCATGCCCCATCTCCCTTACTTCCAGCTCGTAAGGATCACATAATTCCTAACAAAGTTTTGACACAGATTCCCAATTCGGGCATTCAGAACATATAGCACGTTGCTGTAAGCAAGCACATTCTCATTCAAAGTTGCAAGTTACTATGTAGGAACAAGTTTGTATAGGTATTTCAAAGATGCCCAGAACTGAGCTAAACTTGGTATGTGTCCAACTCCTAGAAATAACTTCATGCCCCAACTCCCTTACTTCCAGCTAGTAATGATCACATAATTCCTAACAAAGTTTTGACACAGATTCCCAATTCGGGCATTCAGAACATATAGCACGTTGCTGTAAGCAAGCACATTCTCATTCAAAGATGCAAGTTACTATGTAGGAACAAGTTTGTATAGGTATTTCAAAGATGCCCAGAACTGAGCTAAACTTGGTATGTGTCCAACTCCTAGAAATAACTTCATGCCCCATCTCCCTTACTTCCAGCTAGTAAGGATCACATAATTCCTAACAAAGTTTTGACACAGATTCCCTATTCGGGCATTCAGAACATATAGCACGTTGCTGTAAGCAAGCACATTCTCATTCAAAGTTGCAAGTTACTATGTAGGAACAAGTTTGTATAGGTATTCCAAAGATGCCCAGAACTGAGCTAAACTTGGTATGTATCCAACTCCTAGAAACAACTTCATGCCCCAACTCCCTTACTTCCAGCTAGTAAGGATCACATAATTCCTAACAAAGTTTTGACACAGATTCCCAATTCGGGCTTTCACAACATATAGCACGTTGCTGTAAGCAAGCACATTCTCATTCAAAGTTGCAAGTTACTATGTAGGAACAAGTTTGTATAGGTATTTCAAAGATGCCCAGAACTGAGCTAAACTTGGTATGTGTCCAACTCCTAGAAATAACTTCATGCCCCATCTCCCTTACTTCCAGCTAGTAAGGATCACATAATTCCTAACAAAGTTTTGACACAGATTCCCTATTTGGGCATTCAGAACATATAGCACGTTGCTGTAAGCAAGCACATTCTCATTCAAAGTTGCAAGTTACTATGTAGGAACAAGTTTTTATAGGTATTCCAAAGATGCCCAGAACTGAGCTAAAGTTGGTATGTGTCCAACTCCTAGAAATAACTTCATGCCCCAACTCCCTTACTTCCAGCTAGTAAGGATCACATAATTTCTAACAAAGTTTTGACACAGATTCCCAATTCGGGCATTCAGAACATATAGCACGTTGCTGTAAGCAAGCACATTCTCATTCAAAGTTGCAAGTTACTATGTAGGAACAAGTTTGTATAGGTATTTTAAAGATGCCCAGAACTGGGCTACAGTGGGTATGTGTCCAACTCCTAGAAATAACTTCATGCCCCATCTCCCTTACTCCCATCTAGTAAGGATCACATAATTCCTAACAAAGTTTTGACACAGATTCCCAATTCGGGCATTCAGAACATATAGCACGTTGCTGTAAGCAAGCACATTCTCATTCAAGGTTGTAAGTTACTATGTAGGAACAAGTTTGTATAGGTATTTCAAAGATGCCCAGAACTGAGCTAAACGTTGTACGTCTCCAACTCCTAGAAATAACTTCATGCCCCATCTCCCTTACTTCCAGCTAGTGAGGATCACATAATTCCTAACAAAGTTTTGACACAGATTCCCAATTCGGGCATTCAAATCATATAGCACGTTGCTGTAAGCAAGCACATTCTCATTCAAAGTTGCAAGTTACTATGTAGGAACAAGTTTGTATAGGTATTTCAAAGATGCCCAGAACTGAGCTAAACATGGTATGTGTCCAACTCCTAGAAACAACTTCATTCCCCAACTCCCTTACTTCCAGCTAGTAAGGATCACATAATTCCTAAAAAAGTTTTGACACAGATTCCCAATTCGGGCATTCACAACATATAGCACGTTGCTCTAAGCAAGCACATTCTCATTCAAAGTTGCAAGTTACTATGTAGGAACAAGTTTGTATAGGTATTTCAAAGATGCCCAGAACTGAGCTAAACTTGGTGTGTGTCCAACTCCTAGAAATAACTTCATGACCCATCTCACTTACTTCCAGCTAGTAAGGATCACATAATTCCTAACAAAGTTTTGACACAGATTCCCTATTCGGGCATTCAGAACATATAGCACGTTGCTGTAAGCAAGCACATTCTCATTCAAAGTTGCAAGTTACTATGTAGGAACAAGTTTGTATAGGTATTTCAAAGATGCCCAGAACTGAGCTAAACTTGGTATGTGTCCAACTCCTAGAAATAACTTCATGCCCCAACTCCCTTACTTCCAGCTAGTAAGGATCACATAATTCCTAACAAAGTTTTGACACAGATTCCCAATTCGGGCATTCAGAACATATAGCACGTTGCTGTAACCAAGCACATTCTCATTCAAAGTTGCAAGTTACTATGTAGGAACAAGTTTGTATAGGTATTTCAAAGATGCCCAGAACTGAGCTAAACGTTGTATGTGTCCAACTCCTAGAAATAACTTCATGCCCCATCTCCCTTACTTCCAGCTAGTAAGGATCACATAATTCCTAACAAAGTTTTGACACAGATTCCCAATTCGGGCATTCAGAACATATAGCACGTTGCTGTAAGCAAGCACATTCTCATTCAAATTTGCAAGTTACTATGTAGGAACAAGTTTGTATAGGTATTTCAAAGATGCCCAGAACTGAGCTAAACTTGGTATGTGTCCAACTCCTAGAAATAACTTCATGCCCCAACTCCCTTACTTCCAGCTAGTAAGGATCACATAATTCCTAACAAAGTTTTGACACAGATTCCCAATTCGGGCATTCAGAACATATAGCACGTTGCTGTAAGCAAGCACATTCTCATTCAAAGTTGCAAGTTACTATGTAGGAACAAGTTTGTATAGGTATTTCAAAGATGCCCAGAACTGAGCTAAACTTGGTATGTGTCCAACTCCTAGAAATAAGTTCATGCTCCAACTCCCTTACTTCCAGCTAGTAAGGATCACATAATTCCTAACAAAGTTTTGACACAGATTCCCAATTCGGGCATTCAGAACATATAGCACGTTGCTGTAAGCAAGCACATTCTCATTCAAAGATGCAAGTTACTATGTAGGAACAAGTTTGTATAGGTATTTCAAAGATGCCCAGAACTGAGCTAAACTTGGTATGTGTCCAACTCCTAGAAATAACTTCATGCCCCATCTCCCTTACTTCCAGCTAGTAAGGATCACATAATTCCTAACAAAGTTTTGACACAGATTCCCTATTCGGGCATTCAGAACATATAGCACGTTGCTGTAAGCAAGCACATTCTCATTCAAAGTTGCAAGTTACTATGTAGGAACAAGTTTGTATAGGTATTCCAAAGATGCCCAGAACTGAGCTAAACTTGGTATGTGTCCAACTCCTAGAAACAACTTCATGCCCCAACTCCCTTTCTTCCAGCTAGTAAGGATCACATAATTCCTAACAAAGTTTTGACACAGATTCCCAATTCGGGCTTTCACAACATATAGCACGTTGCTGTAAGCAAGCACATTCTCATTCAAAGTTGCAAGTTTCTATGTAGGAACAAGTTTGTATAGGTATTTCAAAGATGCCCAGAACTGAGCTAAACTTGGTATGTGTCCAACTCCTAGAAATAACTTCATGCCCCATCTCCCTTACTTCCAGCTAGTAAGGATCACATAATTCCTAACAAAGTTTTGACACAGATTCCCTATTCGGGCATTCAGAACATATAGCACGTTGCTGTAAGCAAGCACATTCTCATTCAAAGTTGCAAGTTACTATGTAGGAACAAGTTTGAATAGGACTTTCAAAGATGCCCAGAACTGAGCTAAACTTGGTATGTGTCCAACTCCTAGAAATAACTTCATGCCCCATCTCCCTTACTTCCAGCTAGTAAGGATCACATAATTCCTAACAAAGTTTTGACACAGATTCCCAATTCGGGCATTCAGAACATATAGCACGTTGCTGTAAGCAAGCACATTCTCATTCAAAGTTGCAAGTTACTATGTAGGAACAAGTTTGTATAGGTATTTCAAAGATGCCCAGAACTGAGCTAAACGTTGTATGTGTCCAACTCCTAGAAATAACTTCATGCCCCAACTCCCTTACTTCCAGCTAGTAAGGATCACATAATTCCTAACAAAGTTTTGACACAGATTCCCAATTCGGGCATTCAGAACATATAGCACGTTGCTGTAAGCAAGCACATTCTCATTCAAAGATGCAAGTTACTATGTAGGAACAAGTTTGTATAGGTATTTCAAAGATGCCCAGAACTGAGCTAAACTTGGTATGTGTCCAACTCCTAGAAATAACTTCATGCCCCATCTCCCTTACTTCCAGCTAGTAAGGATCACATAATTCCTAACAAAGTTTTGACACAGATTCCCTATTCGGGCATTCAGAACATATAGCACGTTGCTGTAAGCAAGCACATTCTCATTCAAAGTTGCAAGTTACTATGTAAGAACAAGTTTGTATAGGTATTTCAAAGATGCCCAGAACTGAGCTAAACTTGGTATGTGTCCAACTCCTAGAAATAACTTCATGCCCCATATCCCTTACTTCCAGCTAGTAAGGATCACATAATTCCTAACAAAGTTTTGACACAGATTCCCAATTCGGGCATTCAGAACATATAGCACGTTGCTGTGAGCAAGCACATTCTCATTCAAAGTTGCAAGTTACTATGTAGGAACAAGTTTGTATAGGTATTTCAAAGATGCCCAGAACTGTGCTAAACTTGGTATGTGTCCAACTCCTAGAAAAACCTTCATGCCCCAACTCCCTTACTTCCAGCTAGTAAGGATCACATAATTCCTAACAAATTTTGACACAGATTCCCAATTCGGGCATTCAGAACATATAGCACCTTGCTGTAAGAAAGCACATTCTCATTCAAAGTTGCAAGTTACTATGTAGGAACAAGTTTGTATAGGTATTTCAAAGATGCCCAGAACTGAGCTAAACTTGGTATGTGTCCAACTTCTAGAAATAACTTCATGTCCCATCTCCCTTACTTCCAGCTAGTAAGGATCACATAATTCCTAACAAAGTTTTGACACAGATTCCCAATTCGGGCATTCAGAACATATAGCACGTTGCTGTGAGCAAGCACATTCTCATTCAAAGTTGCAAGTTACTATGTAGGAACAAGTTTGTATAGGTATTTCAAAGATGCCCAGAACTGTGCTAAACTTGGTATGTGTCCAACTCCTAGAAATACCTTCATGCCCCAACTCCCTTACTTCCAGCTAGTAAGGATCACATAATTCCTAACAAATTTTGACACAGATTCCCAATTCGGGCATTCAGAACATATAGCACGTTGCTGTAAGAAAGCACATTCTCATTCAAAGTTGCAAGTTACTATGTAGGAACAAGTTTGTATAGGTATTTCAAAGATGCCCAGAACTGAGCTAAACTTGGTATGTGTCCAACTCCTAGAAATAACTTCATGCCCCATCTCCCTTACTTCCAGCTCGTAAGGATCACATAATTCCTAACAAAGTTTTGACACAGATTCCCAATTCGGGCATTCAGAACATATAGCACGTTGCTGTAAGCAAGCACATTCTCATTCAAAGTTGCAAGTTACTATGTAGGAACAAGTTTGTATAGGTATTTCAAAGATGCCCAGAACTGAGCTAAACTTGGTATGTGTCCAACTCCTAGAAATAACTTCATGCCCCAACTCCCTTACTTCCAGCTAGTAAGGATCACATAATTCCTAACAAAGTTTTGACACAGATTCCCAATTCGGGCATTCAGAACATATAGCACGTTGCTGTAAGCAAGCACATTCTCATTCAAAGATGCAAGTTACTATGTAGGAACAAGTTTGTATAGGTATTTCAAAGATGCCCAGAACTGAGCTAAACTTGGTATGTGTCCAACTCCTAGAAATAACTTCATGCCCCATCTCCCTTACTTCCAGCTAGTAAGGATCACATAATTCCTAACAAAGTTTTGACACAGATTCCCTATTCGGGCATTCAGAACATATAGCACGTTGCTGTAAGCAAGCACATTCTCATTCAAAGTTTCAAGTTACTATGTAGGAACAAGTTTGTATAGGTATTCCAAAGATGCCCAGAACTGAGCTAAACTTGGTATGTGTCCAACTCCTAGAAACAACTTCATGCCCCAACTCCCTTTCTTCCAGCTAGTAAGGATCACATAATTCCTAACAAAGTTTTGACACAGATTCCCAATTCGGGCTTTCACAACATATAGCACGTTGCTGTAAGCAAGCACATTCTCATTCAAAGTTGCAAGTTACTATGTAGGAACAAGTTTGTATAGGTATTTCAAAGATGCCCAGAACTGAGCTAAACTTGGTATGTGTCCAACTCCTAGAAATAACTTCATGCCCCATCTCCCTTACTTCCAGCTAGTAAGGATCACATAATTCCTAACAAAGTTTTGACACAGATTCCCTATTCGGGCATTCAGAACATATAGCACGTTGCTGTAAGCAAGCACATTCTCATTCAAAGTTGCATGTTACTATGTAGGAACAAGTTTGAATAGGACTTTCAAAGATGCCCAGAACTGAGCTAAACTTGGTATGTGTCCAACTCCTAGAAATAACTTCATGCCCCATCTCCCTTACTTCCAGCTAGTAAGGATCACATAATTCCTAACAAAGTTTTGACACAGATTCCCAATTCGGGCATTCAGATATATAGCACGTTGCTGTAAGCAAGCACATTCTCATTCAAAGTTGCAAGTTACTATGTAGGAACAAGTTTGTATAGGTATTTCAAAGATGCCCAGAACTGAGCTAAACGTTGTATGTGTCCAACTCCTAGAAATAACTTCATGCCCCAACTCCCTTACTTCCAGCTAGTAAGGATCACATAATTCCTAACAAAGTTTTGACACAGATTCCCAATTCGGGCATTCAGAACATATAGCACGTTGCTGTAAGCAAGCACATTCTCATTCAAAGATGCAAGTTACTATGTAGGAACAAGTTTGTATAGGTATTTCAAAGATGCCCAGAACTGAGCTAAACTTGGTATGTGTCCAACTCCTAGAAATAACTTCATGCCCCATCTCCCTTACTTCCAGCTAGTAAGGATCACATAATTCCTAAAAAAGTTTTGACACAGATTCCCTATTCGGGCATTCAGAACATATAGCACGTTGCTGTAAGCAAGCACATTCTCATTCAAAGTTGCAAGTTACTATGTAGGAACAAGTTTGTATAGGTATTCCAAAGATGCCCAGAACTGAGCTAAACTTGGTATGTGTCCAACTCCTAGAAACAACTTCATGCCCCAACTCCCTTTCTTCCAGCTAGTAAGGATCACATAATTCCTAACAAAGTTTTGACACAGATTCCCAATTCGGGCTTTCACAACATATAGCACGTTGCTGTAAGCAAGCACATTCTCATTCAAAGTTGCAAGTTACTATGTAGGAACAAGTTTGTATAGGTATTTCAAAGATGCCCAGAACTGAGCTAAACTTGGTATGTGTCCAACTCCTAGAAATAACCTCATGCCCCATCTCCCTTACTTCCAGCTAGTAAGGATCACATAATTCCTAACAAAGTTTTGACACAGATTCCCTATTCGGGCATTCAGAACATATAGCACGTTGCTGTAAGCAAGCACATTCTCATTCAAAGTTGCAAGTTACTATGTAGGAACAAGTTTGAATAGGACTTTCAAAGATGCCCAGAACTGAGCTAAACTTGGTATGTGTCCAACTCCTAGAAATATCTTCATGCCCCATCTCCCTTACTTCCAGCTAGTAAGGATCACATAATTCCTAACAAAGTTTTGACACAGATTCCCAATTCGGGCATTCAGAACATATAGCACGTTGCTGTAAGCAAGCACATTCTCATTCAAAGTTGCAAGTTACTATGTAGGAACAAGTTTGTATAGGTATTTCAAAGATGCCCAGAACTGAGCTAAACGTTGTATGTGTCCAACTCCTAGAAATAACTTCATGCCCCAACTCCCTTACTTACAGCTAGTAAGGATCACATAATTCCTAACAAAGTTTTGACACAGATTCCCAATTCGGGCATTCAGAACATATAGCACGTTGCTGTAAGCACGCACATTCTCATTCAAAGATGCAAGTTACTATGTAGGAACAAGTTTGTATAGGTATTTCAAAGATGCCCAGAACTGAGCTAAACTTGGTATGTGTCCAACTCCTAGAAATAACTTCATGCCCCATCTCCCTTACTTCCAGCTAGTAAGGATCACATAATTCCTAACAAAGTTTTGACACAGATTCCCTATTCGGGCATTCAGAACATATAGCACGTTGCTGTAAGCAAGCACATTCTCATTCAAAGTTGCAAGTTACTATGTAGGAACAAGTTTGTATAGGTATTTCAAAGATGCCCAGAACTGAGCTAAACTTGGTATGTGTCCAACTTCTAGAAATAACTTCATGCCCCATCTCCCTTACTTCCAGCTAGTAAGGATCACATAATTCCTAACAAAGTTTTGACACAGATTCCCAATTCGGGCATTCAGAACATATAGCACGTTGCTGTGAGCAAGCACATTCTCATTCAAAGTTGCAAGTTACTATGTAGGAACAAGTTTGTATAGGTATTTCAAAGATGCCCAGAACTGTGCTAAACTTGGTATGTGTCCAACTCCTAGAAATACCTTCATGCCCCAACTCCCTTACTTCCAGCTAGTAAGGATCACATAATTCCTAACAAATTTTGACACAGATTCCCAATTCGGGCATTCAGAACATATAGCACGTTGCTGTAAGAAAGCACATTCTCATTCAAAGTTGCAAGTTACTATGTAGGAACAAGTTTGTATAGCTATTTCAAAGATGCCCAGAACTGAGCTAAACTTGGTATGTGTCCAACTCCTAGAAATAACTTCATGCCCCATCTCCCTTACTTCCAGCTCGTAAGGATCACATAATTCCTAACAAAGTTTTGACACAGATTCCCAATTCGGGCATTCAGAGCATATAGCACGTTGCTGTAAGCAAGCACATTCTCATTCAAAGATGCAAGTTACTATGTAGGAACAAGTTTGTATAGGTATTTCAAAGATGCCCAGAACTGAGCTAAACTTGGTATGTGTCCAACTCCTAGAAATAACTTCATGCCCCATCTCCCTTACTTCCAGCTAGTAAGGATCACATAATTCCTAACAAAGTTTTGACACAGATTCCCTATTCGGGCATTCAGAACATATAGCACGTTGCTGTAAGCAAGCACATTCTCATTCAAAGTTGCAAGTTACTATGTAGGAACAAGTTTGTATAGGTATTTCAAAGATGCCCAGAACTGAGCTAAACTTGGTATGTGTCCAACTCCTAGAAATAAGTTCATGCCCCATCTCCCTTACTTCCAGCTAGTAAGGATCACATAATTCCTAACAAAGTTTTGACACAGATTCCCAATTCGGGCATTCAGAACATATAGCACGTTGCTGTGAGCAA
The DNA here is from genome assembly GCF_020826845.1 of Diceros bicornis minor. NCBI lineage: Eukaryota > Metazoa > Chordata > Mammalia > Perissodactyla > Rhinocerotidae > Diceros > Diceros bicornis. The sequence continues at coordinate 98,897,702 of NC_080744.1, forward strand.
GCACATTCTCATTCAAAGTTGCAAGTTACTATGTAGGAACAAGTTTGTATAGGTATTTCAAAGATGCCCAGAACTGTGCTAAACTTGGTATGTGTCCAACTCCTAGAAATACCTTCATGCCCCAACTCCCTTACTTCCAGCTAGTAAGGATCACATAATTCCTAACAAATTTTGACACAGATTCCCAATTCGGGCATTCAGAACATATAGCACGTTGCTGTAAGAAAGCACATTCTCATTCAAAGTTGCATGTTACTATGTAGGAACAAGTTTGAATAGGACTTTCAAAGATGCCCAGAACTGAGCTAAACTTGGTATGTGTCCAACTCCTAGAAATAACTTCATGCCCCATCTCCCTTACTTCCAGCTAGTAAGGATCACATAATTCCTAACAAAGTTTTGACACAGATTCCCAATTCGGGCATTCAGATATATAGCACGTTGCTGTAAGCAAGCACATTCTCATTCAAAGTTGCAAGTTACTATGTAGGAACAAGTTTGTATAGGTATTTCAAAGATGCCCAGAACTGAGCTAAACGTTGTATGTGTCCAACTCCTAGAAATAACTTCATGCCCCAACTCCCTTACTTCCAGCTAGTAAGGATCACATAATTCCTAACAAAGTTTTGACACAGATTCCCAATTCGGGCATTCAGAACATATAGCACGTTGCTGTAAGCAAGCACATTCTCATTCAAAGATGCAAGTTACTATGTAGGAACAAGTTTGTATAGGTATTTCAAAGATGCCCAGAACTGAGCTAAACTTGGTATGTGTCCAACTCCTAGAAATAACTTCATGCCCCATCTCCCTTACTTCCAGCTAGTAAGGATCACATAATTCCTAAAAAAGTTTTGACACAGATTCCCTATTCGGGCATTCAGAACATATAGCACGTTGCTGTAAGCAAGCACATTCTCATTCAAAGTTGCAAGTTACTATGTAGGAACAAGTTTGTATAGGTATTCCAAAGATGCCCAGAACTGAGCTAAACTTGGTATGTGTCCAACTCCTAGAAACAACTTCATGCCCCAACTCCCTTTCTTCCAGCTAGTAAGGATCACATAATTCCTAACAAAGTTTTGACACAGATTCCCAATTCGGGCTTTCACAACATATAGCACGTTGCTGTAAGCAAGCACATTCTCATTCAAAGTTGCAAGTTACTATGTAGGAACAAGTTTGTATAGGTATTTCAAAGATGCCCAGAACTGAGCTAAACTTGGTATGTGTCCAACTCCTAGAAATAACCTCATGCCCCATCTCCCTTACTTCCAGCTAGTAAGGATCACATAATTCCTAACAAAGTTTTGACACAGATTCCCTATTCGGGCATTCAGAACATATAGCACGTTGCTGTAAGCAAGCACATTCTCATTCAAAGTTGCAAGTTACTATGTAGGAACAAGTTTGAATAGGACTTTCAAAGATGCCCAGAACTGAGCTAAACTTGGTATGTGTCCAACTCCTAGAAATATCTTCATGCCCCATCTCCCTTACTTCCAGCTAGTAAGGATCACATAATTCCTAACAAAGTTTTGACACAGATTCCCAATTCGGGCATTCAGAACATATAGCACGTTGCTGTAAGCAAGCACATTCTCATTCAAAGTTGCAAGTTACTATGTAGGAACAAGTTTGTATAGGTATTTCAAAGATGCCCAGAACTGAGCTAAACGTTGTATGTGTCCAACTCCTAGAAATAACTTCATGCCCCAACTCCCTTACTTACAGCTAGTAAGGATCACATAATTCCTAACAAAGTTTTGACACAGATTCCCAATTCGGGCATTCAGAACATATAGCACGTTGCTGTAAGCAAGCACATTCTCATTCAAAGATGCAAGTTACTATGTAGGAACAAGTTTGTATAGGTATTTCAAAGATGCCCAGAACTGAGCTAAACTTGGTATGTGTCCAACTCCTAGAAATAACTTCATGCCCCATCTCCCTTACTTCCAGCTAGTAAGGATCACATAATTCCTAACAAAGTTTTGACACAGATTCCCTATTCGGGCATTCAGAACATATAGCACGTTGCTGTAAGCAAGCACATTCTCATTCAAAGTTGCAAGTTACTATGTAGGAACAAGTTTGTATAGGTATTTCAAAGATGCCCAGAACTGAGCTAAACTTGGTATGTGTCCAACTTCTAGAAATAACTTCATGCCCCATCTCCCTTACTTCCAGCTAGTAAGGATCACATAATTCCTAACAAAGTTTTGACACAGATTCCCAATTCGGGCATTCAGAACATATAGCACGTTGCTGTGAGCAAGCACATTCTCATTCAAAGTTGCAAGTTACTATGTAGGAACAAGTTTGTATAGGTATTTCAAAGATGCCCAGAACTGTGCTAAACTTGGTATGTGTCCAACTCCTAGAAATACCTTCATGCCCCAACTCCCTTACTTCCAGCTAGTAAGGATCACATAATTCCTAACAAATTTTGACACAGATTCCCAATTCGGGCATTCAGAACATATAGCACGTTGCTGTAAGAAAGCACATTCTCATTCAAAGTTGCAAGTTACTATGTAGGAACAAGTTTGTATAGCTATTTCAAAGATGCCCAGAACTGAGCTAAACTTGGTATGTGTCCAACTCCTAGAAATAACTTCATGCCCCATCTCCCTTACTTCCAGCTCGTAAGGATCACATAATTCCTAACAAAGTTTTGACACAGATTCCCAATTCGGGCATTCAGGGCATATAGCACGTTGCTGTAAGCAAGCACATTCTCATTCAAAGATGCAAGTTACTATGTAGGAACAAGTTTGTATAGGTATTTCAAAGATGCCCAGAACTGAGCTAAACTTGGTATGTGTCCAACTCCTAGAAATAACTTCATGCCCCATCTCCCTTACTTCCAGCTAGTAAGGATCACATAATTCCTAACAAAGTTTTGACACAGATTCCCTATTCGGGCATTCAGAACATATAGCACGTTGCTGTAAGCAAGCACATTCTCATTCAAAGTTGCAAGTTACTATGTAGGAACAAGTTTGTATAGGTATTTCAAAGATGCCCAGAACTGAGCTAAACTTGGTATGTGTCCAACTCCTAGAAATAAGTTCATGCCCCATCTCCCTTACTTCCAGCTAGTAAGGATCACATAATTCCTAACAAAGTTTTGACACAGATTCCCAATTCGGGCATTCAGAACATATAGCACGTTGCTGTGAGCAAGCACATTCTCATTCAAAGTTGCAAGTTACTATGTAGGAACAAGTTTGTATAGGTATTTCAAAGATGCCCAGAACTGTGCTAAACTTGGTATGTGTCCAACTCCTAGAAATACCTTCATGCCCCAACTCCCTTACTTCCAGCTAGTAAGGATCACATAATTCCTAACAAATTTTGACACAGATTCCCAATTCGGGCATTCAGAACATATAGCACGTTGCTGTAAGAAAGCACATTCTCATTCAAAGTTGCAAGTTACTATGTAGGAACAAGTTTGTATAGGTATTTCAAAGATGCCCAGAACTGAGCTAAACTTGGTATGTGTCCAACTTCTAGAAATAACTTCATGCCCCATCTCCCTTACTTCCAGCTAGTAAGGATCACATAATTCCTAACAAAGTTTTGACACAGATTCCCAATTCGGGCATTCAGAACATATAGCACGTTGCTGTGTGCAAGCACATTCTCATTCAAAGTGGCAAGTTACTATGTAGGAACAAGTTTGTATAGGTATTTCAAAGATGCCCAGAACTGTGCTAAACTTTGTATGTGTCCAACTCCTAGAAATACCTTCATGCCCCAACTCCCTTACTTCCAGCTAGTAAGGATCACATAATTCCTAACAAATTTTGACACAGATTCCCAATTCGGGCATTCAGAACATATAGCACGTTGCTGTAAGAAAGCACATTCTCATTCAAAGTTGCAAGTTACTATGTAGGAACAAGTTTGTATAGGTATTTCAAAGATGCCCAGAACTGAGCTAAACTTGGTATGTGTCCAACTCCTAGAAATAACTTCATGCCCCATCTCCCTTACTTCCAGCTCGTAAGGATCACATAATTCCTAACAAAGTTTTGACACAGATTCCCAATTCGGGCATTCAGAACATATAGCACGTTGCTGTAAGCAAGCACATTCTCATTCAAAGTTGCAAGTTACTATGTAGGAACAAGTTTGTATAGGTATTTCAAAGATGCCCAGAACTGAGCTAAACTTGGTATGTGTCCAACTCCTAGAAATAACTTCATGCCCCATCTCCCTTACTTCCAGCTCGTAAGGATCACATAATTCCTAACAAAGTTTTGACACAGATTCCCAATTCGGGCATTCAGAACATATAGCACGTTGCTGTAAGCAAGCACATTCTCATTCAAAGTTGCAAGTTACTATGTAGGAACAAGTTTGTATAGGTATTTCAAAGATGCCCAGAACTGAGCTAAACGTTGTATGTGTCCAACTCCTAGAAATAACTTCATGCCCCAACTCCCTTACTTCCAGCTAGTAAGGATCACATAATTCCTAACAAAGTTTTGACACAGATTCCCAATTCGGGCATTCAGAACATATAGCACGTTGCTGTAAGCAAGCACATTCTCATTCAAAGATGCAAGTTACTATGTAGGAACAAGTTTGTATAGGTATTTCAAAGATGCCCAGGACTGAGCTAAACTTGGTATGTGTCCAACTCCTAGAAATAACTTCATGCCCCATCTCCCTTACTTCCAGCTAGTAAGGATCACATAATTCCTAAAAAAGTTTTGACACAGATTCCTAATTCGGGCATTCAGAACATATAGCACCTTGCTGTAAGCAAGCACATTCTCATTCAAAGTTGCAAGTTACTATGTAGGAACAAGTTTGTATAGGTATTTCAAAGATGCCCAGAACTGAGCTAAACATGGTATGTGTTCAACTCCTAGAAATAACTTCATGCCCCATCTCCCTTACTTCCAGCTAGTAAGGATCACATAATTCCTTTCAAAGTTTTGACACAGATTCCCAATTCGGGCATTCACAACATATAGCACTTTGCTGTAAGCAAGCACATTCTCATTCAAAGATGCAAATTACTATGTAGGAACAAGTTTGTATAGGTATTTCAAAGATGCCCAGAACTGAGCTAAACTTGGTATGTGTCCAACTCCTAGAAATAACTTCATGCCCCATCTCCCTTACTTCCAGCTAGTAAGGATCACATAATTCCTAACAAAGTTTTGACACAGATTCCCAATTCGGGCATTCAGAACATATAGCACGTTGCTGTAAGCAAGCACATTCTCATTCAAAGTTGCAAGTTACTATGTAGGAACAAGTTTGAATAGGACTTTCAAAGATGCCCAGAACTGAGCTAAACTTGGTATGTGTCCAACTCCTAGAAATAACTTCATGCCCCAACTCCCTTACTTCCAGCTAGTAAGGATCACATAATTCCTAACAAAGATTTGACACAGATTCCCAATTCGGGCATTCAGAACATATAGCACGTTGCTGTAAGCAAGCACATTCTCATTCAAAGTTGCAAGTTACTATGTAGGAACAAGTTTGTATAGGTATTTCAAAGATGCCCAGAACTGAGCTAAACTTGGTATGTGTCCAACTCCTAGAAATAACTTCATGCCCCAACTCCCTTACTTCCAGCTAGTAAGGATCACATAATTCCTAACAAAGTTTTGACACAGATTCCCAATTCGGGCATTCAGAACATATAGCACGTTGCTGTAAGCAAGCACATTCTCATTCAAATATGCAAGTTACTATGTAGGAACAAGTTTGTATAGGTATTTCAAAGATGCCCAGAACTGAGCTAAACTTGGTATGTGTCCAACTCCTAGAAATAACTTCATGCCCCATCTCACTTACTTCCAGCTAGTAAGGATCACATAATTCCTAACAAAGTTTTGACACAGATTCCCAATTCGGGCATTCAGAACATATAGCACGTTGCTGTAAGCAAGCACATTCTCATTCAAAGTTGCAAGTTACTATGTAGGAACAAGTTTGTGTAGGTATTTCAAAGATGCCCAGAACTGAGCTAAAGTGGGTATGTGTCCAACTCCTAGAAATAACTTCATGCCCCATCTCCCTTACTTCCAGCTAGTAAGGATCACATAATTCCTAACAAAGTTTTGACACAGATTCCCAATTCGGGCATTCAGAACATATAGCACGTTGCTGTAAGCAAGCACATTCTCATTCAAAGTTGCAAGTTACTATGTAGGAACAAGTTTGTATAGGTATTTCAAAGATGCCCAGAACTGAACTAAATTTGGTATGTCTCCAACTCCTAGAAATAACTTCATGCCCCATCTCCCTTACTTCCAGCTAGTAAGGATCACATAATTCCCAACAAGGTTTTGACACAGATTCCCATTCGGGCATTCAGAACATATAGCACGTTGCTGTAAGCAAGCACATTCTCATTCAAAGTTGCAAGTTACTATGTAGGAACAAGTTTGTATAGGTATTTCAAAGATGCCCAGAACTGAGCTAAAGTTGGAATGTGTCCAACTCCTAGAAACAACTTCATGCCCAAACTCCCTTACTTCCAGCTAGTAAGGATCACATAATTCCTAACAAAGTTTTGACACAGATTCCCAATTCGGGCATTCACAACATATAGCACGTTGCTGTAAGCAAGCACATTCTCATTCAAAGTTGCAAGTTACTATGTAGGAACAAGTTTGTATAGGTATTTCAAAGATGCCCAGAACTGAGCTAAACTTGGTATGTGTCCAACTCCTAGAAATAACTTCATGCCCCATCTCCCTTACTTCCAGCTAGTAAGGATCACATAATTCCTAACAAAGTTTTGACACAGATTCCCAATTCGGGCATTCAGAACATATAGCACGTTGCTGTAAGCAAGCACATTCTCATTCAAAGTTGCAAGTTACTATGTAGGAACAAGTTTGTATAGGTATTTCAAAGATGCCCAGAACTGAGCTAAACGTTGTATGTGTCCAACTCCTAGAAATAACTTCATGCCCCATCTCCCTTACTTCCAGCTAGTAAGGATCACATAATTCCTAACAAAGTTTTGACACAGATTCCCAATTCGGGCATTCAGAACATATAGCACGTTGCTGTAAGCAAGCACATTCTCATTCAAAGTTGCAAGTTACTATGTAGGAACAAGTTTGTATAGGTATTTCAAAGATGCCGAGAACTGAGCTAAACTTGGTATGTGTCCAACTCCTAGAAATAACTTCATGCCCCAACTCCCTTACTTCCAGCTAGTAAGGATCACATAATTCCTAACAAAGTTTTGACACAGATTCCCAATTCGGGCATTCAGAACATATAGCACCTTGCTGTAAGAAAGCACATTCTCATTCAAAGTTGCAAGTTACTATGTAGGAACAAGTTTGTATAGGTATTTCAAAGATGCCCAGAACTGAGCTAAACTTGGTATGTGTCCAACTCCTAGAAATAACTTCATGCCCCATCTCCCTTACTTCCAGCTAGTAAGGATCACATAATTCCTAACAAAGTTTTGACACAGATTCCCTATTCGGGCATTCAGAACATATAGCACGTTGCTGTAAGCAAGCACATTCTCATTCAAAGTTGCAAGTTACTATGTAGGAACAAGTTTGTATAGGTATTCCAAAGATGCCCAGAACTGAGCTAAACTTGTTATGTGTCCAACTCCTAGAAATAACTTCATGCCCCAACTCCCTTACTTCCAGCTAGTAAGGATCACATAATTTCTAACAAAGTTTTGACACAGATTCCCAATTCGGGCATTCACAACATATAGCACGTTGCTGTAAGAAAGCACATTCTCATTCAAAGTTGCAAGTTACTATGTAGGAACAAGTTTGTATAGGTACTTCAAAGATGCCCAGAACTGTGCTAAACTTGGTATGTGTCCAACTCCTAGAAATACCTTCGTGACCCAACTCCCTTACTTCCAGCTAGTAAGGATCACATCCTTCCTAACAAATTTTGACACAGATTCCCTATTCGGGCATTCAGAACATATAGCACGTTGCTGTAAGCAAGCACATTCTCATTCAAAGTTGCAAGTTACTATGTAGGAACAAGTTTGTATAGGTATTTCAAAGATGCCCAGAACTGAGCTAAACTTGGTATGTGTCCAACTCCTAGAAATAACTTCATGCCCCATCTCGCTTACTTCCAGCTAGTAAGGATCACATAATTCCTAACAAAGTTTTGACACAGATTCCCAATTCGGGCATTCAGAACATATAGCACGTTGATGTGAGCAAGCACATTCTCATTCAAAGTTGCAAGTTACTATGTAGGAACAAGTTTGAATAGGACTTTCAAAGATGCCCAGAACTGAGCTAAACTTGGTATGAGTCCAACTCCTAGAAATAACTTCATGCCCCATCTCCCTTACTTCCAGCTAGTAAGGATCACATAATTCCTAACAAAGGTTTGACACAGATTCCCAATTCGGGCATTCAGAACATATAGCACGTTGCTGTAAGCAAGCACATTCTCATTCAAAGTTGCAAGTTACTATGTAGGAACAAGTTTGTATAGGTATTTCAAAGATGCCCAGAACTGTGCTAAACTTGGTATGTGTCCAACTCCTAGAAATACATTCATGCCCCAACTCCCTTACTTCCAGCTAGTAAGGATCACATCATTCCTAACAAATTTTGACACAGATTCCCAATTCGGGCATTCAGAACATATAGCACGTTGCTGTAAGAAAGCACATTCTCATTCAAAGTTGCAAGTTAATATGTAGGAACAAGTTTGTATAGGTATTTCAAAGATGCCCAGAACTGAGCTAAACTTGGTATGTGTCCAACTCCTAGAAATAACTTCATGCCCCATCTCCCTTACTTCCAGCTAGTAAGGATCACATAATTCCTAACAAAGTTTTGACACAGATTCCCAATTCGGGCATTCAGAACATATAGCACGTTGATGTAAGCAAGCACATTCTCATTCAAAGTTGCAAGTTACTATGTAGGAACAAGTTTGTATAGGTATTTCAAAGATGCCCAGAACTGAGCTAAACTTGGTATGTGTCCAACTCCTAGAAATAACTTCATGCCACAACTCCCTTACTTCCAGCTAGTAAGGATCACATAATTCCTAACAACGTTTTGACACAGATTCCCAATTCGGGCATTCAGAACATATAGCACGTTGCTGTAAGCAAGCACATTCTCATTCAAAGTTGCAAGTTACTATGTAGGAACAAGTTTGTATAGGTATTTCAAAGATGCCCAGAACTGAGCTAAACGTTGTATGTGTCCAACTCCTAGAAATAACTTCATGCCCCATCTCCCTTACTTCCAGCTAGTAAGGATCACATAATTCCTAACAAAGTTTTGACACAGATTCCCAATTCGGGCATTCAGAACATATAGCACGTTGCTGTAAGCAAGCACATTCTCATTCAAAGTTGCAATTTACTATGTAGGAACAAGTTTGTATAGGTATTTCAAAGATGCCCAGAACTGAGCTAAACATGGTATGTGTCCAACTCCTAGAAACACCTTCATGCCCCAACTCCCTTACTTCCAGCTAGTAAGGATCACATAATTCCTAACAAAGTTTTGACACAGATTCCCAATTCGGGCATTCAGAACATATAGCACGTTGCTCTAAGCAAGCACATTCTCATTCAAAGTTGCAAGTTACTATGTAGGAACAAGTTTGTATAGGTATTTCAAAGATGCCCAGAACTGAGCTAAACTTGGTATGTGTCCAACTCCTAGAAACAACTTCATGCCCCAACTCCCTTACTTCCAGCTAGTAAGGATCACATAATTCCTAACAACGTTTTGACACAGATTCCCAATTCGGGCATTCAGAACATATAGCACGTTGCTGTAAGAAAGCACATTCTCATTCAAAGTTGCAAGTTACTATGTAGGAACAAGTTTGAATAGGACTTTCAAAGATGCCCAGAACTGAGCTAAACTTGGTATGTGTCCAACTCCTAGAAATAACATCCTGCCCCAACTTCCTTAATTCCAGCTAGTAAGGATCACATAATTCCTAACAAAGTTTTGACACAGATTCCCAATTCGGGCATTCAGAACATATAGCACGTTGCTGTAAGCAAGCACATTCTCATTCAAAGTTGCAAGTTACTATGTAGCAACAAGTTTGTATAGGTATTTCAAAGATGCCCAGAACTGAGCTAAACTTGGTATGTGTCCAACTCCTAGAAATAACTTCATGCCCCAACTCCCTTACTTCCAGCTAGTAAGGATGACATAATTCCTAACAAAGTTTTGACACAGATTCCCAATTCGGGCATTCAGAACATATAGCACCTTGCTGTAAGCAAGCACATTCTCATTCAAAGATGCAAGTTACTATGTAGGAACAAGTTTGTATAGGTATTTCAAAGATGCCCAGAACTGAGCTAAACTTGGTATGTGTCCAACTCCTAGAAATAACTTCATGCCCCATCTCGCTTACTTCCAGCTAGTAAGGATCACATAATTCCTAACAAAGTTTTGACACAGATTCCCAATTCGGGCATTCAGAACATATAGCACGTTGCTGTAAGCAAGCACATTCTCATTCAAAGAGGCAAGTTACTATGTAGGAACAAGTTTGTATAGGTATTTCAAAGATGCCCAGAACTGAGCTAAACTTGGTATGTGTCCAACTCCTAGAAATAACTTCATGCCCCATCTCCCTTACTTCCAGCTAGTAAGGATCACATAATTCCTAACAAAGTTTTGACACAGATTCCCAATTCGGGCATTCAGAACATATAGCACGTTGCTGTAAGCAAGCACATTCTCATTCAAAGTTGCAAGTTACTATGTAGGAACAAGTTTGTATAGGTATTTCAAAGATGCCCAGAACTGAGCTAAATTTGGTATGTCTCCAACTCCTAGAAATAACTTCATGCCCCATCTCCCTTACTTCCAGCTAGTAAGGATCACATAATTCCTAACAAAGTTTTGACACAGATTCCCATTCGGGCATTCAGAACATATAGCACGTTGCTGTAAGCAAGCACATTCTCATTCAAAGTTGCAAGTTACTATGTAGGAACAAGTTTGTATAGGTATTTCAAAGATGCCCAGAACTGAGCTAAACTTGGTATGTGTCCAACTCATAGAAATATCTTCATGCCCCATCTCCCTTACTTCCAGCTAGTAAGGATCACATAATTCCTAACAAAGTTTTGACACAGATTCCCAATTCGGGCATTCAGAACATATAGCACGTTGCTGTAAGCAAGCACATTCTCATTCAAAGTTGCAAGTTACTATGTAGGAACAAGTTTGTATAGGTATTTCAAAGATGCCGAGAACTGAGCTAAACTTGGTATGTGTCCAACTCCTAGAAATAACTTCATGCCCCATCTCCCTTACTTCCAGCTAGTAAGGATCACATAATTCCTAACAAAGTTTTGACACAGATTCCCAATTCGGGCATTCAGAACATATAGCACGTTGCTGTAAGCAAGCACATTCTCATTCAAAGTTGCAATTTACTATGTAGGAACAAGTTTGTATAGGTATTTCAAAGATGCCCAGAACTGAGCTAAACATGGTATGTGTCCAACTCCTAGAAACAACTTCATGCCCCAACTCCCTTACTTCCAGCTAGTAAGGATCACATAATTCCTAACAAAGTTTTGACACAGATTCCCAATTCGGGCATTCACAACATATAGCACGTTGCTCTAAGCAAGCACATTCTCATTCAAAGTTGCAAGTTACTATGTAGGAACAAGTTTGTATAGGTATTTCAAAGATGCCCAGAACTGAGCTAAACTTGGTATGTGTCCAACTCCTAGAAACAACTTCATGCCCCAACTCCCTTACTTCCAGCTAGTAAGGATCACATAATTCCTAACAACGTTTTGACACAGATTCCCAATTCGGGCATTCAGAACATATAGCACGTTGCTGTAAGAAAGCACATTCTCATTCAAAGTTGCAAGTTACTATGTAGGAACAAGTTTGAATAGGACTTTCAAAGATGCCCAGAACTGAGCTAAACTTGGTATGTGTCCAACTCCTAGAAATAACATCCTGCCCCAACTCCCTTAATTCCAGCTAGTAAGGATCACATAATTCCTAACAAAGTTTTGACACAGATTCCCAATTCGGGCATTCAGAACATATAGCACGTTGCTGTAAGCAAGCACATTCTCATTCAAAGTTGCAAGTTACTATGTAGGAACAAGTTTGTATAGGTATTTCAAAGATGCCCAGAACTGAGCTAAACTTGGTATGTGTCCAACTCCTAGAAATAACTTCATGCCCCAACTCCCTTACTTCCAGCTAGTAAGGATCACATAATTCCTAACAAAGTTTTGACACAGATTCCCAATTCGGGCATTCAGAACATATAGCACGTTGCTGTAAGCAAGCACATTCTCATTCAAAGATGCAAGTTACTATGTAGGAACAAGTTTGTATAGGTATTTCAAAGATGCCCAGAACTGAGCTAAACTTGGTATGTGTCCAACTCCTAGAAATAACTTCATGCCCCATCTCGCTTACTTCCAGCTAGTAAGGATCACATAATTCCTAACAAAGTTTTGACACAGATTCCCAATTCGGGCATTCAGAACATATAGCACGTTGCTGTAAGCAAGCACATTCTCATTCAAAGATGCAAGTTACTATGTAGGAACAAGTTTGTATAGGTATTTCAAAGATGCCCAGAACTGAGCTAAACTTGGTATGTGTCCAACTCCTAGAAATAACTTCATGCCCCATCTCCCTTACTTCCAGCTAGTAAGGATCACATAATTCCTAACAAAGTTTTGACACAGATTCCCAATTCGGGCATTCACAACATATAGCACGTTGCTGTAAGCAAGCACTTTCTCATTCAAAGTTGCAAGTTACTATGTAGGAACAAGTTTGTATAGGTATTTCAAAGATGCCCAGAACTGAGCTAAACTTGGTATGTGTCCAACTCCTAGAAATAACTTCATGCCCCATCTCCCTTACTTCCAGCTAGTAAGGATCACATAATTCCTAACAAAGTTTTGACACAGATTCCCAATTCGGGCATTCAGAACATATAGCACGTTGCTGTAAGCAAGCACATTCTCATTCAAAGTTGCAAGTTACCATGTAGGAACAAGTTTGTATAGGTATTTCATAGATGCCCAGAACTGAGCTAAACTTGGTATGTCTCCAACTCCTAGAAATATCATCATGCCCCATCTCCCTTACTTCCAGCTAGTAAGGATCACATAATTCCTAACAAAGTTTTGACACAGATTCCCAATTCGGGCTTTCACAACATATAGCACGTTGCTGTAAGCAAGCACATTCTCATTCAAAGATGCAAGTTACTATGTAGGAACAAGTTTGTATAGGTATTTCAAAGATGCCCAGAACTGAGCTAAACTTGGTATGTGTCCAACTCCTAGAAATAACTTCATGCCCCATCTCCCTTACTTCCAGCTAGTAAGGATCACATAATTCCTAACAAAGTTTTGACACAGATTCCCAATTCGGGCATTCAGAACATATAGCACGTTGCTGTAAGCAAGCACATGCTCATTCAAAGTTGCAAGTTACTATGTAGGAATAAGTTTGTATAGGTATTTCAAAGATGCCCAGAACTGAGCTAAACTTGGTATGTGTCCAACTCCTAGAAATAACTTCATGCCCCAACTCCCTTACTTCCAGCTAGTAAGGATCACATAATTCCTAACAAAGTTTTGACACAGATTCCCAATTCGGGCATTCAGAACATATAGCACCTTGCTGTAAGAAAGCACATTCTCATTCAAAGTTGCAAGTTACTATGTAGGAACAAGTTTGTATAGGTATTTCAAAGATGCCCAGAACTGAGCTAAACTTGGTATGTGTCCAACTCCTAGAAATAACTTCACGCCCCAACTCCCTTACTTCCAGCTAGTAAGGATCACATAATTCCTAACAAAGTTTTGACACAGATTCCCAATTCGGGCATTCAGAACATATAGCACGTTGCTGTAAGAAAGCACATTCTCATTCAAAGTTGCAAGTTACTATGTAGGAACAAGTTTGTATAGGACTTTAAAAGATGCCCAGAACTGAGCTAAACTTGGTATGTGTCCAACTCCTAGAAATAACTTCCTGCCCCAACTCCCTTACTTCCAGCTAGTAAGGATCACATAATTCCTAACAACGTTTTGACACAGATTCCCATTTCGGGCATTCAGAACATATAGCACGTTGCTGTAAGCAAGCACATTCTCATTCAAAGATGCAAGTTACTATGTAGGAACAAGTTTGTATAGGTATTTCAAAGATGCCCAGAACTGAGCTAAACTTGGTATGTGTCCAACTCCTAGAAATAACTTCATGCCCCAACTCCCTTACTTCCAGCTAGTAAGGATCACATAATTCCTAACAACGTTTTGACACAGATTCCCAATTCGGGCATTCAGAACATATAGCACGTTGCTGTTAGCAAGCACATTCTCATTCAAAGATGTAAGTTACTATGTAGGAACAAGTTTGTATAGGTATTTCAAAGATGCCCAGAACTGAGCTAAACTTGGTATGTGTCCAACTCCTAGAAATAACTTCATGCCACAACTCCCTTACTTCCAGCTAGTAAGGATCACATAATTCCTAACAACGTTTTGACACAGATTCCCAATTCGGGCATTCAGAACATATAGCACGTTGCTGTAAGCAAGCACATTCTCATTCAAAGTTGCAAGTTACTATGTAGGAACAAGTTTGTATAGGTATTTCAAAGATGCCCAGAACTGAGCTAAACGTTGTATGTGTCCAACTCCTAGAAATAACTTCATGCCCCATCTCCCTTACTTCCAGCTAGTAAGGATCACATAATTCCTAACAAAGTTTTGACACAGATTCCCAATTCGGGCATTCAGAACATATAGCACGTTGCTGTAAGCAAGCACATTCTCATTCAAAGTTGCAATTTACTATGTAGGAACAAGTTTGTATAGGTATTTCAAAGATGCCCAGAACTGAGCTAAACATGGTATGTGTCCAACTCCTAGAAACAACTTCATGCCCCAACTCCCTTACTTCCAGCTAGTAAGGATCACATAATTCCTAACAAAGTTTTGACACAGATTCCCAATTCGGGCATTCAGAACATATAGCACGTTGCTCTAAGCAAGCACATTCTCATTCAAAGTTGCAAGTTACTATGTAGGAACAAGTTTGTATAGGTATTTCAAAGATGCCCAGAACTGAGCTAAACTTGGTATGTGTCCAACTCCTAGAAACAACTTCATGCCCCAACTCCCTTACTTCCAGCTAGTAAGGATCACATAATTCCTAACAACGTTTTGACACAGATTCCCAATTCGGGCATTCAGAACATATAGCACGTTGCTGTAAGAAAGCACATTCTCATTCAAAGTTGCAAGTTACTATGTAGGAACAAGTTTGAATAGGACTTTCAAAGATGCCCAGAACTGAGCTAAACTTGGTATGTGTCCAACTCCTAGAAATAACATCCTGCCCCAACTTCCTTAATTCCAGCTAGTAAGGATCACATAATTCCTAACAAAGTTTTGACACAGATTCCCAATTCGGGCATTCAGAACATATAGCACGTTGCTGTAAGCAAGCACATTCTCATTCAAAGTTGCAAGTTACTATGTAGCAACAAGTTTGTATAGGTATTTCAAAGATGCCCAGAACTGAGCTAAACTTGGTATGTGTCCAACTCCTAGAAATAACTTCATGCCCCAACTCCCTTACTTCCAGCTAGTAAGGATGACATAATTCCTAACAAAGTTTTGACACAGATTCCCAATTCGGGCATTCAGAACATATAGCACCTTGCTGTAAGCAAGCACATTCTCATTCAAAGATGCAAGTTACTATGTAGGAACAAGTTTGTATAGGTATTTCAAAGATGCCCAGAACTGAGCTAAACTTGGTATGTGTCCAACTCCTAGTAATAACTTCATGCCCCATCTCGCTTACTTCCAGCTAGTAAGGATCACATAATTCCTAACAAAGTTTTGACACAGATTCCCAATTCGGGCATTCAGAACATATAGCACGTTGCTGTAAGCAAGCACATTCTCATTCAAAGAGGCAAGTTACTATGTAGGAACAAGTTTGTATAGGTATTTCAAAGATGCCCAGAACTGAGCTAAACTTGGTATGTGTCCAACTCCTAGAAATAACTTCATGCCCCATCTCCCTTACTTCCAGCTAGTAAGGATCACATAATTCCTAACAAAGTTTTGACACAGATTCCCAATTCGGGCATTCAGAACATATAGCACGTTGCTGTAAGCAAGCACATTCTCATTCAAAGTTGCAAGTTACTATGTAGGAACAAGTTTGTATAGGTATTTCAAAGATGCCCAGAACTGAGCTAAATTTGGTATGTCTCCAACTCCTAGAAATAACTTCATGCCCCATCTCCCTTACTTCCAGCTAGTAAGGATCACATAATTCCTAACAAAGTTTTGACACAGATTCCCATTCGGGCATTCAGAACATATAGCACGTTGCTGTAAGCAAGCACATTCTCATTCAAAGTTGCAAGTTACTATGTAGGAACAAGTTTGTATAGGTATTTCAAAGATGCCCAGAACTGAGCTAAACTTGGTATGTGTCCAACTCATAGAAATATCTTCATGCCCCATCTCCCTTACTTCCAGCTAGTAAGGATCACATAATTCCTAACAAAGTTTTGACACAGATTCCCAATTCGGGCATTCAGAACATATAGCACGTTGCTGTAAGCAAGCACATTCTCATTCAAAGTTGCAAGTTACTATGTAGGAACAAGTTTGTATAGGTATTTCAAAGATGCCGAGAACTGAGCTAAACTTGGTATGTGTCCAACTCCTAGAAATAACTTCATGCCCCATCTCCCTTACTTCCAGCTAGTAAGGATCACATAATTCCTAACAAAGTTTTGACACAGATTCCCAATTCGGGCATTCAGAACATATAGCACGTTGCTGTAAGCAAGCACATTCTCATTCAAAGTTGCAATTTACTATGTAGGAACAAGTTTGTATAGGTATTTCAAAGATGCCCAGAACTGAGCTAAACATGGTATGTGTCCAACTCCTAGAAACAACTTCATGCCCCAACTCCCTTACTTCCAGCTAGTAAGGATCACATAATTCCTAACAAAGTTTTGACACAGATTCCCAATTCGGGCATTCACAACATATAGCACGTTGCTCTAAGCAAGCACATTCTCATTCAAAGTTGCAAGTTACTATGTAGGAACAAGTTTGTATAGGTATTTCAAAGATGCCCAGAACTGAGCTAAACTTGGTATGTGTCCAACTCCTAGAAACAACTTCATGCCCCAACTCCCTTACTTCCAGCTAGTAAGGATCACATAATTCCTAACAACGTTTTGACACAGATTCCCAATTCGGGCATTCAGAACATATAGCACGTTGCTGTAAGAAAGCACATTCTCATTCAAAGTTGCAAGTTACTATGTAGGAACAAGTTTGAATAGGACTTTCAAAGATGCCCAGAACTGAGCTAAACTTGGTATGTGTCCAACTCCTAGAAATAACATCCTGCCCCAACTCCCTTAATTCCAGCTAGTAAGGATCACATAATTCCTAACAAAGTTTTGACACAGATTCCCAATTCGGGCATTCAGAACATATAGCACGTTGCTGTAAGCAAGCACATTCTCATTCAAAGTTGCAAGTTACTATGTAGGAACAAGTTTGTATAGGTATTTCAAAGATGCCCAGAACTGAGCTAAACTTGGTATGTGTCCAACTCCTAGAAATAACTTCATGCCCCAACTCCCTTACTTCCAGCTAGTAAGGATCACATAATTCCTAACAAAGTTTTGACACAGATTCCCAATTCGGGCATTCAGAACATATAGCACGTTGCTGTAAGCAAGCACATTCTCATTCAAAGATGCAAGTTACTATGTAGGAACAAGTTTGTATAGGTATTTCAAAGATGCCCAGAACTGAGCTAAACTTGGTATGTGTCCAACTCCTAGAAATAACTTCATGCCCCATCTCGCTTACTTCCAGCTAGTAAGGATCACATAATTCCTAACAAAGTTTTGACACAGATTCCCAATTCGGGCATTCAGAACATATAGCAGGTTGCTGTAAGCAAGCACATTCTCATTCAAAGATGCAAGTTACTATGTAGGAACAAGTTTGTATAGGTATTTCAAAGATGCCCAGAACTGAGCTAAACTTGGTATGTGTCCAACTCCTAGAAATAACTTCATGCCCCATCTCCCTTACTTCCAGCTAGTAAGGATCACATAATTCCTAACAAAGTTTTGACACAGATTCCCAATTCGGGCATTCACAACATATAGCACGTTGCTGTAAGCAAGCACTTTCTCATTCAAAGTTGCAAGTTACTATGTAGGAACAAGTTTGTATAGGTATTTCAAAGATGCCCAGAACTGAGCTAAACTTGGTATGTGTCCAACTCCTAGAAATAACTTCATGCCCCATCTCCCTTACTTCCAGCTAGTAAGGATCACATAATTCCTAACAAAGTTTTGACACAGATTCCCAATTCGGGCATTCAGAACATATAGCACGTTGCTGTAAGCAAGCACATTCTCATTCAAAGTTGCAAGTTACTATGTAGGAACAAGTTTGTATAGGTATTTCAAAGATGCCCAGAACTGAGCTATACATGGTATGTGTCCAACTCCTAGAAACAACTTCATGCCCCAACTCCCTTACTTCCAGCTAGTAAGGATCACATAATTCCTAACAAAGTTTTGACACAGATTCCCAATTCGGGCATTCACAACATATAGCACGTTGCTGTAAGCAAGCACATTCTCATTCAAAGTTGCAAGTTACTATGTAGGAACAAGTTTGTATAGGTATTTCAAAGATGCCCAGAACTGAGCTAAACTTGGTATGTGTCCAACTCATAGAAATAACTTCATGCCCCATCTCCCTTACTTCCAGCTAGTAAGGATCACATAATTCCTAACAAAGTTTTGACACAGATTCCCAATTCGGGCATTCAGAACATATAGCACGTTGCTGTAAGCAAGCACATTCTCATTCAAAGTTGCAAGTTACTATGTAGGAACAAGTTCGAATAGGACTTTCAAAGATGCCCAGAACTGAGCTAAACTTGGTATGTGTCCAACTCCTAGAAATAACTTCATGCCCCAACTCCCTTACTTCCAGCTAGTAAGGATCACATAATTCCTAACAAAGTTTTGACACAGATTCCCAATTCGGGCATTCAGAACATATAGCACCTTGCTGTAAGAAAGCACATTTTCATTGAAAGTTGCAAGTTACTATGTAGGAACAAGTTTGTATAGGTATTTCAAAGATGCCCAGAACTGAGCTAAACTTGGTATGTGTCCAACTCCTAGAAATAACTTCATGCCCCATCTCCCTTACTTCCAGCTAGTAAGGATCACATAATTCCTAACAAAGTTTTGACACAGATTCCCAATTCGGGCATTCAGAACATATAGCACGTTGCTGTAAGCAAGCACATTCTCATTCAAAGTTGCAATTTACTATGTAGGAACAAGTTTGTATAGGTATTTCAAAGATGCCCAGAACTGAGCTAAACATGGTATGTGTCCAACTCCTAGAAACAACTTCATGCCCCAACTCCCTTACTTCCAGCTAGTAAGGATCACATAATTCCTAACAAAGTTTTGACACAGATTCCCAATTCGGGCATTCACAACATATAGCACGTTGCTCTAAGCAAGCACATTCTCATTCAAAGTTGCAAGTTACTATGTAGGAACAAGTTTGTATAGGTATTTCAAAGATGCCCAGAACTGAGCTAAACTTGGTATGTGTCCAACTCCTAGAAACAACTTCATGCCCCAACTCCCTTACTTCCAGCTAGTAAGGATCACATAATTCCTAACAACGTTTTGACACAGATTCCCAATTCGGGCATTCAGAACATATAGCACGTTGCTGTAAGAAAGCACATTCTCATTCAAAGTTGCAAGTTACTATGAAGGAACAAGTTTGAATAGGACTTTCAAAGATGCCCAGAACTGAGCTAAACTTGGTATGTGTCCAACTCCTAGAAATAACTTCATGCCCCAACTCCCTTACTTAAAGTTAGTAAGGATCACATAATTCCTAACAAAGTTTTGACACAGATTCCCAATTCGGGCATTCAGAACATATAGCACGTTGCTGTAAGCAAGCACATTCTCATTCAAAGATGCAAGTTACTATGTAGGAACAAGTTTGTATAGGTATTTCAAAGATGCCCAGAACTGAGCTAAACTTGGTATGTGTCCAACTCCTAGAAATAACTTCATGCCCCATCTCGCTTACTTCCAGCTAGTAAGGATCACATAATTCCTAACAAAGTTTTGACACAGATTCCCAATTCGGGCATTCAGAACATATAGCACGTTGCTGTAAGCAAGCACATTCTCATTCAAAGATGCAAGTTACTATGTAGGAACAAGTTTGTATAGGTATTTCAAAGATGCCCAGAACTGAGCTAAACTTGGTATGTGTCCAACTCCTAGAAATAACTTCATGCCCCATCTCCCTTACTTCCAGCTAGTAAGGATCACATAATTCCTAACAAAGTTTTGACACAGATTCCCAATTCGGGCATTCAGAACATATAGCACGTTGCTGTAAGCAAGCACTTTCTCATTCAAAGTTGCAAGTTACTATGTAGGAACAAGTTTGTATAGGTATTTCAAAGATGCCCAGAACTGAGCTAAACTTGGTATGTGTCCAACTCCTAGAAATAACTTCATGCCCCATCTCCCTTACTTCCAGCTAGTAAGGATCACATAATTCCTAACAAAGTTTTGACAGAGATTCCCAATTCGGGCATTCAGAACATATAGCACGTTGCTGTAAGCAAGCACATTCTCATTCAAAGTTGCAAGTTACTATGTAGGAACAAGTTTGTATAGGTATTTCAAAGATGCCCAGAACTGAGCTATACATGGTATGTGTCCAACTCCTAGAAACAACTTCATGCCCCAACTCCCTTACTTCCAGCTAGTAAGGATCACATAATTCCTAACAAAGTTTTGACACAGATTCCCAATTCGGGCATTCACAACATATAGCACGTTGCTCTAAGCAAGCACATTCTCATTCAAAGTTGCAAGTTACTATGTAGGAACAAGTTTGTATAGGTATTTCAAAGATGCCCAGAACTGAGCTAAACTTGGTATGTGTCCAACTCCTAGAAATAACTTCATGCCCCAACTCCCTTAATTCCAGCTAGTAAGGATCACATAATTCCTAACAACGTTTTGACACAGATTCCAAATTCGGGCATTCAGAACATATAGCACGTTGCTGTAAGAAAGCACATTCTCATTCAAAGTTGCAAGTTACTATGTAGGAACAAGTTTGAATAGGACTTTCAAAGATGCCCAGAACTGAGCTAAACTTGGTATGTGTCCAACTCCTAGAAATAACTTCCTGCCCCAACTCCCTTACTTCCAGCTAGTAAGGATCACATAATTCCTAACAAAGTTTTGACAGAGATTCCCAATTCGGGCATTCAGAACATATAGCACGTTGCTGTAAGCAAGCACATTCTCATTCAAAGTTGCAAGTTACTATGTAGGAACAAGTTTGTATAGGTATTTCAAAGATGCCCAGAACTGAGCTAAACTTGGTATGTGTCCAACTCCTAGAAACAACTTCATGCCCCATCTCCCTTACATCCATCTAGTAAGGATCACATAATTCCTAACAAAGTTTTGACACAGATTCCCAATTCGGGCATTCACAACATATAGCACGTTGCTATAAGCAAGCACATTCTCATTCAAAGTTGCAAGTTACTATGTAGGAACAAGTTTGAATAGGACTTTCAAAGATGCCCAGAACTGAGCTAAACTTGGTATGTGTCCAACTCCTAGAAATAACTTCATGCCCCAACTCCCTTACTTCCAGCTAGTAAGGATCACATAATTCCTAACAAAGTTTTGACACAGATTCCCAATTCGGGCATTCAGAACATATAGCACCTTGCTGTAAGAAAGCACATTCTCATTCAAAGTTGCAAGTTACTATGTAGGAACAAGTTTGTATAGGTATTTCAAAGATGCCCAGAACTGAGCTAAACTTGGTATGTGTCCAACTCCTAGAAATAACTTCATGCCCCAACTCCATTACTTACAGCTAGTAAGGATCACATAATTCCTAACAACGTTTTGACACAGATTCCCAATTCGGGCATTCAGAACATATAGCACGTTGCTGTAAGCAAGCACATTCTCATTCAAAGATGCAAGTTACTATGTAGGAACAAGTTTGTATAGGTATTTCAAAGATGCCCAGAACTGAGCTAAACTTGGTATGTGTCCAACTCCTAGAAATAACTTCATGCCCCATCTCCCTTACTTCCAGCTAGTAAGGATCACATAATTCCTAACAAAGTTTTGACACAGATTCCCAATTCGGGCATTCAGAACATATAGCACGTTGCTGTAAGCAAGCACATTCTCATTCAAAGTTGCAAGTTACTATGTAGGAACAAGTTTGTATAGGTATTTCAAAGATGCCCAGAACTGAGCTAAACATGGTATGTGTCCAACTCCTAGAAACAACTTCATGCCCCAACTCCCTTACTTCCAGCTAGTAAGGATCACATAATTCCTAACAAAGTTTTGACACAGATTCCCAATTCGGGCATTCACAACATATAGCACGTTGCTCTAAGCAAGCACATTCTCATTCAAAGTTGCAAGTTACTATGTAGGAACAAGTTTGTATAGGTATTTCAAAGATGCCCAGAACTGAGCTAAACTTGGTATGTGTCCAACTCCTAGAAATAACTTCATGCCCCAACTCCCTTAATTCCAGCTAGTAAGGATCACATAATTCCTAACAACGTTTTGACACAGATTCCCAATTCGGGCATTCAGAACATATAGCACGTTGCTGTAAGAAAGCACATTCTCATTCAAAGTTGCAAGTTACTATGTAGGAACAAGTTTGAATAGGACTTTCAAAGATGCCCAGAACTGAGCTCAACTTGGTATGTGTCCAACTCCTAGAAATAACTTCATGCCCCAACTCCCTTACTTCCAGCTAGTAAGGATCACATAATTCCTAACAAAGTTTTGACAGAGATTCCCAATTCGGGCATTCAGAACATATAGCACGTTGCTGTAAGCAAGCACATTCTCATTCAAAGTTGCAAGTTACTATGTAGGAACAAGTTTGTATAGGTATTTCAAAGATGCCCAGAACTGAGCTAAACTTGGTATGTGTCCAACTCCTAGAAATAACTTTATGCCACTACTCCCTTACTTCCAGCTAGTAAGGATCACATAATTCCTAACAAAGTTTTGACACAGATTCCCAATTCGGGCATTCACAACATATAGCACGTTGCTGTAAGCAAGCACATTCTCATTCAAAGATGCAAGTTACTATGTAGGAACAAGTTTGTATAGGTATTTCAAAGATGCCCAGAACTGAGCTAAACTTGGTATGTGTCCAACTCCTAGAAATAACTTCATGCCCCATCTCGCTTACTTCCAGCTAGTAAGGATCACATAATTCCTAACAAAGTTTTGACACAGATTCCCAATTCGGGCATTCAGAACATATAGCACGTTGCTGTAAGCAAGCACATTCTCATTCAAAGATGCAAGTTACTATGTAGGAACAAGTTTGTATAGGTATTTCAAAGATGCCCAGAACTGAGCTAAACTTGGGTTGTGTCCAACTCCTAGAAATAACTTCATGCCCCATCTCCCTTACTTCCAGCTAGTAAGGATCACATAATTCCTAACAAAGTTTTGACACAGATTCCCAATTCGGGCATTCAGAACATATAGCACGTTGCTGTAAGCAAGCACATTCTCATTCAAAGTTGCAAGTTACTATGTAGGAACAAGTTTGTATAGGTATTTCAAAGATGCCCAGAACTGAGCTAAACTTGGTATGTGTCCAACTCCTAGAAATAACTTCATGCCCCATCTCCCTTACTTCCAGCTAGTAAGGATCACATAATTCCTAACAAAGTTTTGACACAGATTCCCAATTCGGGCATTCAGAACATATAGCACGTTGCTGTAAGCAAGCACATTCTCATTCAAAGTTGCAAGTTACTATGTAGGAACAAGTTTGTATAGGTATTTCAAAGATGCCCAGAACTGAGCTAAACATGGTATGTGTCCAACTCCTAGAAACAACTTCATGCCCCAACTCCCTTACTTCCAGCTTGTAAGGATCACATAATTCCTAACAAAGTTTTGACACAGATTCCCAATTCGGGCATTCAGAACATATAGCACGTTGCTGTAAGCAAGCACATTCTCATTCAAAGTTGCAAGTTACTATGTAGGAACAAGTTTGTATAGGTATTTCAAAGATGCCCAGAACTGAGCTAAACTTGGTATGTGTCCAACTCCTAGAAATAACTTCATGCCCCATCTCACTTACTTCCAGCTAGTAAGGATCACATAATTCCTAACAAAATTTTGACACAGATTCCCTATTCGGGCATTCAGAACATATAGCACGTTGCTGTATGCAAGCACATTCTCATTCAAAGTTGCAAGTTACCATGTAGGAACAAGTTTGTATAGGTATTTCAAAGATGCCCAGAACTGAGCTAAACTTGGTATGTGTCCAACTCCTAGAAATAACTTCATGCCCCATCTCCCTTACTTCCAGCTAGTAAGGATCACATAATTCCTAACAAAGTTTTGACACAGATTCCCAATTCGGGCATTCAGAACATGTAGCACGTTGCTGTAAGCAAGCACATTCTCATTCAAAGTTGCAAGTTACTATGTAGGAACAAGTTTGTATAGGTATTTCAAAGATGCCCAGATCTGAGCTAAACTTGGTATGTGTCCAACTCATAGAAATAACTTCATGCCCCATCTCCCTTACTTCCAGCTAGTAAGGATCACATAATTCCTAACAAAGTTTTGACACAGATTCCCAATTCGGGCATTCAGAACATATAGCACGTTGCTGTAAGCAAGCACATTCTCATTCAAAGTTGCAAGTTACTATGTAGGAACAAGTTTGTATAGGTATTTCAAAGATGCCCAGAACTGAGCTAAACATGGTATGTGTCCAACTCCTAGAAACAACTTCATGCCCCAACTCCCTTACTTCCAGCTAGTAAGGATCACATAATTCCTAACAAAGTTTTGACACAGATTCCCAATTCGGGCATTCAGAACATATAGCACGTTGCTGTAAGCAAGCACATTCTCATTCAAAGTTGCAAGTTACTATGTAGGAACAAGTTTGTATAGGTATTTCAAAGATGCCCAGAACTGAGCTAAACATGGAATGTGTCCAACTCCTAGAAACAACTTCATGGCCCAACTCCCTTACTTCCAGCTAGTAAGGATCACATAATTCCTAACAAAGTTTTGACACAGATTCCCAATTCGGGCATTCACAACATATAGCACGTTGCTGTAAGCAAGCACATTCTCATTCAAAGTTGCAAGTTACTATGTAGGAACAAGTTTGTATAGGTATTTCAAAGATGCCCAGAACTGAGCTAAACTTGGTATGTGTCCAACTCCTAGAAATAACTTCATGCCCCATCTCCCTTACTTCCAGCCATTAAGGATCACATAATTCCTAACAAAGTTTTGACACAGATTCCCAATTCGGGCATTCAGAACATGTAGCACGTTGCTGTAAGCAAGCACATTCTCATTCAAAGTTGCAAGTTACTATGTAGGAACAAGTTTGTATAGGTATTTCAAAGATGCCCAGATCTGAGCTAAACTTGGTATGTGTCCAACTCCTAGAAATAACTTCATGCCCCATCTCCCTTACTTCCAGCTAGTAAGGATCACATAATTCCTAACAAAGTTTTGACACAGATTCCCAATTCGGGCATTCAGAACATATAGCACGTTGCTGTAAGCAAGCACATTCTCATTCAAAGTTGCAAGTTACTATGTAGGAACAAGTTTGTATAGGTATTTCAAAGATGCCCAGAACTGAGCTAAACTTGGTATGTCTCCAACTCCTAGAAATAACTTCATGCCCCATCTCCCTTACTTCCAGCTAGTAAGGATCACATAATTCCTAACAAAGTTTTGACACAGATTCCCATTCGGGCATTCAGAACATGTAGCACGTTGCTGTAAGCAAGCACATTCTCATTCAAAGTTGCAAGTTACTATGTAGGAACAAGTTTGTATAGGTATTTCAAAGATGCCCAGAACTGAGCTAAACTTGGTATGTGTCCAACTCCTAGAAATAACTTCATGCCCCATCTCCCTTACTTCCAGCTAGTAAGGATCACATAATTCCTAACAACGTTTTGACACAGATTCCCAATTCGGGCATTCAGAACATATAGCACGTTGTTGTAAGAAAGCACATTCTCATTCAAAGTTGCAAGTTACTATGTAGGAACAAGTTTGAATAGGACTTTCAAAGATGCCCAGAACTGAGCTAAACTTGGTATGTGTCCAACTCCTAGAAATAACTTCATGCCCCAACTCCCTTACTTCCAGCTAGTAAGGATCACATAATTCCTAACAAAGTTTTGACAGAGATTCCCAATTCGGGCATTCAGAACATATAGCACGTTGCTGTAAGCAAGCACATTCTCATTCAAAGTTGCAAGTTACTATGTAGGAACAAGTTTGTATAGGTATTTCAAAGATGCCCAGAACTGAGCTAAACTTGGTATGTGTCCAACTCCTAGAAATAACTTTATGCCCCAACTCCCTTACTTCCAGCTAGTAAGGATCACATAATTCCTAACAAAGTTTTGACACAGATTCCCAATTCGGGCATTCAGAACATATAGCACGTTGCTGTAAGCAAGCACATTCTCATTCAAAGATGCAAGTTACTATGTAGGAACAAGTTTGTATAGGTATTTCAAAGATGCCCAGAACTGAGCTAAACTTGGTATGTGTCCAACTCCTAGAAATAACTTCATGCCCCATTTCGCTTACTTCCAGCTAGTAAGGATCACATAATTCCTAACAAAGTTTTGACACAGATTCCCAATTCGGGCATTCAGAACATATAGCACGTTGCTGTAAGCAAGCACATTCTCATTCAAAGATGCAAGTTACTATGTAGGAACAAGTTTGTATAGGTATTTCAAAGATGCCCAGAACTGAGCTAAACTTGGTATGTGTCCAACTCCTAGAAATAACTTCATGCCCCATCTCCCTTACTTCCAGCTAGTAAGGATCACATAATTCCTAACAAAGTTTTGACACAGATTCCCAATTCGGGCATTCAGAACATATAGCACGTTGCTGTAAGCAAGCACATTCTCATTCAAAGTTGCAAGTTACTATGTAGGAACAAGTTTGTATAGGTATTTCAAAGATGCCAAGAACTGAGCTAAACATGGTATGTGGCCAACTCCTAGAAACAACTTCATGCCCCAACTCCCTTACTTCCAGCTTGTAAGGATCACATAATTCCTAACAAAGTTTTGACACAGATTCCCAATTCGGGCATTCAGAACATATAGCACGTTGCTGTAAGCAAGCACATTCTCATTCAAAGTTGCAAGTTACTATGTAGGAACAAGTTTGTATAGGTATTTCAAAGATGCCCAGATCTGAGCTAAACTTGGTATGTGTCCAACTCCTAGAAATAACTTCATGCCCCATCTCCCTTACTTCCAGCTAGTAAGGATCACATAATTCCTAACAAAGTTTTGACACAGATTCCCTATTCGGGCATTCAGAACATATAGCACGTTGCTGTATGCAAGCACATTCTCATTCAAAGTTGCAAGTTACTATGTAGGAACAAGTTTGTATAGGTATTTCAAAGATGCCCAGAACTGAGCTAAACGTTGTATGTGTCCAACTCCTAGAAATAACTTCATGCCCCATCTCCCTTACTTCCAGCTAGTAAGGATCACATAATTCCTAACAAAGTTTTGACACAGATTCCCAATTCGGGCATTCAGAACATATAGCACGTTGCTGTAAACAAGCACATTCTCATTCAAAGTTGCAAGTTACTATGTAGGAACAAGTTTGTATAGGTATTTTAAAGATGCCCAGAACTGAGCTAAACGTTGTATGTGTCCAACTCCAAGAAATAACTTCATGCCCCATCTCGCTTACTTCCAGCTAGTAAGGATCACATAATTCCTAACAAAGTTTTGACACAGATTCCCAATTCGGGCATTCAGAACATATAGCACGTTGCTGTAAGCAAGCACATTCTCATTCAAAGTTGCAAGTTACTATGTAGGAACAAGTTTGTATAGGTATTTCAAAGATGCCCAGAACTGAGCTAAATTTGGTATGTCTCCAACTCCTAGAAATAACTTCATGCCCCATCTCCCTTACTTCCAGCTAGTAAGGATCACATAATTCCTAACAAAGGTTTGACACAGATTCCCATTCGGGCATTCAGAACATATAGCACGTTGCTGTAAGCAAGCACATTCTCATTCAAAGGTGCAAGTTACTATGTAGGAACAAGTTTGTATAGGTATTTCAAAGATGCCCAGAACTGAGCTAAACTTGGTATGTGTCCAACTCCTAGAAACAACTTCATGCCCCAACTCCCTTACTTCCAGCTAGTAAGGATCACATAATTCCTAACAAAGTTTTGACACAGATTCCCAATTCGGGCATTCACAACATATAGCACGTTGCTGTAAGCAAGCACATTCTCATTCAAAGTTGCAAGTTACTATGTAGGAACAAGTTTGTATAGGTATTTCAAAGATGCCCAGAACTGAGCTAAACATGGTATGTGTCCAACTCCTAGAAACAACTGCATGCCCCAACTCCCTTACTTCCAGCTAGTAAGGATCACATAATTCCTAACAAAGTTTTGACACAGATTCCCAATTCGGGCATTCACAACATATAGCACGTTGCTGTAAGCAAGCACATTCTCATTCAAAGATGCAAGTTACTATGTAGGAACAAGTTTGTATAGGTATTTCAAAGATGCCCAGAACTGAGCTAAACTTGGTATGTGTCCAACTCCTAGAAATAACTTCATGCCCCATCTCCCTTACTTCCAGCTAGTAAGGATCACATAATTCCTAACAAAGTTTTGACACAGATTCCCAATTCGGGCATTCAGAACATATAGCACGTTGCTGTAAGCAAGCACATTCTCATTCAAAGTTGCAAGTTACTATGTAGGAACAAGTTTGTATAGGTATTTCAAAGATGCCCAGAACTGAGCTAAACATGGTATGTATCCAACTCCTAGAAACAACTTCATGCCCCAACTCCCTTACTTCCAGCTAGTAAGGATCACATAATTCCTAACAAAGTTTTGACACAGATTCCCAATTCGGGCATTCAGAACATATAGCACGTTGCTGTAAGCAAGCACATTCTCATTCAAAGTTGCAAGTTACTATGTAGGAACAAGTTTGTATAGGTATTTCAAAGATGCCCAGAACTGAGCTAAACTTGGTATGTGTCCAACTCCTAGAAATAACTTCATGCCCCATCTCCCTTACTTCCAGCTAGTAAGGATCACATAATTCCTAACAAAGTTTTGACACAGATTCCCAATTCGGGCATTCAGAACATGTAGCACGTTGCTGTAAGAAAGCACATTCTCATTCAAAGTTGCAAGTTACTATGTAGGAACAAGTTTGTATAGGTATTTCAAAGATGCCCAGATCTGAGCTAAACTTGGTATGTGTCCAACTCCTAGAAATAACTTCATGCCCCATCTCCCTTACTTCCAGCTAGTAAGGATCACATAATTGCTAACAAAGTTTTGACACAGATTCCCAATTCGGGCATTCAGAACATATAGCACGTTGCTGTAAGCAAGCACATTCTCATTCAAAGTTGCAAGTTACTATGTAGGAACAAGTTTGTATAGGTATTTCAAAGATGCCCAGAACTGAGCTAAACTTGGTATCTCTCCAACTCCTAGAAATAACTTCATGCCCCATCTCCCTTACTTCCAGCTAGTAAGGATCACATAATTCCTAACAAAGTTTTGACACAGATTCCCATTCGGGCATTCAGAACATATAGCACGTTGCTGTAAGCAAGCACATTCTCATTCAAAGTTGCAAGTTACTATGTAGGAACAAGTTTGTATAGGTATTTCAAAGATGCCCAGAACTGAGCTAAACATGGTATGTGTCCAACTCCTAGAAACAACTTCATGCCCCAACTCCCTTACTTCCAGCTAGTAAGGATCACATAATTCCTAACAAAGTTTTGACACAGATTCCCAATTCGGGCATTCAGAACATATAGCACGTTGCTGTAAGCAAGCACATTCTCATTCAAAGTTGCAAGTTACTATGTAGGAACAAGTTTGTATAGGTATTTCAAAGATGCCCAGAACTGAGCTAAACATGGTATGTGTCCAACTCCTAGAAACAACTTCATGCCCCAACTCCCTTACTTCCAGCTAGTAAGGATCACATAATTCCTAACAAAGTTTTGACACAGATTCCCTATTCGGGCATTCAGAACATATAGCACGTTGGTTTAAGCAAGCACATTCTCATTCAAAGTTGCAAGTTGCTATGTAGGAACAAGTTTGTATAGGTATTTCAAAGATGCCCAGAACTGAGCTAAACTTAGTATGTGTCCAACGCCTAGAAATAACTTCATGCCCCATCTCCCTTACTTCCAGCTAGTAAGGATCACATAATTGCTAACAAAGTTTTGACACAGATTCCCAATTCGGGCATTCAGAACATATAGCACGTTGCTGTAAGCAAGCACATTCTCATTCAAAGTTGCAAGTTACTATGTAGGAACAAGTTTGTATAGGTATTTCAAAGATGCCCAGAACTGAGCTAAACTTGGTATCTCTCCAA
This sequence comes from Diceros bicornis minor, assembly GCF_020826845.1. Lineage (NCBI taxonomy): Eukaryota > Metazoa > Chordata > Mammalia > Perissodactyla > Rhinocerotidae > Diceros > Diceros bicornis. The sequence continues at coordinate 98,928,340 of NC_080744.1, forward strand.
CTCCTAGAAATAACTTCATGCCCCATCTCCCTTACTTCCAGCTAGTAAGGATCACATATTTCCTAACAAAGTTTTGACACAGATTCCCATTCGGGCATTCAGAACATATAGCACGTTGCTGTAAGCAAGCACATTCTCATTCAAAGTTGCAAGTTACTATGTAGGAACAAGTTTGTATAGGTATTTCAAAGATGCCCAGAACTGAGCTAAACATGGTATGTGTCCAACTCCTAGAAACAACTTCATGCCCCAACTCCCTTACTTCCAGCTAGTAAGGATCACATAATTCCTAACAAAGTTTTGACACAGATTCCCAATTCGGGCATTCAGAACATATAGCACGTTGCTGTAAGCAAGCACATTCTCATTCAAAGTTGCAAGTTACTATGTAGGAACAAGTTTGTATAGGTATTTCAAAGATGCCCAGAACTGAGCTAAACATGGTATGTGTCCAACTCCTAGAAACAACTTCATGCCCCAACTCCCTTACTTCCAGCTAGTAAGGATCACATAATTCCTAACAAAGTTTTGACACAGATTCCCAATTCGGGCATTCAGAACATATAGCACGTTGCTTTAAGCAAGCACATTCTCATTCAAAGTTGCAAGTTACTATGTAGGAACAAGTTTGTATAGGTATTTCAAAGATGCCCAGAACTGAGCTAAACTTAGTATGTGTCCAACTCCTAGAAATAACTTCATGCCCCATCTCCCTTTCTTCCAGCTAGTAAGGATCACATAATTCCTAACAAAGTTTTGACACAGATTCCCAATTCGGGCATTCAGAACATGTAGCACGTTGCTGTAAGCAAGCACATTCTCATTCAAAGTTGCAAGTTACTATGTAGGAACAAGTTTGTATAGGTATTTCAAAGATGCCCAGATCTGAGCTAAACTTGGTATGTGTCCAACTCCTAGAAATAACTTCATGCCCCATCTCCCTTACTTCCAGCTAGTAAGGATCACATAATTCCTAACAAACTTTTGACGCAGATTCCCATTCGGGCATTCAGAACATATACCACGTTGCTGTAAGCAAGCACATTCTCATTCTTGAAATACTTATACAAACTTGTTCCTACATAGTAACTTGCAACTTTGAATGAAAAGTTGCAAGTTACTATGTAGGAACAAGTTTGTATAAGTATTTCAAAGATGCCCAGAACTGAGCTAAACTTGGTATGTGTCCAACTCCTAGAAACAACTTCATGCCCCATCTCCCTTACTTCCAGCTAGTAAGGATCACATAATTCCTAACAAAGTTTTGACACAGATTCCCAATTCGGGCTTTCAGAACATATAGCACGTTGCTGTAAGCAAGCACATTCTCATTCAAAGTTGCAAGTTACTATGTAGGAACAAGTTTGTATAGGTATGTCAAAGATGCCCAGAACTGGGCTAACCATGGTATGTCTCCAACTCCTAGAAACAACTTCATGCCCCAACTCCCTTACTTCCAGTTAGTAAGGATCACATAATTCCTAACAAAGTTTTGACACAGATTCCCAATTCGGGCATTCACAACATATAGCACGTTGCTGTAAGCAAGCACATTCTCATTCAAAGATGCAAGTTACTATGTAGGAACAAGTTTGTATAGGTATTTCAAAGATGCCCAGAACTGAGCTAAACTTGGTATTTCTCCAACTCCTAGAAATAACTTAATGCCCCATCTCCCTTACTTCCAGCTAGTGTGGATCACATAATTCCTAACAAAGTTTTGACACAGATTCCCATTCGGGCATTCAAAACATATAGCACGTTGCTGTAAGCAAGCACATTCTCATTCAAAGTTGCAAGTTACTATGTAGGAACAAGTTTGTATAGGTATTTCAAAGATGCCCAGAACTGAGCTAAACATGGTATGTGTCCAACTCCTAGAAACAACTTCATGCCCCAACTCCCTTACTTCCAGCTAGTAAGGATAACATAATTCCTAACAAAGTTTTGACACAGATTCCCAATTCGGGCATTCACAACATATAGCACGTTGCTGTAACCAAGCACATTCTCATTCAAAGTTGCAAGTTACTATGTAGGAACAAGTTTGTATAGGTATTTCAAAGATGCCCAGAACTGAGCTAAACTTGGTATGTGTCCAACTCCTAGAAATAACTTCATGCCCCTTCTCCCTTACTTCCAGCTAGTAAGGATCACATAATTCCTAACAAAGTTTTGACACAGATTCCCAATTCGGGCATTCAGAACATATAGCACGTTGCTGTAAGCAAGCACATTCTCATTCAAAGGTGCAAGTTACTATGTAGGAACAAGTTTGTATAGGTATTTCAAAGATGCCCAGAACTGAGTTAAACTTTGTATGTGTCCAACTCCTAGAAATAACTTCATGCCCCATCTCCCTTACTTCCAGCTGGTTAGGATCACATAATTCCTAACAAAGTTTTGACACAGATTCCCAATTCGGGCATTCAGAACATATAGCACGTTGCTGTAAGCAAGCACATTCTCATTCAAAGGTGCAAGTTACTATGTAGGAACAAGTTTGTATAGGTATTTCAATGATGCCCAGAACTGAGCTAAATTTGGTATGTCTCCAACTCCTAGAAATAACTTCATGCCCCATCTCCCTTACTTCCAGCTAGTAAGGATCACATAATTCCTAACAAAGTTTTGACACAGATTCCCATTCGGGCATTCAGAACATATAGCACGTTGCTGTAAGCAAGCACATTCTCATTCAAAGTTGCAAGTTACTATGTAGGAACAAGTTTGTATAGGTATTTCAAAGATGCCCAGAACTGAGCTAAACTTGGTATGTCTCCAACTCCTAGAAATAACTTCATGCCCCATCTCCCTTACTTCCAGCTAGTAAGGATCACATAATTCCTAACAAAGTTTTGACACAGATTCCCATTCGGGCATTCAGAACATGTAGCACGTTGCTGTAAGCAAGCACATTCTCATTCAAAGTTGCAAGTTACTATGTAGGAACAAGTTTGTATAGGTATTTCAAAGATGCCCAGAACTGAGCTAAACTTGGTATGTCTCCAACTCCTAGAAATAACTTCATGCCCCATCTCCCTTACTTCCAGCTAGTAAGGATCACATAATTCCTAACAACGTTTTGACACAGATTCCCAATTCGGGCATTCAGAACATATAGCACGTTGCTGTAAGGAAGCACATTCTCATTCAAAGTTGCAAGTTACTATGTAGGAACAAGTTTGAATAGGACTTTCAAAGATGCCCAGAACTGAGCTAAACTTGGTATGTGTCCAACTCCTAGAAATAACTTCATGCCCCAACTCCCTTACTTCCAGCTAGTAAGGATCACATAATTCCTAACAAAGTTTTGACAGAGATTCCCAATTCGGGCATTCAGAACATATAGCACGTTGCTGTAAGCAAGCACATTCTCATTCAAAGTTGCAAGTTACTATGTAGGAACAAGTTTGTATAGGTATTTCAAAGATGCCCAGAACTGAGCTAAACTTGGTATGTGTCCAACTCCTAGAAATAACTTTATGCCCCAACTCCCTTACTTCCAGCTAGTAAGGATCACATAATTCCTAACAAAGTTTTGACACAGATTCCCAATTCGGGCATTCAGAACATATAGCACGTTGCTGTAAGCAAGCACATTCTCATTCAAAGATGCAAGTTACTATGTAGGAACAAGTTTGTATAGGTATTTCAAAGATGCCCAGAACTGAGCTAAACTTGGTATGTGTCCAACTCATAGAAATAACTTCATGCCCCATTTCGCTTACTTCCAGCTAGTAAGGATCACATAATTCCTAACAAAGTTTTGACACAGATTCCCAATTCGGGCATTCAGAACATATAGCACGTTGCTGTAAGCAAGCACATTCTCATTCAAAGATGCAAGTTACTATGTAGGAACAAGTTTGTATAGGTATTTCAAAGATGCCCAGAACTGAGCTAAACTTGGTATGTGTCCAACTCCTAGAAATAACTTCATGCCCCATCTCCCTTACTTCCAGCTAGTAAGGATCACATAATTCCTAACAAAGTTTTGACACAGATTCCCAATTCGGGCATTCAGAACATATAGCACGTTGCTGTAAGCAAGCACATTCTCATTCAAAGTTGCAAGTTACTATGTAGGAACAAGTTTGTATAGGTATTTCAAAGATGCCCAGAACTGAGCTAAACTTGGTATGTGTCCAACTCCTAGAAATAACTTCATGCCCCATCTCCCTTACTTCCAGCTAGTAAGGATCACATAATTCCTAACAAAGTTTTGACACAGATTCCCAATTCGGGCATTCAGAACATATAGCACGTTGCTGTAAGCAAGCACATTCTCATTCAAAGTTGCAAGTTACTATGTAGGAACAAGTTTGTATAGGTATTTCAAAGATGCCCAGAACTGAGCTAAACATGGTATGTGGCCAACTCCTAGAAACAACTTCATGCCCCAACTCCCTTACTTCCAGCTTGTAAGGATCACATAATTCCTAACAAAGTTTTGACACAGATTCCCAATTCGGGCATTCAGAACATATAGCACGTTGCTGTAAGCAAGCACATTCTCATTCAAAGTTGCAAGTTACTATGTAGGAACAAGTTTGTATAGGTATTTCAAAGATGCCCAGATCTGAGCTAAACTTGGTATGTGTCCAACTCCTAGAAATAACTTCATGCCCCATCTCCCTTACTTCCAGCTAGTAAGGATCACATAATTCCTAACAAAGTTTTGACACAGATTCCCTATTCGGGCATTCAGAACATATAGCACGTTGCTGTATGCAAGCACATTCTCATTCAAAGTTGCAAGTTACTATGTAGGAACAAGTTTGTATAGGTATTTCAAAGATGCCCAGAACTGAGCTAAACTTTGTATGTGTCCAACTCCTAGAAATAACTTCATGCCCCATCTCCCTTACTTCCAGCTAGTAAGGATCACATAATTCCTAACAAAGTTTTGACACCGATTCCCAATTCGGGCATTCAGAACATATAGCACGTTGCTGTAAACAAGCACATTCTCATTCAAAGTTGCAAGTTACTATGTAGGAACAAGTTTGTATAGGTATTTTAAAGATGCCCAGAACTGAGCTAAACGTTGTATGTGTCCAACTTCAAGAAATAACTTCATGCCCCATCTCGCTTACTTCCAGCTAGTAAGGATCACATAATTCCTAACAAAGTTTTGACACAGATTCCCAATTCGGGCATTCAGAACATATAGCACGTTGCTGTAAGCAAGCACATTCTCATTCAAAGTTGCAAGTTACTATGTAGGAACAAGTTTGTATAGGTATTTCAAAGATGCCCAGAACTGAGCTAAATTTGGTATGTCTCCAACTCCTAGAAATAACTTCATGCCCCATCTCCCTTACTTCCAGCTAGTAAGGATCACATAATTCCTAACAAAGGTTTGACACAGATTCCCATTCGGGCATTCAGAACATATAGCTCGTTGCTGTAAGCAAGCACATTCTCATTCAAAGTTGCAAGTTACTATGTAGGAACAAGTTTGTATAGGTATTTCAAAGATTCCCAGAACTGAGCTAAACTTGGTATGTGTCCAACTCCTAGAAACAACTTCATGCCCCAACTCCCTTACTTCCAGCTAGTAAGGATCACATAATTCCTAACAAAGTTTTGACACAGATTCCCAATTCGGGCATTCACAACATATAGCACGTTGCTGTAAGCAAGCACATTCTCATTCAAAGTTGCAAGTTACTATGTAGGAACAAGTTTGTATAGGTATTTCAAAGATGCCCAGAACTGAGCTAAACGTTGTATGTGTCCAACTCCTAGAAATAACTTCATGCCCCATCTCCCTTACTTCCAGCTAGTAAGGATCACATAATTCCTAACAAAGTTTTGACACAGATTCCCAATTCGGGCATTCAGAACATATAGCACGTTGCTGTAAGCAAGCACATTCTCATTCATAGTTGCAAGTTACTATGTAGGAACAAGTTTGTATAGGTATTTTAAAGATGCCCAGAACTGAGCTAAACGTTGTATGTGTCCAACTCCTAGAAATAACTTCATGCCCCATCTCGCTTACTTCCAGCTAGTAAGGATCACATAATTCCTAACAAAGTTTTGACACAGATTCCCAATTCGGGCATTCAGAACATATAGCACGTTGCTGTAAGCAAGCACATTCTCATTCAAAGGTGCAAGTTACTATGTAGGAACAAGTTTGTATAGGTATTTCAAAGATGCCCAGAAGTGAGCTAAATTTGGTATGTCTCCAACTCCTAGAAATAACTTCATGCCCCATCTCCCTTACTTCCAGCTAGTAAGGATCACATAATTCCTAACAAAGGTTTGACACAGATTCCCATTCGGGCATTCAGAACATATAGCACGTTGCTGTAAGCAAGCACATTCTCATTCAAAGGTGCAAGTTACTATGTAGGAACAAGTTTGTATAGGTATTTCAAAGATGCCCAGAACTGAGCTAAACTTGGTATGTGTCCAACTCCTCGAAACAACTTCATGCCCCAACTCCCTTACTTCCAGCTAGTAAGGATCACATAATTCCTAACAAAGTTTTGACACAGATTCCCAATTCGGGCATTCACAACATATAGCACGTTGCTGTAAGCAAGCACATTCTCATTCAAAGTTGCAAGTTACTATGTAGGAACAAGTTTGTATAGGTATTTCAAAGATGCCCAGAACTGAGCTAAACATGGTATGTGTCCAACTCCTAGAAACAACTGCATGCCCCAACTCCCTTACTTCCAGCTAGTAAGGATCACATAATTCCTAACAAAGTTTTGACACAGATTCCCAATTTGGGCATTCACAACATATAGCACGTTGCTGTAAGCAAGCACATTCTCATTCAAAGATGCAAGTTACTATGTAGGAACAAGTTTGTATAGGTATTTCAAAGATGCCCAGAACTGAGCTAAACTTGGTATGTGTCCAACTCCTAGAAACAACTTCATGCCCCATCTCCCTTACTTCCAGCTAGTAAGGATCACATAATTCCTAACAAAGTTTTGACACAGATTCCCAATTCGGGCATTCAGAACATATAGCACGTTGCTGTAAGCAAGCACATTCTCATTCAAAGTTGCAAGTTACTATGTAGGAACAAGTTTGTATAGGTATTTCAAAGATGCCCAGAACTGAGCTAAACATGGTATGTGTCCAACTCCTAGAAACAACTTCATGCCCCAACTCCCTTACTTCCAGCTAGTAAGGATCACATAATTCCTAACAAAGTTTTGACACAGATTCCCAATTCGGGCATTCAGAACATATAGCACGTTGCTGTAAGCAAGCACATTCTCATTCAAAGTTGCAAGTTACTATGTAGGAACAAGTTTGTATAGGTATTTCAAAGATGCCCAGAACTGAGCTAAACTTGGTATGTGTCCAACTCCTAGAAATAACTTCATGCCCCATCTCCCTTACTTCCAGCTAGTAAGGATCACATAATTCCTAACAAAGTTTTGACACAGATTCCCAATTCGGGCATTCAGAACATGTAGCACGTTGCTGTAAGAAAGCACATTCTCATTCAAAGTTGCAAGTTACTATGTAGGAACAAGTTTGTATAGGTATTTCAAAGATGCCCAGATCTGAGCTAAACTTGGTATGAGTCCAACTCCTAGAAATAACTTCATGCCCCATCTCCCTTACTTCCAGCTAGTAAGGATCACATAATTCCTAACAAAGTTTTGACACAGATTCCCAATTCGTGCATTCAGAACATATAGCACGTTGCTGTAAGCAAGCACATTCTCATTCAAAGTTGCAAGTTACTATGTAGGAACAAGTTTGTATAGGTATTTCAAAGATGCCCAGAACTGAGCTAAACTTGGTATCTCTCCAACTCCTAGAAATAACTTCATGCCCCATCTCCCTTACTTCCAGCTAGTAAGGATCACATAATTCCTAACAAAGTTTTGACACAGATTCCCATTCGGGCATTCAGAACATATAGCACGTTGCTGTAAGCAAGCACATTCTCATTCAAAGTTGCAAGTTACTATGTAGGAACAAGTTTGTATAGGTATTTCAAAGATGCCCAGAACTGAGCTAAACTTGGTATGTGTCCAACTCCTAGAAATAACTTCATGCCCCTTCTCCCTTACTTCCAGCTAGTAAGGATCACATAATTCCTAACAAAGTTTTGACACAGATTCCCAATTCGGGCATTCAGAACATATAGCACGTTGCTGTAAGCAAGCACATTCTCATTCAAAGGTGCAAGTTACTATGTAGGAACAAGTTTGTATAGGTATTTCAAAGATGCCCAGAACTGAGTTAAACTTTGTATGTGTCCAACTCCTAGAAAAAACTTCATGCCCCATCTCCCTTACTTCCAGCTGGTTAGGATCACATAATTCCTAACAAAGTTTTGACACAGATTCCCAATTCGGGCTTTCAGAACATATAGCACGTTGCTGTAAGCAAGCACATTCTCATTCAAAGGTGCAAGTTACTATGTAGGAACAAGTTTGTATAGGTATTTCAATGATGCCCAGAACTGAGCTAAATTTGGTATGTCTCCAACTCCTAGAAATAACTTCATGCCCCATCTCCCTTACTTCCAGCTAGTAAGGATCACATAATTCCTAACAAAGTTTTGACACAGATTCCCATTCGGGCATTCAGAACATATAGCACGTTGCTGTAAGCAAGCACATTCTCATTCAAAGTTGCAAGTTACTATGTAGGAACAAGTTTGTATAGGTATTTCAAAGATGCCCAGAACTGAGCTAAACATGGTATGTGTCCAACTCCTAGAAATAACTTCATGCCCCAACTCCCTTACTTCCAGCTAGTAAGGATCACATAATTCCTAACAAAGTTTTGACACAGATTCCCATTCGGGCATTCAGAACATATAGCACGTTGCTGTAAGCAAGCACATTCTCATTCAAAGTTGCAAGTTACTATGTAGGAACAAGTTTGTATAGGTATTTCAAAGATGCCCAGAACTGAGCTAAACATGGTATGTGTCCAACTCCTAGAAATAACTTCATGCCCCAACTCCCTTACTTCCAGCTAGTAAGGATCACATAATTCCTAACAAAGTTTTGACACAGATTCCCATTCGGGCATTCAGAACATATAGCACGTTGCTGTAAGCAAGCACATTCTCATTCAAAGTTGCAAGTTACTATGTAGGAACAAGTTTGTATAGGTATTTCAAAGATGCCCAGAACTGAGCTAAACTTGGTATGTGTCCAACTCCTAGAAATAACTTCATGCCCCTTCTCCCTTACTTCCAGCTAGTAAGGATCACATAATTCCTAACAAAGTTTTGACACAGATTCCCAATTCGGGCATTCAGAACATATAGCACGTTGCTGTAAGCAAGCACATTCTCATTCAAAGGTGCAAGTTACTATGTAGGAACAAGTTTGTATAGGTATTTCAAAGATGCCCAGAACTGAGTTAAACTTTGTATGTGTCCAACTCCTAGAAAAAACTTCATGCCCCATCTCCCTTACTTCCAGCTGGTTAGGATCACATAATTCCTAACAAAGTTTTGACACAGATTCCCAATTCGGGCTTTCAGAACATATAGCACGTTGCTGTAAGCAAGCACATTCTCATTCAAAGGTGCAAGTTACTATGTAGGAACAAGTTTGTATAGGTATTTCAATGATGCCCAGAACTGAGCTAAATTTGGTATGTCTCCAACTCCTAGAAATAACTTCATGCCCCATCTCCCTTACTTCCAGCTAGTAAGGATCACATAATTCCTAACAAAGTTTTGACACAGATTCCCATTCGGGCATTCAGAACATATAGCACGTTGCTGTAAGCAAGCACATTCTCATTCAAAGTTGCAAGTTACTATGTAGGAACAAGTTTGTATAGGTATTTCAAAGATGCCCAGAACTGAGCTAAACATGGTATGTGTCCAACTCCTAGAAATAACTTCATGCCCCAACTCCCTTACTTCCAGCTAGTAAGGATCACATAATTCCTAACAAAGTTTTGACACAGATTCCCAATTCGGGCATTCACAACATATAGCACGTTGCTGTAAGCAAGCACATTCTCATTCAAAGTTGCAAGTTACTATGTAGGAACAAGTTTGTATAGGTATTTCAAAGATGCCCAGAACTGAGCTAAACTTGGTATGTGTCCAACTCCTAGAAATAACTTCATGCCCCATCTCCCTTACTTCCAGCTAGTAAGGATCACATAATTCCTAACAAAGTTTTGACACAGATTCCCAATTCGGGCATTCAGAACATATAGCACGTTGCTGTAAGCAAGCACATTCTCATTCAAAGTTGCAAGTTACTATGTAGGAACAAGTTTGTATAGGTATTTCAAAGATGCCCAGAACTGAGCTAAACTTGGTATGTCTCCAACTCCTAGAAATAACTTCATGCCCCATCTCCCTTACTTTCAGCTAGTAAGGATCACATAATTCCTAACAAAGTTTTGACACAGATTCCCAATTCGGGCATTCAGAACATATAGCACGTTGCTGTAAGCAAGCACATTCTCATTCAAAGTTGCAAGTTACTATGTAGGAACAAGTTTGTATAGGTATTTCAAAGATGCCCAGAACTGAGCTAAACTTGGTATGTCTCCAACTCCTAGAAATAACTTCATGCCCCATCTCCCTTACTTCCAGCTAGTAAGGATCACATAATTCCTAACAAAGTTTTGACACAGATTCCCATTCGGGCATTCAGAACATATAGCACGTTGCTGTAAGCAAGCACATTCTCATTCAAAGTTGCAAGTTACTATGTAGGAACAAGTTTGTATAGGTATTTCAAAGATGCCCAGAACTGACCTAAACATGGTATGTGTCCAACTCCTAGAAACAACTTCATGCCCCAACTCCCTTACTTCCAGCTAGTAAGGATCACATAATTCCTAACAAAGTTTTGACACAGATTCCCAATTCGGGCATTCAGAACATATAGCACGTTGCTGTAAGCAAGCACATTCTCATTCAAAGTTGCAAGTTACTATGTAGGAACAAGTTTGTATAGGTATTTCAAAGATGCCCAGAACTGAGCTAAACTTGGTATGTGTCCAACTCCTAGAAATAACTTCATGCCCCATCTCCCTTACTTCCAGCTAGTAAGGATCACATAATTCCTAACAAAGTTTTGACACAGATTCCCAATTCGGGCATTCAGAACATGTAGCACGTTGCTGTAAGCAAGCACATTCTCATTCAAAGTTGCAAGTTACTATGTAGGAACAAGTTTGTATAGGTATTTCAAAGATGCCCAGATCTGAGCTAAACTTGGTATGTGTCCAACTCCTAGAAATAACTTCATGCCCCATCTCGCTTACTTCCAGCTAGTAAGGATCACATAATTCCTAACAAAGTTTTGACACAGATTCCCAATTCGGGCATTCAGAACATATAGCACGTTGCTGTAAGCAAGCACATTCTCATTCAAAGTTGCAAGTTACTATGTAGGAACAAGTTTGTATAGGTATTTCAAAGATGCCCAGAACTGAGCTAAACTTGGTATGTCTCCAACTCCTAGAAATAACTTCCTGCCCCATCTCCCTTACTTCCAGCTAGTAAGGATCACATAATTCCTAACAAAGTTTTGACACAGATTCACATTCGGGCATTCAGAACATATAGCACGTTGCTGTAAGCAAGCACATTCTCATTCAAAGTTGCAAGTTACTATGTAGGAACAAGTTTGTATAGGTATTTCAAAGATGCCCAGAACTGGGCTAAATTTGGTATGTCTCCAACTCCTAGAAATAACTTCATGCCCCATCTTCCTTACTTCCAGCTAGTAAGGATCACATAATTCCTAACAAAGTTTTGACACAGATTCCCATTCGGGCATTCAGAACATATAGCACGTTGCTGTAAGCAAGCACATTCTCATTCAAAGTTGCAAGTTACTATGTAGGAACAAGCTTGTATAGGTATTTCAAAGATGCCCAGAACTGAGCTAAACTTGGTATGTGTCCAACTCCTAGAAACAACTTCATGCGCCAACTCCCTTACTTCCAGCTAGTAAGGATCACATAATTCCTAACAAAGTTTTGACACAGATTCCCAATTCGGGCATTCAGAACATGTAGCACGTTGCTGTAAGCAAGCACATTCTCATTCAAAGTTGCAAGTTACTATGTAGGAACAAGTTTGTATCGGTATTTCAAAGATGCCCAGATCTGAGCTAAACTTGGTATGTGTCCAACTCCTAGAAATAACTTCATGCCCCATCTCCCTTACTTCCAGCTAGTAAGGATCACATAATTCCTAACAAAGTTTTGACACAGATTCCCAATTCGGGCTTTCAGAACATATAGCACGTTGCTGTAAGCAAGCACATTCTCATTCAAAGATGCAAGTTACTATGTAGGAACAAGTTTGTATAGGTATTTCAAAGATGCCCAGAACTGAGCTAAACTTGGTATTTCTCCAACTCCTAGAAATAACTTCATGCCCCATCTCCCTTACTTCCAGCTAGTGTGGATCACATAATTCCTAACAAAGTTTTGACACAGATTCCCATTCGGGCATTCAGAACATATAGCACGTTGCTGTAAGCAAGCACATTCTCATTCAAAGTTGCAAGTTACTATGTAGGAACAAGTTTGTATAGGTATTTCAAAGATGCCCAGAACTGAGCTAAACATGGTATGTGTCCAACTCCTAGAAACAACTTCATGCCCCAACTCCCTTACTTCCAGCTAGTAAGGATCACATAATTCCTAACAAAGTTTTAACACAGATTCCCAATTCGGGCATTCAGAACATATAGCACGTTGCTGTAAGCAAGCACATTCTCATTCAAAGTTGCAAGTTACTATGTAGGAACAAGTTTGTATAGGTATTTCAAAGATGCCCAGAACTGAGCTAAACTTGGTATGTGTCCAACTCCTAGAAATAACTTCATGCCCCTTCTCCCTTACTTCCAGCTAGTAAGGATCACATAATTCCTAACAAAGTTTTGACACAGATTCCCAATTCGGGCATTCAGAACATATAGCACGTTGCTGTAAGCAAGCACATTCTCATTCAAAGTTGCAAGTTACTATGTAGGAACAAGTTTGTATAGGTATTTCAAAGATGCCCAGAACTGAGTTAAACTTTGTATGTGTCCAACTCCTAGAAATAACTTCATGCCCCATCTCCCTTACTTCCAGCTAGTAAGGATCACATAATTCCTAACAAAGTTTTGACACAGATTCCCATTCGGGCATTCAGAACATATAGCACGTTGCTGTAAGCAAGCACATTCTCATTCAAAGGTGCAAGTTACTATGTAGGAACAAGTTTGTATAGGTATTTCAAAGATGCCCAGAACTGAGCTAAATTTGGTATGTCTCCAACTCCTAGAAATAACTTCATGCCCCATCTCCCTTACTTCCAGCTAGTAAGGATCACATAATTCCTAACAAAGTTTTGACACAGATTCCCATTCGGGCATTCAGAACATATAGCACGTTGCTGTAAGCAAGCACATTCTCATTCAAAGTTGCAAGTTACTATGTAGGAACAAGTTTGTATAGGTATTTCAAAGATTCCCAGAACTGAGCTAAACATGGTATGTGTCCAACTCCTAGAAACAACTTCATGCCCCAACTCCCTTACTTCCAGCTAGTAAGGATCACATAATTCCTAACAAAGTTTTGACACAGATTCCCAATTCGGGCATTCACAACATATAGCACGTTGCTGTAAGCAAGCACATTCTCATTCAAAGGTGCAAGTTACTATGTAGGAACAAGTTTGTATAGGTATTTCAAAGATGCCCAGAACTGAGCTAAATTTGGTATGCCTCCAACTCCTAGAAATAACTTCATGCCCCATCTCCCTTACTTCCAGCTAGTACGGATCACATAATTCCTAACAAAGTTTTGACACAGATTCCCATTCGGGCATTCAGAACATATAGCACATTGCTGTAAGCAAGCACATTCTCATTCAAAGTTGCAAGTTACTATGTAGGAACAAGTTTGTATAGGTATTTCAAAGATGCCCAGAACTGAGCTAAACATGGTATGTGTCCAACTCCTAGAAACAACTTCATGCCCCAACTCCCTTACTTCCAGCTAGTAAGGATCACATAATTCCTAACAAAGTTTTGACACAGATTCCCAATTCGGGCTTTCAGAACATATAGCACGTTGCTGTAAGCAAGCACATTCTCATTCAAAGATGCAAGTTACTATGTAGGAACAAGTTTGTATAGGTATTTCAAAGATGCCCAGAACTGAGCTAAACTTGGTATGTGTCCAACTCCTAGAAATAACTTCATGGCCCATCTCACTTACTTCCAGCTAGTAAGGATCACATAATTCCTAACAAAGTTTTGACACAGATTCCCAATTCGGGCATTCAGAACATATAGCAAGTTGGTTTAGCAAGCACATTCTCATTCAAAGTTGCAAGTTACTATGTAGGAACAAGTTTGTATAGGTATTTCAAAGATGCCCAGAACTGAGCTAAACTTGGTATGTGTCCAACTCCTAGAAATAACTTCATGCCCCATCTCCCTTACTTCCAGCTAGTGTGGATCACATAATTCCTAACAAAGTTTTGACACAGATTCCCATTCGGGCATTCAGAACATATAGCACGTTGCTGTAAGCAAGCACATTCTCATTCAAAGTTGCAAGTTACTATGTAGGAACAAGTTTGTATAGGTATTTCAAAGATGCCCAGAACTGAGCTAAACATGGTATGTGTCCAACTCCTAGAAACATCTTCATGCCCCATCTCCCTTACTTCCAGCTAGTAAGGATCACATAATTCCTAACAAAGATTTGACACAGATTCCCAATTCGGGCATTCAGAACATATAGCACGTTGCTGTAAGCAAGCACATTCTCATTCAAAGTTGCAAGTTACTATGTAGGAACAAGTTTGTATAGGTATTTCAAAGATGCCCAGAACTGAGCTAAACATGGTATGTGTCCAACTCCTAGAAACAACTTCATGCGCCAACTCCCTTACTTCCAGCTAGTAAGGATCACATAATTCCTAACAAAGTTTTGACACAGATTCCCAATTCGGGCATTCAGAACATATAGCACGTTGCTGTAAGCAAGCACATTCTCATTCAAAGTTGCAAGTTACTATGTAGGAACAAGTTTGTATAGGTATTTCAAAGATGCCCAGAACTGAGCTAAACTTGGTATGTGTCCAACTCCTAGAAATAACTTCATGCCCCATCTCCCTTACTTCCAGCTAGTAAGGATCACAT
Source organism: Diceros bicornis minor (assembly GCF_020826845.1). Classification (NCBI taxonomy): domain Eukaryota; kingdom Metazoa; phylum Chordata; class Mammalia; order Perissodactyla; family Rhinocerotidae; genus Diceros; species Diceros bicornis. Next base: position 98,943,477 of record NC_080744.1, read on the forward strand.
AATTCCTAACAAAGTTTTGACACAGATTCCCAATTCGGGCATTCAGAACATGTAGCACGTTGCTGTAAGCAAGCACATTCTCATTCAAAGTTGCAAGTTACTATGTAGGAACAAGTTTGTATCGGTATTTCAAAGATGCCCAGATCTGAGCTAAACTTGGTATGTGTCCAACTCCTAGAAATAACTTCATGCCCCATCTCCCTTACTTCCAGCTAGTAAGGATCACATAATTCCTAACAAAGTTTTGACACAGATTCCCAATTCGGGCTTTCAGAACATATAGCACGTTGCTGTAAGCAAGCACATTCTCATTCAAAGATGCAAGTTACTATGTAGGAACAAGTTTGTATAGGTATTTCAAAGATGCCCAGAACTGAGCTAAACTTGGTATGTGTCCAACTCCTAGAAATAACTTCATGCCCCATCTCCCTTACTTCCAGCTAGTAAGGATCACATAATTCCTAACAAAGTTTTGACACAGATTCCCATTCGGGCATTCAGAACATATAGCACGTTGCTGTAAGCAAGCACATTCTCATTCAAAGTTGCAAGTTACTATGTAGGAACAAGTTTGTATAGGTATTTCAAAGATGCCCAGAACTGAGCTAAACATGGTATGTGTCCAACTCCTAGAAACAACTTCATGCCCCAACTCCCTTACTTCCAGCTAGTAAGGATCACATAATTCCTAACAAAGTTTTGACACAGATTCCCAATTCGGGCATTCACAACATATAGCACGTTGCTGTAAGCAAGCACATTCTCATTCAAAGTTGCAAGTTACTATGTAGGAACAAGTTTGTATAGGTATTTCAAAGATGCCCAGAACTGAGTTAAACTTTGTATGTGTCCAACTCCTAGAAATAACTTCATGCCCCATCTCCCTTACTTCCAGCTAGTAAGGATCACATAATTCCTAACAATGTTTTGACACAGATTCCCAATTCGGGCATTCAGAACATATAGCACGTTGCTGTAAGCAAGCACATTCTCATTCAAAGGTGCAAGTTACTATGTAGGAACAAGTTTGTATAGGTATTTCAAAGATGCCCAGAACTGAGCTAAATTTGGTATGCCTCCAACTCCTAGAAATAACTTCATGCCCCATCTCCCTTACTTCCAGCTAGTAAGGATCACATAATTCCTAACAAAGTTTTGACACAGATTCCCATTCGGGCATTCAGAACATATAGCACGTTGCTGTAAGCAAGCACATTCTCATTCAAAGTTGCAAGTTACTATGTAGGAACAAGTTTGTATAGGTATTTCAAAGATGCCCAGAACTGAGCTAAACATGGTATGTGTCCAACTCCTAGAAACAACTTCATGCCCCAACTCCCTTACTTCCAGCTAGTAAGGATCACATAATTCCTAACAAAGTTTTGACACAGATTCCCAATTCGGGCTTTCAGAACATATAGCACGTTGCTGTAAGCAAGCACATTCTCATTCAAAGATGCAAGTTACTATGTAGGAACAAGTTTGTATAGGTATTTCAAAGATGCCCAGAACTGAGCTAAACTTGGTATGTGTCCAACTCCTAGAAATAACTTCATGGCCCATCTCACTTACTTCCAGCTAGTAAGGATCACATAATTCCTAACAAAGTTTTGACACAGATTCCCAATTCGGGCATTCAGAACATATAGCACGTTGCTGTAAGCAAGCACATTCTCATTCAAAGTTGCAAGTTACTATGTAGGAACAAGTTTGTATAGGTATTTCAAAGATGCCCAGAACTGAGCTAAACTTGGTATGTGTCCAACTCCTAGAAATAACTTCATGCCCCATCTCCCTTACTTCCAGCTAGTGTGGATCACATAATTCCTAACAATGTTTTGACACAGATTCCCATTCGGGCATTCAGAACATATAGCACGTTGCTGTAAGCAAGCACATTCTCATTCAAAGTTGCAAGTTACTATGTAGGAACAAGTTTGTATAGGTATTTCAAAGATGCCCAGAACTGAGCTAAACATGGTATGTGTCCAACTCCTACAAACAACTTCATGCCCCATCTCCCTTACTTCCAGCTAGTAAGGATCACATAATTCCTAACAAAGATTTGACACAGATACCCAATTCGGGCATTCAGAACATATAGCACGTTGCTGTAAGCAAGCACATTCTCATTCAAAGTTGCAAGTTACTATGTAGGAACAAGTTTGTATAGGTATTTCAAAGATGCCCAGAACTGAGCTAAACATGGTATGTGTCCAACTCCTAGAAACAACTTCATGCGCCAACTCCCTTACTTCCAGCTAGTAAGGATCACATAATTCCTAACAAAGTTTTGACACAGATTCCCAATTCGGGCATTCAGAACATATAGCACGTTGCTGTAAGCAAGCACATTCTCATTCAAAGTTGCAAGTTACTATGTAGGAACAAGTTTGTATAGGTATTTCAAAGATGCCCAGAACTGAGCTAAACTTGGTATGTGTCCAACTCCTAGAAATAACTTCATGCCCCATCTCCCTTACTTCCAGCTAGTAAGGATCACACAATTCCTAACAAAGTTTTGACACAGATTCCCAATTCGGGCATTCAGAACATGTAGCACGTTGCTGTAAGCAAGCACATTCTCATTCAAAGTTGCAAGTTACTATGTAGGAACAAGTTTGTATCGGTATTTCAAAGATGCCCAGATCTGAGCTAAACTTGGTATGTGTCCAACTCCTAGAAATAACTTCATGCCCCATCTCCCTTACTTCCAGCTAGTAAGGATCACATAATTCCTAACAAAGTTTTGACACAGATTCCCAATTCGGGCTTTCAGACCATATAGCACGTTGCTGTAAGCAAGCACATTCTCATTCAAAGATGCAAGTTACTATGTAGGAACAAGTTTGTATAGGTATTTCAAAGATGCCCAGAACTGAGCTAAACTTGGTATGTGTCCAACTCCTAGAAATAACTTCATGCCCCATCTCCCTTACTTCCAGCTAGTAAGGATCACATAATTCCTAACAAAGTTTTGACACAGATTCCCATTCGGGCATTCAGAACATATAGCACGTTGCTGTAAGCAAGCACATTCTCATTCAAAGTTGCAAGTTACTATGTAGGAACAAGTTTGTATAGGTATTTCAAAGATGCCCAGAACTGAGCTAAACATGGTATGTGTCCAACTCCTAGAAACAACTTCATGCCCCAACTCCCTTACTTCCAGCTAGTAAGGATCACATAATTCCTAACAAAGTTTTGACACAGATTCCCAATTCGGGCATTCACAACATATAGCACGTTGCTGTAAGCAAGCACATTCTCATTCAAAGTTGCAAGTTACTATGTAGGAACAAGTTTGTATAGGTATTTCAAAGATGCCCAGAACTGAGTTAAACTTTGTATGTGTCCAACTCCTAGAAATAACTTCATGCCCCATCTCCCTTACTTCCAGCTAGTAAGGATCACATAATTCCTAACAAAGTTTTGACACAGATTCCCAATTCGGGCATTCAGAACATATAGCACGTTGCTGTAAGCAAGCACATTCTCATTCAAAGGTGCAAGTTACTATGTAGGAACAAGTTTGTATAGGTATTTCAAAGATGCCCAGAACTGAGCTAAATTTGGTATGCCTCCAACTCCTAGAAATAACTTCATGCCCCATCTCCCTTACTTCCAGCTAGTAAGGATCACATAATTCCTAACAAAGTTTTGACACAGATTCCCATTCGGGCATTCAGAACATATAGCACGTTGCTGTAAGCAAGCACATTCTCATTCAAAGTTGCAAGTTACTATGTAGGAACAAGTTTGTATAGGTATTTCAAAGATGCCCAGAACTGAGCTAAACATGGTATGTGTCCAACTCCTAGAAACAACTTCATGCCCCAACTCCCTTACTTCCAGCTAGTAAGGATCACATAATTCCTAACAAAGTTTTGACACAGATTCCCAATTCGGGCTTTCAGAACATATAGCACGTTGCTGTAAGCAAGCACATTCTCATTCAAAGATGCAAGTTACTATGTAGGAACAAGTTTGTATAGGTATTTCAAAGATGCCCAGAACTGAGCTAAACTTGGTATGTGTCCAACTCCTAGAAATAACTTCATGGCCCATCTCACTTACTTCCAGCTAGTAAGGATCACATAATTCCTAACAAAGTTTTGACACAGAATCCCAATTCGGGCATTCAGAACATATAGCACGTTGCTGTAAGCAAGCACATTCTCATTCAAAGTTGCAAGTTACTATGTAGGAACAAGTTTGTATAGGTATTTCAAAGATGCCCAGAACTGAGCTAAACTTGGTATGTGTCCAACTCCTAGAAATAACTTCATGCCCCATCTCCCTTACTTCCAGCTAGTGTGGATCACATAATTCCTAACAAAGTTTTGACACAGATTCCCATTCGGGCATTCAGAACATATAGCACGTTGCTGTAAGCAAGCACATTCTCATTCAAAGTTGCAAGTTACTATGTAGGAACAAGTTTGTATAGGTATTTCAAAGATGCCCAGAACTGAGATAAACATGGTATGTGTCCAACTCCTAGAAACAACTTCATGCCCCATCTCCCTTACTTCCAGCTAGTAAGGATCACATAATTCCTAACAAAGATTTGACACAGATTCCCAATTCGGGCATTCAGAACATATAGCACGTTGCTGTAAGCAAGCACATTCTCATTCAAAGTTGCAAGTTACTATGTAGGAACAAGTTTGTATAGGTATTTCAAAGATGCCCAGAACTGAGCTAAACATGGTATGTGTCCAACTCCTAGAAACAACTTCATGCGCCAACTCCCTTACTTCCAGCTAGTAAGGATCATATAATTCCTAACAAAGTTTTGACACAGATTCCCAATTCGGGCATTCAGAACATATAGCACGTTGCTGTAAGCAAGCACATTCTCATTCAAAGTTGCAAGTTACTATGTAGGAACAAGTTTGTATAGGTATTTCAAAGATGCCCAGAACTGAGCTAAACTTGGTATGTGTCCAACTCCTAGAAATAACTTCATGCCCCATCTCCCTTACTTCCAGCTAGTAAGGATCACATAATTCCTAACAAAGTTTTGACACAGATTCCCAATTCGGGCATTCAGAACATGTAGCACGTTGCTGTAAGCAAGCACATTCTCATTCAAAGTTGCAAGTTACTATGTAGGAACAAGTTTGTATAGGTATTTCAAAGATGCCCAGAACTGAGCTAAACTTGGTATGTGTCCAACTCCTAGAAATAACTTCATGCCCCATCTCCCTTACTTCCAGCTAGTAAGGATCACATAATTCCTAACAAAGTTTTGACACAGATTCCCAATTCGGGCATTCAGAACATGTAGCACGTTGCTGTAAGCAAGCACATTCTCATTCAAAGTTGCAAGTTACTATGTAGGAACAAGTTTGTATCGGTATTTCAAAGATGCCCAGATCTGAGCTAAACTTGGTATGTGTCCAACTCCTAGAAATAACTTCATGCCCCATCTCCCTTACTTCCAGCTAGTAAGGATCACATAATTCCTAACAAAGTTTTGACACAGATTCCCAATTCGGGCTTTCAGAACATATAGCACGTTGCTGTAAGCAAGCACATTCTCATTCAAAGATGCAAGTTACTATGTAGGAACAAGTTTGTATAGGTATTTCAAAGATGCCCAGAACTGAGCTAAACTTGGTATGTGTCCAACTCCTAGAAATAACTTCATGGCCCATCTCACTTACTTCCAGCTAGTAAGGATCACATAATTCCTAACAAAGTTTTGACACAGATTCCCAATTCGGGCATTCAGAACATATAGCACGTTGCTGTAAGCAAGCACATTCTCATTCAAAGTTGCAAGTTACTATGTAGGAACAAGTTTGTGTAGGTATTTCAAAGATGCCCAGAACTGAGCTAAACTTGGTATTTCTCCAACTCCTAGAAATAACTTCATGCCCCATCTCCCTTACTTCCAGCTAGTGTGGATCACATAATTCCTAACAAAGTTTTGACACAGATTCCCATTCGGGCATTCAGAACATATAGCACGTTGCTGTAAGCAAGCACATTCTCATTCAAAGTTGCAAGTTACTATGTAGGAACAAGTTTGTATAGGTATTTCAAAGATGCCCAGAACTGAGCTAAACATGGTATGTGTCCAACTCCTAGAAACAACTTCATGCCCCAACTCCCTTACTTCCAGCTAGTAAGGATCACATAATTCCTAACAAAGTTTTGACACAGATTCCCAATTCGGGCATTCACAACATATAGCACGTTGCTGTAAGCAAGCTCATTCTCATTCAAAGTTGCAAGTTACTATGTAGGAACAAGTTTGTATAGGTATTTCAAAGATGCCCAGAACTGAGCTAAACTTGGTATGTGTCCAACTCCTAGAAATAACTTCATGCCCCTTCTCCCTTACTTCCAGCTAGTAAGGATCACATAATTCCTAACAAAGTTTTGACACAGATTCCCAATTCGGGCATTCAGAACATATAGCACGTTGCTGTAAGCAAGCACATTCTCATTCAAAGTTGCAAGTTACTATGTAGGAACAAGTTTGTATAGGTATTTCAAAGATGCCCAGAACTGAGTTAAACTTTGTATGTGTCCAACTCCTAGAAATAACTTCATGCCCCATCTCCCTTACTTCCAGCTAGTAAGGATCACATAATTCCTAACAAAGTTTTGACACAGATTCCCAATTCGGGCATTCAGAACATATAGCACGTTGCTGTAAGCAAGCACATTCTCATTCAAAGGTGCAAGTTACTATGTAGGAACAAGTTTGTATAGGTATTTCAAAGATGCCCAGAACTGAGCTAAATTTGGTATGTCTCCAACTCCTAGAAATAACTTCATGCCCCATCTCCCTTACTTCCAGCTAGTAAGGATCACATAATTCCTTACAAAGTTTTGACACAGATTCCCATTCGGGCATTCAGAACATATAGCACGTTGCTGTAAGCAAGCACATTCTCATTCAAAGTTGCAAGTTACTATGTAGGAACAAGTTTGTATAGGTATTTCAAAGATGCCCAGAACTGAGATAACATGGTATGTGTCCAACTCCTAGAAACAACTTCATGCCCCAACTCCCTTACTTCCAGCTAGTAAGGATCACATAATTCCTAACAAAGTTTTGACACAGATTCCCAATTCGGGCATTCACAACATATAGCACGTTGCTGTAAGCAAGCACATTCTCATTCAAAGTTGCAAGTTACTATGTAGGAACAAGTTTGTATAGGTATTTCAAAGATGCCCAGAACTGAGCTAAACTTGGTATGTGTCCAACTCCTAGAAATAACTTCATGCCCCTTCTCCCTTACTTCCAGCTAGTAAGGATCACATAATTCCTAACAAAGTTTTGACACAGATTCCCAATTCGGGCATTCAGAACATATAGCACGTTGCTGTAAGCAAGCACATTCTCATTCAAAGTTGCAAGTTACTATGTAGGAACAAGTTTGTATAGGTATTTCAAAGATGCCCAGAACTGAGTTAAACTTTGTATGTGTCCAACTCCTAGAAATAACTTCATGCCCCATCTCCCTTACTTCCAGCTAGTAAGGATCACATAATTCCTAACAAAGTTTTGACACAGATTCCCAATTCGGGCATTCAGAACATATAGCACGTTGCTGTAAGCAAGCACATTCTCATTCAAAGGTGCAAGTTACTATGTAGGAACAAGTTTGTATAGGTATTTCAAAGATGCCCAGAACTGAGCTAAATTTGGTATGTCTCCAACTCCTAGAAATAACTTCATGCCCCATCTCCCTTACTTCCAGCTAGTAAGGATCACATAATTCCTAACAAAGTTTTGACACAGATTCCCATTCGGGCATTCAGAACATATAGCACGTTGCTGTAAGCAAGCACATTCTCATTCAAAGTTGCAAGTTACTATGTAGGAACAAGTTTGTATAGGTATTTCAAAGATGCCCAGAACTGAGCTAAACTTGGTATGTGTCCAACTCCTAGAAACAACTTCATGCCCCAACTCCCTTACTTCCAGCTAGTAAGGATCACATAATTCCTAACAAAGTTTTGACACAGATTCCCAATTCGGGCATTCAGAACATATAGCACGTTGCTGTAAGCAAGCACATTCTCATTCAAAGTTGCAAGTTACTATGTAGGAACAAGTTTGTATAGGTATTTCAAAGATGCCCAGAACTGAGCTAAACTTGGTATGTGTCCAACTCCTAGAAATAACTTCATGCCCCATCTCCCTTACTTCCAGCTAGTAAGGATCACATAATTCCTAACAAAGTTTTGACACAGATTCCCAATTCGGGCATTCAGAACATGTAGCACGTTGCTGTAAGCAAGCACATTCTCATTCAAAGTTGCAAGTTACTATGTAGGAACAAGTTTGTATAGGTATTTCAAAGATGCCCAGATCTGAGCTAAACTTGGTATGTGTCCAACTCCTAGAAATAACTTCATGCCCCATCTCCCTTACTTCCAGCTAGTAAGGATCACATAATTCCTAACAAAGTTTTGACACAGATTCCCAATTCGGGCATTCAGAACATATAGCACGTTGCTGTAAGCAAGCACATTCTCATTCAAAGTTGCAAGTTACTATGTAGGAACAAGTTTGTATACGTATTTCAAAGATGCCCAGAACTGAGCTAAACTTGGTATGTCTCCAACTCCTAGAAATAACTTCATGCCCCATCTCCCTTACTTCCAGCTAGTAAGGATCACATAATTCCTAACAAAGTTTTGACACAGATTCACATTCGGGCATTCAGAACATATAGCACGTTGCTGTAAGAAAGCACATTCTCATTCAAAGTTGCAAGTTACTATGTAGGAACAAGTTTGTATAGGTATTTCAAAGATGCCTAGAAGTGGGCTAAATTTGGTATGTCTCCAACTCCTAGAAATAACTTCATGCCCCATCTTCCTTACTTCCAGCTAGTCAGGATCACATAATTCCTAACAAAGTTTTGACACAGATTCCCATTCGGGCATTCAGAACATATAGCACGTTGCTGTAAGCAAGCACATTCTCATTCAAAGTTGCAAGTTACTATGTAGGAACAAGTTTGTATAGGTATTTCAAAGATGCCCAGAACTGAGCTAAACATGGTATGTGTCCAACTCCTAGAAACAACTTCATGCCCCAACTCCCTTACTTCCAGCTAGTAAGGATCACATAATTCCTAACAAAGTTTTGACACAGATTACCAATTCGGGGATTCACAACATATAGCACGTTGCTGTAAGCAAGCACATTCTCATTCAAAGTTGCAAGTTACTATGTAGGAACAAGTTTGTATAGGTATTTCAAAGATGCCCAGAACTGAGCTAAACATGGTATGTGTCCAACTCCTAGAAACAACTTCATGCGCCAACTCCCTTACTTCCAGCTAGTAAGGATCACATAATTCCTAACAAAGTTTTGACACAGATTCCCAATTCGGGCATTCAGAACATATAGCACGTTGCTGTAAGCAAGCACATTCTCATTCAAAGTTGCAAGTTACTATGTAGGAACAAGTTTGTATCGGTATTTCAAAGATGCCCAGATCTGAGCTAAACTTGGTATGTGTCCAACTCCTAGAAATAACTTCATGCCCCATCTCCCTTACTTCCAGCTAGTAAGGATCACATAATTCCTAACAAAGTTTTGACACAGATTCCCAATTCGGGCATTCAGAACATATAACACGTTGCTGTAAGCAAGCACATTCTCATTCAAAGTTGCAAGTTAATATGTAGGAACAGGTTTGCATAGGTATTTCAAAGATGCCCAGAACTGAGCTAAACATGGTATTTGTTCAACTCCTAGAAATAACTTCATGCCCCATCTCCCTTACTTCCAGCTAGTAAGGATCACATAATTCCTAACAAAGTTTTGACACAGATTCCCAATTCGGGCATTCACAACATATAGCACGTTGCTGTAAGCAAGCACATTCTCATTCAAAGATGCAAATTACTATGTAGGAACAATTTTGTATAGGTATTTCAAAGATGCCCAGAACTGAGCTAAACTTGGTATGTGTCCAACTCCTAGAAATAACTTCATGCCACAACTCCCTTACTTCCAGCTTGTAAGGATCACATAATTCCTAACAAAGTTTTGACACAGATTCCCAATTCGGGCTTTCAGAACATATAGCACGTTGCTGTAAGCAAGCACATTCTCATTCAAAGATGCAAGTTACTATGTAGGAACAAGTTTGTATAGGTATTTCAAAGATGCCCAGAACTGAGCTAAACTTGGTATGTGTCCAACTCCTAGAAATAACTTCATGGCCCATCTCACTTACTTCCAGCTAGTAAGGATCACATAATTCCTAACAAAGTTTTGACACAGATTCCCTATTCGGGCATTCAGAACATATAGCACGTTGCTGTAAGCAAGCACATTCTCATTCAAAGTTGCAAGTTACTATGTAGGAACAAGTTTGTATAGGTATTCCAAAGATGCCCAGAACTGAGCTAAACTTGGTATGTCTCCAACTCCTAGAAATAACTTCATGCCCCAACTCCCTTACTTCCAGCTAGTAAGGATCACATAATTTCTAACAAAGTTTTGACACAGATTCCCAATTCGGGCATTCAGAACATATAGCACGTTGCTGTAAGCAAGCACATTCTCATTCAAAGTTGCAAGTTACTATGTAGGAAGAAGTTTGTATAGGTACTTCAAAGATGCCCAGAACTGAGGTAAACTTGGTATGTGTCCAACTCCTAGAAATAACTTCATGCCCCATCTCCCTTACTTCCAGCTAGTAAGGATCACATAATTCCTAACAAAGTTTTGACACAGATTCCCAATTCGGGCATTCAGAACATATAGCACGTTGCTGTAAGCAAGCACATTCTCATTCAAAGTTGCAAGTTACTATGTAGGAACAAGTTTGTATAGGTATTTCAAAGATGCCCAGAACTGAGCTAAACATGGTATATGTTCAACTCCTAGAAATAACTTCATGCCCCATCTCCCTTACTTCCAGCTAGTAAGGATCACATAATTCCTTTCAAAGTTTTGACACAGATTCCCAATTCGGGCATTCACAACATATAGCACTTTGCTGTAAGCAAGCACATTCTCATTCAAAGATGCAAATTACTATGTAGGAACAAGTTTGTATAGGTATTTCAAAGATGCCCAGAACTGAGCTAAACTTGGTATGTGTCCAACTCCTAGAAATAACTTCATGCCCCAACTCCCTTACTTCCAGCTAGTAAGGATCACATAATTCCTAACAAAGTTTAGACACAGATTCCCAATTCGGGCATTCAGAACATATAGCACGTTGCTGTAAGCAAGCACATTCTCATTCAAAGTTGCAAGTTACTATGTAGGAACAAGTTTGAATAGGACTTTCAAAGATGCCCAGAACTGAGCTAAACTTGGTATGTGTCCAACTCCTAGAAATAACTTCATGCCCCAACTCCCTTACTTCCAGCTAGTCAGGATCACATAATTCCTAACAAAGTTTTGACACAGATTCCCAATTCGGGCATTCAGAACATATAGCACCTTGCTGTAAGCAAGCACATTCTCATTCAAAGTTGCAAGTTACTATGTAGGAACAAGTTTGTATAGGTATTTCAAAGATGCCCAGAACTGAGCTAAACTTGGTATGTGTCCAACTCCTAGAAATAACTTCATGCCCCATCTCCCTTACTTCCAGCTAGTAAGGATCACATAATTCCTAACAAAGTTTTGACACAGATTCCCAATTCGGGCATTCAGAACATATAGCACGTTGCTGTAAGCAAGCACATTCTCATTCAAAGTTGCAAGTTACTATGTAGGAACAAGTTTGTATAGGTATTTCAAAGATGCCCAGAACTGAGCTAAACTTGGTATGTGTCCAACTCCTAGAAATAACTTCATGCCCCAACTCCCTTACTTCCATCTAGTAAGGATCACATAATTCCTAACAAAGTTTTGACACAGATTCCCAATTCGGGCATTCAGAACATATAGCACGTTGCTGTAAGCAAGCACATTCTCATTCAAAGATGCAAGTTACTATGTAGGAACAAGTTTGTATAGGTATTTCAAAGATGCCCAGAACTGAGCTAAACTTGGTATGTGTCCAACTCCTAGAAATAACTTCATGCCCCATCTCCCTTACTTCCAGCTAGTAAGGATCACATAATTCCTAACAAAGTTTTGACACAGATTCCCTATTCGGGCATTCAGAACATATAGCACGTTGCTGTAAGCAAGCACATTCTCATTCAAAGTTGCAAGTTACTATGTAGGAACAAGTTTGTATAGGTATTCCAAAGATGCCCAGAACTGAGCTAAACTTGGTATGTATCCAACTCCTAGGAACAACTTCATGCCCCAACTCCCTTACTTCCAGCTAGCAAGGATCACATAATTCCTAACAAAGTTTTGACACAGATTCCCAATTCGGGCTTTCAGAACATATAGCACGTTGCTGTAAGCAAGCACATTCTCATTCAAAGTTGCAAGTTACTATGTAGGAACAAGTTTGTATAGGTATTTCAAAGATGCCTAGAACTGAGCTAAACTTGGTATGTGTCCAACTCCTAGAAATAACTTCATGCCCCATCTCCCTTACTTCCAGCTAGCAAGGATCACATAATTCCTAACAAAGTTTTGACACAGATTCCCTATTCGGGCATTCAGAACATATAGCACGTTGCTGTAAGCAAGCACATTCTCATTCAAAGTTGCAAGTTACTATGTAGGAACAAGTTTGTATAGGTATTCCTCAGATGCCCAGAACTGAGCTAAACTTGGTATGTCTCCAACTCCTAGAAATAACTTCATGCCCCAACTCCCTTACTTCCAGCTAGTAAGGATCACATAATTTCTAACAAAGTTTTGACACAGATTCCCAATTCGGGCATTCAGAACATATAGCACGTTGCTGTAAGCAAGCACATTCTCATTCAAAGTTGCAAGTTACTATGTAGGAATAAGTTTGTATAGGTACTTCAAAGATGCCCAGAACTGAGGTAAACTTGGTATGTGTCCAACTCCTAGAAATAACTTCATGCCCCATCTCCCTTACTTCCAGCTAGTAAGGATCACATAATTCCTAACAAAGTTTTGACACAGATTCCCAATTCGGGCATTCACAACATATAGCACGTTGCTGTAAGCAAGCACATTCTCATTCAAAGTTGCAAGTTACTATGTAGGAACAAGTTTGTATAGGTATTTCAAAGATGCCCAGAACTGAGCTAAACATGGTATATGTTCAACTCCTAGAAATAACTTCATGCCCCATCTCCCTTACTTCCAGCTAGTAAGGATCACATAATTCCTTTCAAAGTTTTGACACAGATTCCCAATTCGGGCATTCACTACATATAGCACTTTGCTGTAAGCAAGCACATTCTCATTCAAAGATGCAAATTACTATGTAGGAACAAGTTTGTATAGGTATTTCAAAGATGCCCAGAACTGAGCTAAACTTGGTATGTGTCCAACTCCTAGAAATAACTTCATGCCCCAACTCCCTTACTTCCAGCTAGTAAGGATCACATAATTCCTAACAAAGTTTTGACACAGATTCCCAATTCGGGCATTCAGAACATATAGCACGTTGCTGTAAGCAAGCACATTCTCATTCAAAGTTGCAAGTTACTATGTAGGAACAAGTTTGAATAGGACTTTCAAAGATGCCCAGAACTGAGCTAAACATGGTATGTGTCCAACTCCTAGAAATAACTTCATGCCCCAACTCCCTTACTTCCAGCTAGTAAGGATCACATAATTCCTAACAAAGTTTTGACACAGATTCCCAATTCGGGCATTCAGAACATATAGCACCTTGCTGTAAGAAAGCACATTCTCATTCAAAGTTGCAAGTTACTATGTACGAACAAGTTTGTATAGGTATTTCAAAGATGCCCAGAACTGAGCTAAACTTGGTATGTGTCCAACTCCTAGAAATAACTTCATGCCCCAACTCCCTTACTTCCAGCTAGTAAGGATCACATAATTCCTAACAAAGTTTTGACACAGATTCCCAATTCGGGCATTCAGAACATATAGCACGTTGCTGTAAGCAGGCACATTCTCATTCAAAGATGCAAGTTACTATGTAGGAACAAGTTTGTATAGGTATTTCAAAGATGCCCAGAACTGAGCTAAACTTGGTATGTGTCCAACTCCTAGAAATAACTTCATGCCCCATCTCACTTACTTCCAGCTAGTAAGGATCACATAATTCCTAACAAAGTTTTGACACAGATTCCCTATTCGGGCATTCAGAACATATAGCACGTTGCTGTAAGCAAGCACATTCTCATTCAAAGTTGCAAGTTACTATGTAGGAACAAGTTTGTGTAGGTATTTCAAAGATGCCCAGAACTGAGCTAAACGTTGTATGTGTCCAACTCCTAGAAATAACTTCATGCCCCATCTCCCTTACTTCCAGCTAGTAAGGATCACATAATTCCTAACAAAGTTTTGACACAGATTCCCAATTCGGGCATTCAGAACATATAGCACGTTGCTGTAAGCAAGCACATTCTCATTCAAAGTTGCAAGTTATTATGTAGGAACAAGTTTGTATAGGTATTTCAAAGATGCCCAGAACTGAGCTAAACTTGGTATGTGTCCAACTCCTAGAAATAACTTCATGCCCCATCTCCCTAACTTCCAGCTAGTAAGGATCACATAATTCCTAACAAAGTTTTGACACAGATTCCCAATTCGGGCATTCAGAACATATAGCACGTTGCTGTAAGCAAGCACATTCTCATTCAAAGTTGCAAGTTACTATGTAGTAACAAGTTTGTATAGGTATTTCAAAGATGCCCAGAACTGAGCTAAACTTGGTATTTCTCCAACTCCTAGAAATAACTTCATGCCCCATCTCCCTTACTTCCAGCTAGTGTGGATCACATAATTCCTAACAAAGTTTTGACACAGATTCCCATTCGGGCATTCAGAACATATAGCACGTTGCTGTAAGCAAGCACATTCTCATTCAAAGTTGCAAGTTACTATGTAGGAACAAGTTTGTATAGGTATTTCAAAGATGCCCAGAACTGAGCTAAATTTGGTATGTCTCCAACTCCTAGAAATAACTTCATGCCCCATCTCCCTTACTTCCAGCTAGTAAGGATCACATAATTCCTAACAAAGTTTTGACACAGATTCCCATTCGGGCATTCAGAACATATAGCACGTTGCTGTAAGCAAGCACATTCTCATTCAAAGTTGCAAGTTACTATGTAGGAACAAGTTTGTATAGGTATTTCAAAGATGCCCAGAACTGAGCTAAACATGGTATGTGTCCAACTCCTAGAAACAACTTCATGCCCCAACACCCTTACTTCCAGCTAGTAAGGATCACATAATTCCTAACAAAGTTTTGACACAGATTCCCAAATCGGGCATTCAGAACATATAACACGTTGCTGTAAGCAAGCACATTCTCATTCAAAGTTGCAAGTTACTATGTAGGAACAAGTTTGTATAGGTATTTCAAAGATGCCCAGAACTGAGCTAAACTTGGTATGTATCCAACTCCTAGAAATAACTTCATGCCCCATCTCCCTTACTTCCAGCTAGTAAGGATCACATAATTCCTAACAAAGTTTTGACACAGATTCCCAATTCGGGCATTCACAGCATGTAGCACGTTGCTGTAAGCAAGCACATTCTCATTCAAAGATGCAAGTTACTGAGTAGGAACAAGTTTGTATAGGTATTTCAAAGATGCCCAGAACTGAGCTAAACTTGGTATGTGTCCAACTCCTAGAAATAACTTCATGCCCCATCTCCCTTACTTCCAGCTAGTAAGGATCACATAATTCCTAACAAAGTTTTGACACAGATTCCCAATTCGGGCATTCAGAACATATAGCACGTTGCTGTAAGCAAGCACATTCTCATTCAAAGTTGCAAGTTACTATGTAGGAACAAGTTTGTATAGGTATTTCAAAGATGCCCAGAACTGAGCTAAACTTGGTATGTGTCCAACTCCTAGAAATAACTTCATGCCCCATCTCCCTTACTTCCAGCTAGTAAGGATCACATAATTCCTAACAAAGTTTTGACACAGATTCCCAATTCGGGCATTCAGAACATAGAGCACGTTGCTGTAAGCAAGCACATTCTCATTCAAAGTTGCAAGTTACTATGTAGGAACAAGTTTGTATAGGTATTTCAAAGATGCCCAGAACTGAGCTAAACTTGGTATGTCTCCAACTCCTAGAAATAACTTTATGCCCCATCTCCCTTACTTCCAGCTAGTAAGGATCACATAATTCCTAACAAAGTTTTGACACAGATTCCCATTCGGGCATTCAGAACATATAGCACGTTGCTGTAAGCAAGCACATTCTCATTCAAAGTTGCAAGTTACTATGTAGGAACAAGTTTGTATAGGTATTTCAAAGATGCCCAGAACTGAGCTAAACATGGTATGTGTCCAACTCCTAGAAACAACTTCATGCCCCAACTCCCTTACTTCCAGCTAGTAAGGATCACATAATTCCTAACAAAGTTTTGACACAGATTCCCAATTCGGGCATTCACAACATATAGCACGTTGCTCTAAGCAAGCACATTCTCATTCAAAGTTGCAAGTTACTATGTAGGAACAAGTTTGTATAGGTATTTCAAAGATGCCCAGAACTGAGCTAAACTTGGTATGTGTCCAACTCCGAGAAATAACTTCATGCCCCAACTCCCTTAATTCCAGCTAGTAAGGATCACATAATTCCTAACAAAGTTTTGACACAGATTCCCAATTCGGGCATTCAGAACATATAGCACGTTGCTGTAAGAAAGCACATTCTCATTCAAAGTTGCAAGTTACTATGTAGGAACAAGTTTGAATAGGACTTTCAAAGATGCCCAGAACTGAGCTAAACTTGGTATGTGTCCAACTCCTAGAAATAACTTCATGCCCCATCTCCCTTACTTCCAGCTAGTAAGGATCACATAATTCCTAACAAAGTTTTGACACAGATTCCCAATTCGGGCATTCAGAATATATAGCACGTTGCTGTAAGCAAGCACATTCTCATTCAAAGTTGCAAGTTACTATGTAGGAACAAGTTTGTATAGGTATTTCAAAGATGCCCAGAACTGAGCTAAACGTTGTATGTGTCCAACTCCTAGAAATAACTTCATGCCCCAACTCCCTTACTTCCAGCTAGTAAGGATCATATAATTCCTAACAAAGTTTTGACACAGATTCCCAATTCGGGCATTCAGAACATATAGCACGTTGCTGTAAGCAAGCACATTCTCATTCAAAGATGCAAGTTACTATGTAGGAACAAGTTTGTATAGGTATTTCAAAGATGCCCAGAACTGAGCTAAACTTGGTATGTGTCCAACTCCTAGAAATAACTTCATGCCCCATCTCCCTTACTTCCAGCTAGTAAGGATCACATAATTCCTAACAAAGTTTTGACACAGATTCCCTATTGGGGCATTCAGAACATATAGCACGTTGCTGTAAGCAAGCACATTCTCATTCAAAGTTGCAAGTTACTATGTAGGAACAAGTTTGTATAGGTATTTCAAAGATGCCCAGAACTGAGCTAAACTTGGTATGTGTCCAACTCCTAGAAATAACTACATGCCCCATCTCCCTTACTTCCAGCTTGTAAGGATCACATAATTCCTAACAAAGTTTTGACACAGATTCCCAATTCGGGCATTCAGAACATATAGCACGTTGCTGTGAGCAAGCACATTCTCATTCAAAGTTGCAAGTTACTATGTAGGAACAAGTTTGTATAGGTATTTCAAAGATGCCCAGAACTGTGCTAAATTTGGTATGTGTCCAACTCCTAGAAATACCTTCATGCCCCAACTCCCTTACTACCAGCTAGTAAGGATCACATAATTCCTAACAGATTTTGACACAGATTCCCAATTCGGGCATTCAGAACATATAGCACGTTGCTGTAAGAAAGCACATTCTCATTCAAAGTTGCAAGTTAATATGTAGGAACAAGTTTGTATAGGTATTTCAAAGATGCCCAGAACTGAGCTAAACTTGGTATGTGTCCAACTCCTAGAAATAACTTCATGCCCCATCTCCCTTACTTCCAGCTAGTAAGGATCACATAATTCCTAACAAAGTTTTGACACAGATTCCCAATTCGGGCATTCAGAACATATAGCACGTTGCTGTAAGCAAGCACATTCTCATTCAAAGTTGCAAGTTACTATGTAGGAACAAGTTTGTATAGGTATTTCAAAGATGCCCAGAACTGAGCTAAACTTGGTATGTGTCCAACTCCTAGAAATAACTTCATGCCCCAACTCCCTTACTTCCAGCTAGTAAGGATCACATAATTCCTAACAAAGTTTTGACACAGATTCCCAATTCGGGCATTCAGAACATATAGCACGTTGCTGTAAGCAAGCACATTCTCATTCAAAGATGCAAGTTACTATGTAGGAACAAGTTTGTATAGGTATTTCAAAGATGCCCAGAACTGAGCTAAACTTGGTATGTGTCCAACTCCTAGAAATAACTTCAAGCCCCATCTCCCTTACTTCCAGCTAGTAAGGATCACATAATTCCTAACAAAGTTTTGACACAGATTCCCAATTCGGGCATTCAGAACATATAGCACGTTGCTGTAAGCAAGCACATTCTCATTCAAAGTTGCAAGTTACTATGTAGGAACAAGTTTGTATAGGTATTTCAAAGATGCCCAGAACTGAGCTAAACTTGGTATGTGTCCAACTCCTAGAAATAACTTCATGCCCCATCTCCCTTACTTCCAGCTAGTAAGGATCACATAATTCCTAACAAAGTTTTGACACAGATTCCCAATTCGGGCATTCAGAACATATAGCACGTTGCTGTAAGCAAGCACATTCTCATTCAAAGTTGCAAGTTACTATGTAGGAACAAGTTTGAATAGGACTTTCAAAGATGCCCAGAACTGAGCTAAACTTGGTATGTGTCCAACTCCTAGAAATAACTTCATGCCCCATCTCCCTTACTTCCAGCTAGTAAGGATCACATAATTCCTAACAAAGTTTTGACACAGATTCCCAATTCGGGCATTCAGAACATATAGCACGTTGCTGTAAGCAAGCACATTCTCATTGAAAGTTGCAAGTTACTATGTAGGAACAAGTTTGTATAGGTATTTCAAAGATGCCCAGAACTGAGCTAAACGTTGTATGTGTCCAACTCCTAGAAATAACTTCATGCCCCATCTCTCTTACTTCCAGCTAGTAAGGATCACATAATTCCTAACAAAGTTTTGACACGGATTCCCAATTCGGGCATTCAGAACATATAGCACGTTGCTGTAAGCAAGCACATTCTCATTCAAAGTTGCAAGTTACTATGTAGGAACAAGTTTGTATAGGTATTTCAAAGATGCCCAGAACTGAGCTAAATTTGGTATGTCTCCAACTCCTAGAAATAACTTCATGCCCCATCTCCCTTACTTCCAGCTAGTAAGGATCACATAATTCCTAACAAAGTTTTGACACAGATTCCCATTCGGGCATTCAGAACATATAGCACGTTGCTGTAAGCAAGCACATTCTCATTCAAAGTTGCAAGTTACTATGTAGGAACAAGTTTGTATAGGTATTTCAAAGATGCCCAGAACTTAGCTAAACATGGTATGTGTCCAACTCCTAGAAACAACTTCATGCCCCAACTCCCTTACTTCCAGCTAGTAAGGATCACATAATTCCTAACAAAGTTTTGACACAGATTCCCAGTTCGGGCATTCACAACATATAGCACGTTGCTGTAAGCAAGCACATTCTCATTCAAAGATGCAAGTTACTATGTAGGAACAAGTTTGTATAGGTATTTCAAAGATGCCCAGAACTGAGCTAAACTTGGTATGTGTCCAACTCCTAGAAACAACTTCATGCTCCAACTCCCTTACTTCCAGCTAGTAAGGATCACATAATTCCTAACAAAGTTTTGACACAGATTCCCAGTTCGGGCTTTCACAACATATAGCACGTTGCTGTAAGCAAGCACATTCTCATTCAAAGTTGCAAGTTACTATGTAGGAACAAGTTTGTATAGGTATTTCAAAGATGCCCAGAACTGAGCTAAACTTGGTATGTGTCCAACTCCTAGAAATAACTTCATGCCCCATCTCCCTTACTTCCAGCTAGTAAGGATCACATAATTCCTAACAAAGTTTTGACACAGATTCCCTATTCGGGCATTCAGAACATATAGCACGTTGCTGTAAGCAAGCACATTCTCATTCAAAGTTGCAAGTTACTATGTAGGAACAAGTTTGAATAGGACTTTCAAAGATGCCCAGAACTGAGCTAAACTTGGTATGTTTCCAGCTCCTAGAAATAACTTCCTGCCCCAACTCCCGTACTTCCAGCTAGTAGGGATCACATAATTCCTAACAAAGTTTTGACACAGATTCCCAATTCGGGCATTCAGAACATATAGCACGTTGCTGTAAGCAAGCACATTCTCATTCAAAGTTGCAAGTTACTATGTAGGAACAAGTTTGTATAGGTATTTCAAAGATGCCCAGAACTGAGCTAAACGTTGTATGTGTCCAACTCCTAGAAATAACTTCATGCCCCAACTCCCTTACTTCCAGCTAGTAAGGATCACATAATTCCTAACAAAGTTTTGACACAGATTCCCAATTCGGGCATTCACAACATATAGCACGTTGCTGTAAGCAAGCACATTCTCATTCAAAGATGCAAGTTACTATGTAGGAACAAGTTTGTATAGGTATTTCAAAGATGCCCAGAACTGAGCTAAACTTGGTATGTGTCCAACTCCTAGAAATAACTTCATGCCCCATCTCCCTTACTTCCAGCTAGTAAGGATCACATAATTCCTAACAAAGTTTTGACACAGATTCCCTATTCGGGCATTCAGAACATATAGCACGTTGCTGTAAGCAAGCACATTCTCATTCAAAGTTGCAAGTTACTATGTAGGAACAAGTTTGTATAGGTATTCCAAAGATGCCCAGAACTGAGCTAAACTTGGTATGTGTCCAACTCCTAGAAACAACTTCATGCCCCAACTCCCTTTCTTCCAGCTAGTAAGGATCACATAATTCCTAACAAAGTTTTGACACAGATTCCCAATTCGGGCTTTCACAACATATAGCACGTTGCTGTAAGCAAGCACATTCTCATTCAAAGTTGCAAGTTACTATGTAGGAACAAGTTTTGTATAGGTATTTCAAAGATGCCCAGAACTGAGCTAAACTTGGTATGTGTCCAACTCCTAGAAATAACTTCATGCCCCATCTCCCTTACTTCCAGCTAGTAAGGATCACATAATTCCTAACAAAGTTTTGACACAGATTCCCTATTCGGGCATTCAGAACATATAGCACGTTGCTGTAAGCAAGCACATTCTCATTCAAAGTTGCAAGTTACTATGTAGGAACAAGTTTGAATAGGACTTTCAAAGATGCCCAGAACTGAGCTAAACTTGGTATGTGTCCAACTCCTAGAAATAACTTCATGCCCCATCTCCCTTACTTCCAGCTAGTAAGGATCACATAATTCCTAACAAAGTTTTGACACAGATTCCCAATTCGGGCATTCAGAACATATAGCACGTTGCTGTAAGCAAGCACATTCTCATTCAAAGTTGCAAGTTACTATGTAGGAACAAGTTTGTATAGGTATTTCAAAGATGCCCAGAACTGAGCTAAACGTTGTATGTGTCCAACTCCTAGAAATAACTTCATGCCCCAACTCCCTTACTTCCAGCTAGTAAGGATCACATAATTCCTAACAAAGTTTTGACACAGATTCCCAATTCGGGCATTCAGAACATATAGCACGTTGCTGTAAGCAAGCACATTCTCATTCAAAGATGCAAGTTACTATGTAGGAACAAGTTTGTATAGGTATTTCAAAGATGCCCAGAACTGAGCTAAACTTGGTATGTGTCCAACTCCTAGAAATAACTTCATGCCCCATCTCCCTTACTTCCAGCTAGTAAGGATCACATAATTCCTAACAAAGTTTTGACACAGATTCCCTATTCGGGCATTCAGAACATATAGCACGTTGCTGTAAGCAAGCACATTCTCATTCAAAGTTGCAAGTTACTATGTAGGAACAAGTTTGTATAGGTATTTCAAAGATGCCCAGAACTGAGCTAAACTTGGTATGTGTCCAACTCCTAGAAATAACTTCATGCCCCATCTCCCTTACTTCCAGCTAGTAAGGATCACATAATTCCTAACAAAGTTTTGACACAGATTCCCTATTCGGGCATTCAGAACATATAGCACGTTGCTGTAAGCAAGCACATTCTCATTCAAAGTTGCAAGTTACTATGTAGGAACAAGTTTGAATAGGACTTTCAAAGATGCCCAGAACTGAGCTAAACTTGGTATGTGTCCAACTCCTAGAAATAACTTCATGCCCCAACTCCCTTACTTCCAGCTAGTAAGGATCACATAATTCCTAACAAAGTTTTGACACAGATTCCCAATTCGGGCATTCACAACATATAGCACGTTGCTCTAAGCAAGCACATTCTCATTCAAAGTTGCAAGTTACTATGTAGGAACAAGTTTGTATAGGTATTTCAAAGATGCCCAGAACTGAGCTAAACTTGGTATGTGTCCAACTCCTAGAAACAACTTCATGCCCCAACTCCCTTACTTCCAGCTAGTAAGGATCACATAATTCCTAACAACGTTTTGACACAGATTCCCAATTCGGGCATTCAGAACATATAGCACGTTGCTGTAAGAAAGCACATTCTCATTCAAAGTTGCAAGTTACTATGTAGGAACAAGTTTGAATAGGACTTTCAAAGATGCCCAGAACTGAGCTAAACTTGGTATGTGTCCAACTCCTAGAAATAACATCCTGCCCCAACTCCCTTAATTCCAGCTAGTAAGGATCACATAATTCCTAACAAAGTTTTGACACAGATTCCCAATTCGGGCATTCAGAACATATAGCACGTTGCTGTAAGCAAGCACATTCTCATTCAAAGTTGCAAGTTACTATGTAGGAACAAGTTTGTATAGGTACTTCAAAGATGCCCAGAACTGAGGTAAACTTGGTATGTGTCCAACTCCTAGAAATAACTTCATGCCCCATCTCCCTTACTTCCAGCTAGTAAGGATCACATAATTCCTAACAAAGTTTTGACACAGATTCCCAATTCGGGCATTCAGAACATATAGCACGTTGCTGTAAGCAAGCACATTCTCATTCAAAGTTGCAAGTTACTATGTAGGAACAAGTTTGTATAGGTATTTCAAAGATGCCCAGAATTGAGCTAAACATGGTATGTGTTCAACTCCTAAAAATAACTTCATGCCCCATCTCCCTTACTTCCAGCTAGTAAGGATCACATAATTCCTAACAAAGTTTTGACACAGATTCCCAATTCGGGCATTCACAACATATAGCACTTTGCTGTAAGCAAGCACATTCTCATTCAAAGATGCAAATTACTATGTAGGAACAAGTTTGCATAGGTATTTCAAAGATGCCCAGAACTGAGCTAAACTTGGTATGTGTCCAACTCCTAGAAATAACTTCATGCCCCATCTCCCTTACTTCCAGCTAGTAAGGATCACATAATTCCTAACAAAGTTTTGACACAGATTCCCAATTCGGGCATTCAGAACATATAGCACGTTGCTGTAAGCAAGCACATTCTCATTCAAAGTTGCAAGTTACTATGTAGGAACAAGTTTGAATAGGACTTTCAAAGATGCCCAGAACTGAGCTAAACTTGGTATGTGTCCAACTCCTAGAAATAACTTCATGCCCCAACTCCCTTACTTCCAGCTAGTAAGGATCACATAATTCCTAACAAAGTTTTGACACAGATTCCCAATTCGGGCATTCAGAACATATAGCACGTTACTGTAAGCAAGCACATTCTCATTCAAAGTTGCAAGTTACTATGTAGGAACAAGTTTGAATAGGACTTTCAAAGATGCCCAGAACTGAGCTAAACATGGTATGTGTCCAACTCCTAGAAATAACTGCATGCCCCAACTCCCTTACTTCCAGCTAGTAAGGATCACATAATTCCTAACAAAGTTTTGACACAGATTCCCAATTCGGGCATTCAGAACATATAGCACGTTGCTGTAAGCAAGCACATTCTCATTCAAAGATGCAAGTTACTATGTAGGAACAAGTTTGTATAGGTATTTCAAAGATGCCCAGAACTGAGCTAAACTTGGTATGTGTCCAACTCCTAGAAATAACTTCATGGCCCATCTCCCTTACTTCCAGCTAGTAAGGATCACATAATTCCTAACAAAGTTTTGACACAGATTCCCAATTCGGGCATTCAGAACATATAGCACGTTGCTGTAAGCAAGCACATTCTCATTCAAAGTTGCAAGTTACTATGTAGGAACAAGTTTGAATAGGACTTTCAAAGATGCCCAGAACTGAGCTAAACTTGGTATGTGTCCAACTCCTAGAAATAACTTCATGCCCCATCTCCCTTACTTCCAGCTAGTGTGGATCACATAATTCCTAACAAAGTTTTGACACAGATTCCCATTCGGGCATTCAGAACATATAGCACGTTGCTGTAAGCAAGCACATTCTCATTCAAAGTTGCAAGTTACTATGTAGGAACAAGTTTGTATAGGTATTTCAAAGATGCCCAGAACTGAGCTAAACATGGTATGTGTCCAACTCCTAGAAACAACTTCATTCCCCAACTCCCTTACTTCCAGCTAGTAAGGATCACATAATTCCTAAAAAAGTTTTGACACAGATTCCCAATTCGGGCATTCACAACATATAGCACGTTGCTCTAAGCAAGCACATTCTCATTCAAAGTTGCAAGTTACTATGTAGGAACAAGTTTGTATAGGTATTTCAAAGATGCCCAGAACTGAGCTAAACTTGGTGTGTGTCCAACTCCTAGAAATAACTTCATGACCCATCTCACTTACTTCCAGCTAGTAAGGATCACATAATTCCTAACAAAGTTTTGACACAGATTCCCAATTCGGGCATTCAGAACATATAGCACGTTGCTGTAAGCAAGCACATTCTCATTCAAAGTTGCAAGTTACTATGTAGGAACAAGTTTGTATAGGTATTTCAAAGATGCCCAGAACTGAGCTAAACGTTGTATGTGTCCAACTCCTAGAAATAACTTCATGCCCCATCTCCCTTACTTCCAGCTAGTAAGGATCACATAATTCCTAACAAAGTTTTGACACAGATTCCCAATTCGGGCATTCAGAACATATAGCACGTTGCTGTAAGCAAGCACATTCTCATTCAAAGTTGCAAGTTACTATGTAGGAACAAGTTTGTATAGGTATTTCAAAGATGCCCAGAACTGAGCTAAACTTGGTATGTGTCCAACTCCTAGAAATAACTTCATGCCCCAACTCCCTTACTTCCAGCTAGTAAGGATCACATAATTCCTAACAAAGTTTTGACACAGATTCCCAATTCGGGCATTCAGAACATATAGCACCTTGCTGTAAGAAAGCACATTCTCATTCAAAGTTGCAAGTTACTATGTAGGAACAAGTTTGTATAGGTATTTCAAAGATGCCCAGAACTGAGCTAAACTTGGTATGTGTCCAACTCCTAGAAATAACTTCATGCCCCATCTCCCTTACTTCCAGCTAGTAAGGATCACATAATTCCTAACAAAGTTTTGACACAGATTCCCTATTCGGGCATTCAGAACATATAGCACGTTGCTGTAAGCAAGCACATTCTCATTCAAAGTTGCAAGTTACTATGTAGGAACAAGTTTGTATAGGTATTCCAAAGATGCCCAGAACTGAGCTAAACTTGGTATGTGTCCAACTCCTAGAAATAACTTCATGCCCCAACTCCCTTACTTCCAGCTAGTAAGGATCACATAATTTCTAACAAAGTTTTGACACAGATTCCCAATTCGGGCATTCACAACATATAGCACGTTGCTCTAAGCAAGCACATTCTCATTCAAAGTTGCAAGTTACTATGTAGGAACAAGTTTGTATAGGTATTTCAAAGATGCCCAGAACTGAGCTAAACTTGGTGTGTGTCCAACTCCTAGAAATAACTTCATGACCCATCTCACTTACTTCCAGCTAGTAAGGATCACATAATTCCTAACAAAGTTTTGACACAGATTCCCAATTCGGGCATTCAGAACATATAGCACGTTGCTGTAAGCAAGCACATTCTCATTCAAAGTTGCAAGTTACTATGTAGGAACAAGTTTGTATAGGTATTTCAAAGATGCCCAGAACTGAGCTAAACGTTGTATGTGTCCAACTCCTAGAAATAACTTCATGCCCCATCTCCCTTACTTCCAGCTAGTAAGGATCACATAATTCCTAACAAAGTTTTGACACAGATTCCCAATTCGGGCATTCAGAACATATAGCACGTTGCTGTAAGCAAGCACATTCTCATTCAAAGTTGCAAGTTACTATGTAGGAACAAGTTTGTATAGGTATTTCAAAGATGCCCAGAACTGAGCTAAACTTGGTATGTGTCCAACTCCTAGAAATAACTTCATGCCCCAACTCCCTTACTTCCAGCTAGTAAGGATCACATAATTCCTAACAAAGTTTTGACACAGATTCCCAATTCGGGCATTCAGAACATATAGCACCTTGCTGTAAGAAAGCACATTCTCATTCAAAGTTGCAAGTTACTATGTAGGAACAAGTTTGTATAGGTATTTCAAAGATGCCCAGAACTGAGCTAAACTTGGTATGTGTCCAACTCCTAGAAATAACTTCATGCCCCATCTCCCTTACTTCCAGCTAGTAAGGATCACATAATTCCTAACAAAGTTTTGACACAGATTCCCTATTCGGGCATTCAGAACATATAGCACGTTGCTGTAAGCAAGCACATTCTCATTCAAAGTTGCAAGTTACTATGTAGGAACAAGTTTGTATAGGTATTCCAAAGATGCCCAGAACTGAGCTAAACTTGGTATGTGTCCAACTCCTAGAAATAACTTCATGCCCCAACTCCCTTACTTCCAGCTAGTAAGGATCACATAATTTCTAACAAAGTTTTGACACAGATTCCCAATTCGGGCATTCACAACATATAGCACGTTGCTGTAAGAAAGCACATTCTCATTCAAAGTTGCAAGTTACTATGTAGGAACAAGTTTGTATAGGTACTTCAAAGATGCCCAGAACTGTGCTAAACTTGGTATGTGTCCAACTCCTAGAAATACCTTCATGCCCCAACTCCCTTACTTCCAGCTAGTAAGGATCACATCCTTCCTAACAAATTTTGACACAGATTCCCAATTCGGGCATTCAGAACATATAGCACGTTGCTGTAAGCAAGCACATTCTCATTCAAAGTTGCAAGTTACTATGTAGGAACAAGTTTGTATAGGTATTTCAAAGATGCCCAGAACTGAGCTAAACTTGGTATGTGTCCAACTCCTAGAAATAACTTCATGCCCCATCTCCCTTACTTCCAGCTAGTAAGGATCACATAATTCCTAACAAAGTTTTGACACAGATTCCCAATTCGGGCATTCAGAACATATAGCACGTTGATGTGAGCAAGCACATTCTCATTCAAAGTTGCAAGTTACTATGTAGGAACAAGTTTGAATAGGACTTTCAAAGATGCCCATAACTGAGCTAAACTTGGTATGAGTCCAACTCCTAGAAATAACTTCATGCCCCATCTCCCTTACTTCCAGCTAGTAAGGATCACATAATTCCTAACAAAGGTTTGACACAGATTCCCAATTCGGGCATTCAGAACATATAGCACGTTGCTGTAAGCAAGCACATTCTCATTCAAAGTTGCAAGTTACTATGTAGGAACAAGTTTGTATAGGTATTTCAAAGATGCCCAGAACTGTGCTAAACTTGGTATGTGTCCAACTCCTAGAAATACCTTCATGCCCCAACTCCCTTACTTCCAGCTAGTAAGGATCACATCATTCCTAACAAATTTTGACACAGATTCCCAATTCGGGCATTCAGAACATATAGCACGTTGCTGTAAGAAAGCACATTCTCATTCAAAGTTGCAAGTTAATATGTAGGAACAAGTTTGTATAGGTATTTCAAAGATGCCCAGAACTGAGCTAAACTTGGTATGTGTCCAACTCCTAGAAATAACTTCATGCCCCATCTCCCTTACTTCCAGCTAGTAAGGATCACATAATTCCTAACAAAGTTTTGACACAGATTCCCAATTCGGGCATTCAGAACATATAGCACGTTGATGTAAGCAAGCACATTCTCATTCAAAGTTGCAAGTTACTATGTAGGAACAAGTTTGAATAGGACTTTCAAAGATGCCCAGAACTGAGCTAAACTTGGTATGTGTCCAACCCTAGAAATAACTTCATGCCCCAACTCCCTTACTTCCAGCTAGTAAGGATCACATAATTCCTAACAAAGTTTTGACACAGATTCCCAATTCGGGCATTCAGAACATATAGCACGTTGCTGTAAGCAAGCACATTCTCATTCAAAGTTGCAAGTTACTATGTAGGAACAAGTTTGTATAGGTACTTCAAAGATGCCCAGAACTGAGGTAAACTTGGTATGTGTCCAACTCCTAGAAATAACTTCATGCCCCATCTCCCTTACTTGCAGCTAGTAAGGATCACATAATTCCTAACAAAGTTTTGACACAGATTCCCAATTCGGGCATTCAGAACATATAGCACGTTGCTGTAAGCAAGCACATTCTCATTCAAAGTTGCAAGTTACTATGTAGGAACAAGTTTGTATAGGTATTTCAAAGATGCCCAGAATTGAGCTAAACATGGTATGTGTTCAACTCCTAAAAATAACTTCATGCCCCATCTCCCTTACTTCCAGCTAGTAAGGATCACATAATTCCTAACAAAGTTTTGACACAGATTCCCAATTCGGGCATTCACAACATATAGCACTTTGCTGTAAGCAAGCACATTCTCATTCAAAGATGCAAATTACTATGTAGGAACAAGTTTGCATAGGTATTTCAAAGATGCCCAGAACTGAGCTAAACTTGGTATGTGTCCAACTCCTAGAAATAACTTCATGCCCCATCTCCCTTACTTCCAGCTAGTAAGGATCACATAATTCCTAACAAAGTTTTGACACAGATTCCCAATTCGGGCATTCAGAACATATAGCACGTTGCTGTAAGCAAGCACATTCTCATTCAAAGTTGCAAGTTACAAAGTAGGAACAAGTTTGTATAGGTATTTCATAGATGCCCAGAACTGAGCTAAACTTGGTATGTCTCCAACTCCTAGAAATAACTTCATGCCCCATCTCCCTTACTTCCAGCTAGTAAGGATCACATAATTCCTAACAAAGTTTTGACACAGATTCCCAATTTGGGCATTCAGAACATATAGCACGTTGCTGTAAGCAAGCACATTCTCATTCAAAGATGCAAGTTACTATGTAGGAACAAGTTTGTATAGGTATTTCAAAGATGTCCAGAACTGAGCTAAACTTGGTATGTGTCCAACTCCTAGAAATAACTTCATGCCCCAACTCCCTTACTTCCAGCTAGTAAGGATCACATAATTCCTAACAAAGTTTTGACACAGATTCCCAATTCGGGCATTCAGAACATATAGCACGTTGCTGTAAGCAAGCACATTCTCATTCAAAGTTGCAAGTTACTATGTAGGAACAAGTTTGAATAGGACTTTCAAAGATGCCCAGAACTGAGCTAAACTTGGTATGTGTCCAACTCCTAGAATTAACTTCATGCCCCAACTCCCTTACTTCCAGCTAGTAAGGATCACATAATTCCTAACAAAGTTTTGACACAGATTCCCAATTCGGGCATTCAGAATATATAGCACGTTGCTGTAAGCAAGCACATTCTCATTCAAAGTTGCAAGTTACTATGTAGGAACAAGTTTGTATAGGTATTTCAAAGATGCCCAGAACTGAGCTAAACGTTGTATGTGTCCAACTCCTAGAAATAACTTCATGCCCCAACTCCCTTACTTCCAGCTAGTAAGGATCATATAATTCCTAACAAAGTTTTGACACAGATTCCCAATTCGGGCATTCAGAACATATAGCACGTTGCTGTAAGCAAGCACATTCTCATTCAAAGATGCAAGTTACTATGTAGGAACAAGTTTGTATAGGTATTTCAAAGATGCCCAGAACTGAGCTAAACTTGGTATGTGTCCAACTCCTAGAAATAACTTCATGCCCCATCTCCCTTACTTCCAGCTAGTAAGGATCACATAATTCCTAACAAAGTTTTGACACAGATTCCCTATTGGGGCATTCAGAACATATAGCACGTTGCTGTAAGCAAGCACATTCTCATTCAAAGTTGCAAGTTACTATGTAGGAACAAGTTTGTATAGGTATTTCAAAGATGCCCAGAACTGAGCTAAACTTGGTATGTGTCCAACTCCTAGAAATAACTACATGCCCCATCTCCCTTACTTCCAGCTTGTAAGGATCACATAATTCCTAACAAAGTTTTGACACAGATTCCCAATTCGGGCATTCAGAACATATAGCACGTTGCTGTGAGCAAGCACATTCTCATTCAAAGTTGCAAGTTACTATGTAGGAACAAGTTTGTATAGGTATTTCAAAGATGCCCAGAACTGTGCTAAATTTGGTATGTGTCCAACTCCTAGAAATACCTTCATGCCCCAACTCCCTTACTACCAGCTAGTAAGGATCACATAATTCCTAACAGATTTTGACACAGATTCCCAATTCGGGCATTCAGAACATATAGCACGTTGCTGTAAGAAAGCACATTCTCATTCAAAGTTGCAAGTTAATATGTAGGAACAAGTTTGTATAGGTATTTCAAAGATGCCCAGAACTGAGCTAAACTTGGTATGTGTCCAACTCCTAGAAATAACTTCATGCCCCATCTCCCTTACTTCCAGCTAGTAAGGATCACATAATTCCTAACAAAGTTTTGACACAGATTCCCAATTCGGGCATTCAGAACATATAGCACGTTGCTGTAAGCAAGCACATTCTCATTCAAAGTTGCAAGTTACTATGTAGGAACAAGTTTGTATAGGTATTTCAAAGATGCCCAGAACTGAGCTAAACTTGGTATGTGTCCAACTCCTAGAAATAACTTCATGCCCCAACTCCCTTACTTCCAGCTAGTAAGGATCACATAATTCCTAACAAAGTTTTGACACAGATTCCCAATTCGGGCATTCAGAACATATAGCACGTTGCTGTAAGCAAGCACATTCTCATTCAAAGATGCAAGTTACTATGTAGGAACAAGTTTGTATAGGTATTTCAAAGATGCCCAGAACTGAGCTAAACTTGGTATGTGTCCAACTCCTAGAAATAACTTCAAGCCCCATCTCCCTTACTTCCAGCTAGTAAGGATCACATAATTCCTAACAAAGTTTTGACACAGATTCCCAATTCGGGCATTCAGAACATATAGCACGTTGCTGTAAGCAAGCACATTCTCATTCAAAGTTGCAAGTTACTATGTAGGAACAAGTTTGTATAGGTATTTCAAAGATGCCCAGAACTGAGCTAAACTTGGTATGTGTCCAACTCCTAGAAATAACTTCATGCCCCATCTCCCTTACTTCCAGCTAGTAAGGATCACATAATTCCTAACAAAGTTTTGACACAGATTCCCAATTCGGGCATTCAGAACATATAGCACGTTGCTGTAAGCAAGCACATTCTCATTCAAAGTTGCAAGTTACTATGTAGGAACAAGTTTGAATAGGACTTTCAAAGATGCCCAGAACTGAGCTAAACTTGGTATGTGTCCAACTCCTAGAAATAACTTCATGCCCCATCTCCCTTACTTCCAGCTAGTAAGGATCACATAATTCCTAACAAAGTTTTGACACAGATTCCCAATTCGGGCATTCAGAACATATAGCACGTTGCTGTAAGCAAGCACATTCTCATTGAAAGTTGCAAGTTACTATGTAGGAACAAGTTTGTATAGGTATTTCAAAGATGCCCAGAACTGAGCTAAACGTTGTATGTGTCCAACTCCTAGAAATAACTTCATGCCCCATCTCTCTTACTTCCAGCTAGTAAGGATCACATAATTCCTAACAAAGTTTTGACACGGATTCCCAATTCGGGCATTCAGAACATATAGCACGTTGCTGTAAGCAAGCACATTCTCATTCAAAGTTGCAAGTTACTATGTAGGAACAAGTTTGTATAGGTATTTCAAAGATGCCCAGAACTGAGCTAAATTTGGTATGTCTCCAACTCCTAGAAATAACTTCATGCCCCATCTCCCTTACTTCCAGCTAGTAAGGATCACATAATTCCTAACAAAGTTTTGACACAGATTCCCATTCGGGCATTCAGAACATATAGCACGTTGCTGTAAGCAAGCACATTCTCATTCAAAGTTGCAAGTTACTATGTAGGAACAAGTTTGTATAGGTATTTCAAAGATGCCCAGAACTTAGCTAAACATGGTATGTGTCCAACTCCTAGAAACAACTTCATGCCCCAACTCCCTTACTTCCAGCTAGTAAGGATCACATAATTCCTAACAAAGTTTTGACACAGATTCCCAGTTCGGGCATTCACAACATATAGCACGTTGCTGTAAGCAAGCACATTCTCATTCAAAGATGCAAGTTACTATGTAGGAACAAGTTTGTATAGGTATTTCAAAGATGCCCAGAACTGAGCTAAACTTGGTATGTGTCCAAATCCTAGAAACAACTTCATGCCCCAACTCCCTTACTTCCAGCTAGTAAGGATCACATAATTCCTAACAAAGTTTTGACACAGATTCCCAGTTCGGGCTTTCACAACATATAGCACGTTGCTGTAAGCAAGCACATTCTCATTCAAAGTTGCAAGTTACTATGTAGGAACAAGTTTGTATAGGTATTTCAAAGATGCCCAGAACTGAGCTAAACTTGGTATGTGTCCAACTCCTAGAAATAACTTCATGCCCCATCTCCCTTACTTCCAGCTAGTAAGGATCACATAATTCCTAACAAAGTTTTGACACAGATTCCCTATTCGGGCATTCAGAACATATAGCACGTTGCTGTAAGCAAGCACATTCTCATTCAAAGTTGCAAGTTACTATGTAGGAACAAGTTTGAATAGGACTTTCAAAGATGCCCAGAACTGAGCTAAACTTGGTATGTTTCCAGCTCCTAGAAATAACTTCCTGCCCCAACTCCCGTACTTCCAGCTAGTAGGGATCACATAATTCCTAACAAAGTTTTGACACAGATTCCCAATTCGGGCATTCAGAACATATAGCACGTTGCTGTAAGCAAGCACATTCTCATTCAAAGTTGCAAGTTACTATGTAGGAACAAGTTTGTATAGGTATTTCAAAGATGCCCAGAACTGAGCTAAACGTTGTATGTGTCCAACTCCTAGAAATAACTTCATGCCCCAACTCCCTTACTTCCAGCTAGTAAGGATCACATAATTCCTAACAAAGTTTTGACACAGATTCCCAATTCGGGCATTCACAACATATAGCACGTTGCTGTAAGCAAGCACATTCTCATTCAAAGATGCAAGTTACTATGTAGGAACAAGTTTGTATAGGTATTTCAAAGATGCCCAGAACTGAGCTAAACTTGGTATGTGTCCAACTCCTAGAAATAACTTCATGCCCCATCTCCCTTACTTCCAGCTAGTAAGGATCACATAATTCCTAACAAAGTTTTGACACAGATTCCCTATTCGGGCATTCAGAACATATAGCACGTTGCTGTAAGCAAGCACATTCTCATTCAAAGTTGCAAGTTACTATGTAGGAACAAGTTTGTATAGGTATTCCAAAGATGCCCAGAACTGAGCTAAACTTGGTATGTGTCCAACTCCTAGAAACAACTTCATGCCCCAACTCCCTTTCTTCCAGCTAGTAAGGATCACATAATTCCTAACAAAGTTTTGACACAGATTCCCAATTCGGGCTTTCACAACATATAGCACGTTGCTGTAAGCAAGCACATTCTCATTCAAAGTTGCAAGTTACTATGTAGGAACAAGTTTTGTATAGGTATTTCAAAGATGCCCAGAACTGAGCTAAACTTGGTATGTGTCCAACT
Source organism: Diceros bicornis minor (assembly GCF_020826845.1). NCBI lineage: Eukaryota > Metazoa > Chordata > Mammalia > Perissodactyla > Rhinocerotidae > Diceros > Diceros bicornis. The sequence goes on from NC_080744.1 coordinate 98,977,373, forward strand.
CCTAGAAATAACTTCATGCCCCATCTCCCTTACTTCCAGCTAGTAAGGATCACATAATTCCTAACAAAGTTTTGACACAGATTCCCTATTCGGGCATTCAGAACATATAGCACGTTGCTGTAAGCAAGCACATTCTCATTCAAAGTTGCAAGTTACTATGTAGGAACAAGTTTGAATAGGACTTTCAAAGATGCCCAGAACTGAGCTAAACTTGGTATGTGTCCAACTCCTAGAAATAACTTCATGCCCCATCTCCCTTACTTCCAGCTAGTAAGGATCACATAATTCCTAACAAAGTTTTGACACAGATTCCCAATTCGGGCATTCAGAACATATAGCACGTTGCTGTAAGCAAGCACATTCTCATTCAAAGTTGCAAGTTACTATGTAGGAACAAGTTTGTATAGGTATTTCAAAGATGCCCAGAACTGAGCTAAACGTTGTATGTGTCCAACTCCTAGAAATAACTTCATGCCCCAACTCCCTTACTTCCAGCTAGTAAGGATCACATAATTCCTAACAAAGTTTTGACACAGATTCCCAATTCGGGCATTCAGAACATATAGCACGTTGCTGTAAGCAAGCACATTCTCATTCAAAGATGCAAGTTACTATGTAGGAACAAGTTTGTATAGGTATTTCAAAGATGCCCAGAACTGAGCTAAACTTGGTATGTGTCCAACTCCTAGAAATAACTTCATGCCCCATCTCCCTTACTTCCAGCTAGTAAGGATCACATAATTCCTAACAAAGTTTTGACACAGATTCCCTATTCGGGCATTCAGAACATATAGCACGTTGCTGTAAGCAAGCACATTCTCATTCAAAGTTGCAAGTTACTATGTAGGAACAAGTTTGTATAGGTATTTCAAAGATGCCCAGAACTGAGCTAAACTTGGTATGTGTCCAACTCCTAGAAATAACTTCATGCCCCATCTCCCTTACTTCCAGCTAGTAAGGATCACATAATTCCTAACAAAGTTTTGACACAGATTCCCTATTCGGGCATTCAGAACATATAGCACGTTGCTGTAAGCAAGCACATTCTCATTCAAAGTTGCAAGTTACTATGTAGGAACAAGTTTGAATAGGACTTTCAAAGATGCCCAGAACTGAGCTAAACTTGGTATGTGTCCAACTCCTAGAAATAACTTCATGCCCCAACTCCCTTACTTCCAGCTAGTAAGGATCACATAATTCCTAACAAAGTTTTGACACAGATTCCCAATTCGGGCATTCACAACATATAGCACGTTGCTCTAAGCAAGCACATTCTCATTCAAAGTTGCAAGTTACTATGTAGGAACAAGTTTGTATAGGTATTTCAAAGATGCCCAGAACTGAGCTAAACTTGGTATGTGTCCAACTCCTAGAAACAACTTCATGCCCCAACTCCCTTACTTCCAGCTAGTAAGGATCACATAATTCCTAACAACGTTTTGACACAGATTCCCAATTCGGGCATTCAGAACATATAGCACGTTGCTGTAAGAAAGCACATTCTCATTCAAAGTTGCAAGTTACTATGTAGGAACAAGTTTGAATAGGACTTTCAAAGATGCCCAGAACTGAGCTAAACTTGGTATGTGTCCAACTCCTAGAAATAACATCCTGCCCCAACTCCCTTAATTCCAGCTAGTAAGGATCACATAATTCCTAACAAAGTTTTGACACAGATTCCCAATTCGGGCATTCAGAACATATAGCACGTTGCTGTAAGCAAGCACATTCTCATTCAAAGTTGCAAGTTACTATGTAGGAACAAGTTTGTATAGGTACTTCAAAGATGCCCAGAACTGAGGTAAACTTGGTATGTGTCCAACTCCTAGAAATAACTTCATGCCCCATCTCCCTTACTTCCAGCTAGTAAGGATCACATAATTCCTAACAAAGTTTTGACACAGATTCCCAATTCGGGCATTCAGAACATATAGCACGTTGCTGTAAGCAAGCACATTCTCATTCAAAGTTGCAAGTTACTATGTAGGAACAAGTTTGTATAGGTATTTCAAAGATGCCCAGAATTGAGCTAAACATGGTATGTGTTCAACTCCTAAAAATAACTTCATGCCCCATCTCCCTTACTTCCAGCTAGTAAGGATCACATAATTCCTAACAAAGTTTTGACACAGATTCCCAATTCGGGCATTCACAACATATAGCACTTTGCTGTAAGCAAGCACATTCTCATTCAAAGATGCAAATTACTATGTAGGAACAAGTTTGCATAGGTATTTCAAAGATGCCCAGAACTGAGCTAAACTTGGTATGTGTCCAACTCCTAGAAATAACTTCATGCCCCATCTCCCTTACTTCCAGCTAGTAAGGATCACATAATTCCTAACAAAGTTTTGACACAGATTCCCAATTCGGGCATTCAGAACATATAGCACGTTGCTGTAAGCAAGCACATTCTCATTCAAAGTTGCAAGTTACTATGTAGGAACAAGTTTGAATAGGACTTTCAAAGATGCCCAGAACTGAGCTAAACTTGGTATGTGTCCAACTCCTAGAAATAACTTCATGCCCCAACTCCCTTACTTCCAGCTAGTAAGGATCACATAATTCCTAACAAAGTTTTGACACAGATTCCCAATTCGGGCATTCAGAACATATAGCACGTTACTGTAAGCAAGCACATTCTCATTCAAAGTTGCAAGTTACTATGTAGGAACAAGTTTGAATAGGACTTTCAAAGATGCCCAGAACTGAGCTAAACATGGTATGTGTCCAACTCCTAGAAATAACTGCATGCCCCAACTCCCTTACTTCCAGCTAGTAAGGATCACATAATTCCTAACAAAGTTTTGACACAGATTCCCAATTCGGGCATTCAGAACATATAGCACGTTGCTGTAAGCAAGCACATTCTCATTCAAAGATGCAAGTTACTATGTAGGAACAAGTTTGTATAGGTATTTCAAAGATGCCCAGAACTGAGCTAAACTTGGTATGTGTCCAACTCCTAGAAATAACTTCATGGCCCATCTCCCTTACTTCCAGCTAGTAAGGATCACATAATTCCTAACAAAGTTTTGACACAGATTCCCAATTCGGGCATTCAGAACATATAGCACGTTGCTGTAAGCAAGCACATTCTCATTCAAAGTTGCAAGTTACTATGTAGGAACAAGTTTGAATAGGACTTTCAAAGATGCCCAGAACTGAGCTAAACTTGGTATGTGTCCAACTCCTAGAAATAACTTCATGCCCCATCTCCCTTACTTCCAGCTAGTGTGGATCACATAATTCCTAACAAAGTTTTGACACAGATTCCCATTCGGGCATTCAGAACATATAGCACGTTGCTGTAAGCAAGCACATTCTCATTCAAAGTTGCAAGTTACTATGTAGGAACAAGTTTGTATAGGTATTTCAAAGATGCCCAGAACTGAGCTAAACATGGTATGTGTCCAACTCCTAGAAACAACTTCATTCCCCAACTCCCTTACTTCCAGCTAGTAAGGATCACATAATTCCTAAAAAAGTTTTGACACAGATTCCCAATTCGGGCATTCACAACATATAGCACGTTGCTCTAAGCAAGCACATTCTCATTCAAAGTTGCAAGTTACTATGTAGGAACAAGTTTGTATAGGTATTTCAAAGATGCCCAGAACTGAGCTAAACTTGGTGTGTGTCCAACTCCTAGAAATAACTTCATGACCCATCTCACTTACTTCCAGCTAGTAAGGATCACATAATTCCTAACAAAGTTTTGACACAGATTCCCAATTCGGGCATTCAGAACATATAGCACGTTGCTGTAAGCAAGCACATTCTCATTCAAAGTTGCAAGTTACTATGTAGGAACAAGTTTGTATAGGTATTTCAAAGATGCCCAGAACTGAGCTAAACGTTGTATGTGTCCAACTCCTAGAAATAACTTCATGCCCCATCTCCCTTACTTCCAGCTAGTAAGGATCACATAATTCCTAACAAAGTTTTGACACAGATTCCCAATTCGGGCATTCAGAACATATAGCACGTTGCTGTAAGCAAGCACATTCTCATTCAAAGTTGCAAGTTACTATGTAGGAACAAGTTTGTATAGGTATTTCAAAGATGCCCAGAACTGAGCTAAACTTGGTATGTGTCCAACTCCTAGAAATAACTTCATGCCCCAACTCCCTTACTTCCAGCTAGTAAGGATCACATAATTCCTAACAAAGTTTTGACACAGATTCCCAATTCGGGCATTCAGAACATATAGCACCTTGCTGTAAGAAAGCACATTCTCATTCAAAGTTGCAAGTTACTATGTAGGAACAAGTTTGTATAGGTATTTCAAAGATGCCCAGAACTGAGCTAAACTTGGTATGTGTCCAACTCCTAGAAATAACTTCATGCCCCATCTCCCTTACTTCCAGCTAGTAAGGATCACATAATTCCTAACAAAGTTTTGACACAGATTCCCTATTCGGGCATTCAGAACATATAGCACGTTGCTGTAAGCAAGCACATTCTCATTCAAAGTTGCAAGTTACTATGTAGGAACAAGTTTGTATAGGTATTCCAAAGATGCCCAGAACTGAGCTAAACTTGGTATGTGTCCAACTCCTAGAAATAACTTCATGCCCCAACTCCCTTACTTCCAGCTAGTAAGGATCACATAATTTCTAACAAAGTTTTGACACAGATTCCCAATTCGGGCATTCACAACATATAGCACGTTGCTGTAAGAAAGCACATTCTCATTCAAAGTTGCAAGTTACTATGTAGGAACAAGTTTGTATAGGTACTTCAAAGATGCCCAGAACTGTGCTAAACTTGGTATGTGTCCAACTCCTAGAAATACCTTCATGCCCCAACTCCCTTACTTCCAGCTAGTAAGGATCACATCCTTCCTAACAAATTTTGACACAGATTCCCAATTCGGGCATTCAGAACATATAGCACGTTGCTGTAAGCAAGCACATTCTCATTCAAAGTTGCAAGTTACTATGTAGGAACAAGTTTGTATAGGTATTTCAAAGATGCCCAGAACTGAGCTAAACTTGGTATGTGTCCAACTCCTAGAAATAACTTCATGCCCCATCTCCCTTACTTCCAGCTAGTAAGGATCACATAATTCCTAACAAAGTTTTGACACAGATTCCCAATTCGGGCATTCAGAACATATAGCACGTTGATGTGAGCAAGCACATTCTCATTCAAAGTTGCAAGTTACTATGTAGGAACAAGTTTGAATAGGACTTTCAAAGATGCCCATAACTGAGCTAAACTTGGTATGAGTCCAACTCCTAGAAATAACTTCATGCCCCATCTCCCTTACTTCCAGCTAGTAAGGATCACATAATTCCTAACAAAGGTTTGACACAGATTCCCAATTCGGGCATTCAGAACATATAGCACGTTGCTGTAAGCAAGCACATTCTCATTCAAAGTTGCAAGTTACTATGTAGGAACAAGTTTGTATAGGTATTTCAAAGATGCCCAGAACTGTGCTAAACTTGGTATGTGTCCAACTCCTAGAAATACCTTCATGCCCCAACTCCCTTACTTCCAGCTAGTAAGGATCACATCATTCCTAACAAATTTTGACACAGATTCCCAATTCGGGCATTCAGAACATATAGCACGTTGCTGTAAGAAAGCACATTCTCATTCAAAGTTGCAAGTTAATATGTAGGAACAAGTTTGTATAGGTATTTCAAAGATGCCCAGAACTGAGCTAAACTTGGTATGTGTCCAACTCCTAGAAATAACTTCATGCCCCATCTCCCTTACTTCCAGCTAGTAAGGATCACATAATTCCTAACAAAGTTTTGACACAGATTCCCAATTCGGGCATTCAGAACATATAGCACGTTGATGTAAGCAAGCACATTCTCATTCAAAGTTGCAAGTTACTATGTAGGAACAAGTTTGAATAGGACTTTCAAAGATGCCCAGAACTGAGCTAAACTTGGTATGTGTCCAACCCTAGAAATAACTTCATGCCCCAACTCCCTTACTTCCAGCTAGTAAGGATCACATAATTCCTAACAAAGTTTTGACACAGATTCCCAATTCGGGCATTCAGAACATATAGCACGTTGCTGTAAGCAAGCACATTCTCATTCAAAGTTGCAAGTTACTATGTAGGAACAAGTTTGTATAGGTACTTCAAAGATGCCCAGAACTGAGGTAAACTTGGTATGTGTCCAACTCCTAGAAATAACTTCATGCCCCATCTCCCTTACTTGCAGCTAGTAAGGATCACATAATTCCTAACAAAGTTTTGACACAGATTCCCAATTCGGGCATTCAGAACATATAGCACGTTGCTGTAAGCAAGCACATTCTCATTCAAAGTTGCAAGTTACTATGTAGGAACAAGTTTGTATAGGTATTTCAAAGATGCCCAGAATTGAGCTAAACATGGTATGTGTTCAACTCCTAAAAATAACTTCATGCCCCATCTCCCTTACTTCCAGCTAGTAAGGATCACATAATTCCTAACAAAGTTTTGACACAGATTCCCAATTCGGGCATTCACAACATATAGCACTTTGCTGTAAGCAAGCACATTCTCATTCAAAGATGCAAATTACTATGTAGGAACAAGTTTGCATAGGTATTTCAAAGATGCCCAGAACTGAGCTAAACTTGGTATGTGTCCAACTCCTAGAAATAACTTCATGCCCCATCTCCCTTACTTCCAGCTAGTAAGGATCACATAATTCCTAACAAAGTTTTGACACAGATTCCCAATTCGGGCATTCAGAACATATAGCACGTTGCTGTAAGCAAGCACATTCTCATTCAAAGTTGCAAGTTACTATGTAGGAACAAGTTTGAATAGGACTTTCAAAGATGCCCAGAACTGAGCTAAACTTGGTATGTGTCCAACTCCTAGAAATAACTTCATGCCCCAACTCCCTTACTTCCAGCTAGTAAGGATCACATAATTCCTAACAAAGTTTTGACACAGATTCCCAATTCGGGCATTCAGAACATATAGCACGTTGCTGTAAGCAAGCACATTCTCATTCAAAGTTGCAAGTTACTATGTAGGAACAAGTTTGAATAGGACTTTCAAAGATGCCCAGAACTGAGCTAAACTTGGTATGTGTCCAACTCCTAGAAATAACTTCATGCCCCAACTCCCTTACTTCCAGCTAGTAAGGATCACATAATTCCTAACAAAGTTTTGACACAGATTCCCAATTCGGGCATTCAGAACATATAGCACCTTGCTGTAAGAAAGCACATTCTCATTGAAAGTTGCAAGTTACTATGTAGGAACAAGTTTGTATAGGTATTTCAAAGATGCCCAGAACTGAGCTAAACTTGGTATGTGTCCAACTCCTAGAAATAACTTCATGCCCCATCTCCCTTACTTCCAGCTAGTAAGGATCACATAATTCCTAACAAAGTTTTGACACAGATTCCCAATTCGGGCATTCAGAACATATAGCACGTTGCTGTAAGCAAGCACATTCTCATTCAAAGTTGCAAGTTACAAAGTAGGAACAAGTTTGTATAGGTATTTCATAGATGCCCAGAACTGAGCTAAACTTGGTATGTCTCCAACTCCTAGAAATAACTTCATGCCCCATCTCCCTTACTTCCAGCTAGTAAGGATCACATAATTCCTAACAAAGTTTTGACACAGATTCCCAATTTGGGCATTCAGAACATATAGCACGTTGCTGTAAGCAAGCACATTCTCATTCAAAGATGCAAGTTACTATGTAGGAACAAGTTTGTATAGGTATTTCAAAGATGTCCAGAACTGAGCTAAACTTGGTATGTGTCCAACTCCTAGAAATAACTTCATGCCCCAACTCCCTTACTTCCAGCTAGTAAGGATCACATAATTCCTAACAAAGTTTTGACACAGATTCCCAATTCGGGCATTCAGAACATATAGCACGTTGCTGTAAGCAAGCACATTCTCATTCAAAGTTGCAAGTTACTATGTAGGAACAAGTTTGAATAGGACTTTCAAAGATGCCCAGAACTGAGCTAAACTTGGTATGTGTCCAACTCCTAGAATTAACTTCATGCCCCAACTCCCTTACTTCCAGCTAGTAAGGATCACATAATTCCTAACAAAGTTTTGACACAGATTCCCAATTCGGGCATTCAGAACATATAGCACGTTGCTGTAAGCAAGCACATTCTCATTCAAAGATGCAAGTTACTATGTAGGAACAAGTTTGTATAGGTATTTCAAAGATGCCCAGAACTGAGCTAAACTTGGTATGTGTCCAACTCCTAGAAATAACTTCATGCCCCATCTCCCTTACTTCCAGCTAGTAAGGATCACATAATTCCTAACAAAGTTTTGACACAGATTCCCAATTCGGGCATTCAGAACATATAGCACGTTGCTGTAAGCAAGCACATTCTCATTCAAAGTTGCAAGTTACTATGTAGGAACAAGTTTGAATAGGACTTTCAAAGATGCCCAGAACTGAGCTAAACTTGGTATGTGTCCAACTCCTAGAAATAACTTCATGCCCCAACTCCCTTACTTCCAGCTAGTAAGGATCACATAATTCCTAACAAAGTTTTGACACAGATTCCCAATTCGGGCATTCAGAACATATAGCACCTTGCTGTAAGAAAGCACATTCTCATTGAAAGTTGCAAGTTACTATGTAGGAACAAGTTTGTATAGGTATTTCAAAGATGCCCAGAACTGAGCTAAACTTGGTATGTGTCCAACTCCTAGAAATAACTTCATGCCCCATCTCCCTTACTTCCAGCTAGTAAGGATCACATAATTCCTAACAAAGTTTTGACACAGATTCCCAATTCGGGCATTCAGAACATATAGCACGTTGCTGTAAGCAAGCACATTCTCATTCAAAGTTGCAAGTTACTATGTAGGAACAAGTTTGTATAGGTATTTCATAGATGCCCAGAACTGAGCTAAACTTGGTATGTCTCCAACTCCTAGAAATAACTTCATGCCCCATCTCCCTTACTTCCAGCTAGTAAGGATCACATAATTCCTAACAAAGTTTTGACACAGATTCCCAATTCGGGCATTCAGAACATATAGCACGTTGCTGTAAGCAAGCACATTCTCATTCAAAGATGCAAGTTACTATGTAGGAACAAGTTTGTATAGGTATTTCAAAGATGCCCAGAACTGAGCTAAACTTGGTATGTGTCCAACTCCTAGAAATAACTTCATGCCCCATCTCCCTTACTTCCAGCTAGTAAGGATCACATAATTCCTAACAAAGTTTTGACACAGATTCCCAATTCGGGCATTCAGAACATATAGCACGTTGCTGTAAGCAAGCACATTCTCATTGAAAGTTGCAAGTTACTATGTAGGAACAAGTTTGTATAGGTATTTCAAAGATGCCCAGAACTGAGCTAAACTTGGTATGTGTCCAACTCCTAGAAATAACTTCATGCCCCATCTCCCTTACTTCCAGCTAGTAAGGATCACATAATTCCTAACAAAGTTTTGACACAGATTCCCAATTCGGGCATTCAGAACATATAGCACGTTGCTGTAAGCAAGCACATTCTCATTCAAAGTTGCAAGTTACCATGTAGGAACAAGTTTGTATAGGTATTTCATAGATGCCCAGAACTGAGCTAAACTTGGTATGTTTCCAACTCCTAGAAATAACTTCATGCCCCATCTCCCTTACTTCCAGCTAGTAAGGATCACATAATTCCTAACAAAGTTTTGACACAGATTCCCAATTCGGGCTTTCACAACATATAGCACGTTGCTGTAAGCAAGCACATTCTCATTCAAAGATGCAAGTTACTATGTAGGAACAAGTTTGTATAGGTATTTCAAAGATGCCCAGAACTGAGCTAAACTTGGTATGTGTCCAACTCCTAGAAATAACTTCATGCCCCATCTCCCTTACTTCCAGCTAGTAAGGATCACATAATTCCTAACAAAGTTTTGACACAGATTCCCAAATCGGGCATTCAGAACATATAGCACGTTGCTGTAAGCAAGCACATGCTCATTCAAAGTTGCAAGTTACTATGTAGGAATAAGTTTGTATAGGTATTTCAAAGATGCCCAGAACTGAGCTAAACTTGGTATGTGTCCAACTCCTAGAAATAACTTCATGCCCCAACTCCCTTACTTCCAGCTAGTAAGGATCACATAATTCCTAACAAAGTTTTGACACAGATTCCCAATTCGGGCATTCACAACATATAGCACGTTGCTGTAAGCAAGCACATTCTCATTCAAAGTTGCAAGTTACCATGTAGGAACAAGTTTGTATAGGTATTTCATAGATGCCCAGAACTGAGCTAAACTTGGTATGTCTCCAACTCCTAGAAATAACTTCATGCCCCATCTCCCTTACTTCCAGCTAGTAAGGATCACATAATTCCTAACAAAGTTTTGACACAGATTCCCAATTCGGGCTTTCACAACATATAGCACGTTGCTGTAAGCAAGCACATTCTCATTCAAAGATGCAAGTTACTATGTAGGAATAAGTTTGTATAGGTATTTCAAAGATGCCCAGAACTGAGCTAAACTTGGTATGTGTCCAACTCCTAGAAATAACTTCATGCCCCAACTCCCTTACTTCCAGCTAGTAAGGATCACATAATTCCTAACAAAGTTTTGACACAGATTCCCAATTCGGGCATTCAGAACATATAGCACCTTGCTGTAAGAAAGCACATTCTCATTCAAAGTTGCAAGTTACTATGTAGGAACAAGTTTGTATAGGTATTTCAAAGATGCCCAGAACTGAGCTAAACTTGGTATGTGTCCAACTCCTAGAAATAACTTCACGCCCCAACTCCCTTACTTCCAGCTAGTAAGGATCACATAATTCCTAACAAAGTTTTGACACGGATTCCCAATTCGGGCATTCAGAACATATAGCACGTTGCTGTAAGAAAGCACATTCTCATTCAAAGTTGCAAGTTACTATGTAGGAACAAGTTTGTATAGGACTTTAAAAGATGCCCAGAACTGAGCTAAACTTGGTATGTGTCCAACTCCTAGAAATAACTTCCTGCCCCAACTCCCTTACTTCCAGCTAGTAAGGATCACATAATTCCTAACAAAGTTTTGACACAGATTCCCATTTCGGGCATTCAGAACATATAGCACGTTGCTGTAAGCAAGCACATTCTCATTCAAAGATGCAAGTTACTATGTAGGAACAAGTTTGTATAGGTATTTCAAAGATGCCCAGAACTGAGCTAAACTTGGTATGTGTCCAACTCCTAGAAATAACTTCATGCCCTAACTCCCTTACTTCCTGCTAGTAAGGATCACATAATTCCTAACAACGTTTTGACACAGATTCCCAATTCGGGCATTCAGAACATATAGCACGTTGCTGTAAGCAAGCACATTCTCATTCAAAGATGCAAGTTACTATGTAGGAACAAGTTTGTATAGGTATTTCAAAGATGCCCAGAACTGAGCTAAACTTGGTATGTGTCCAACTCCTAGAAATAACTTCATGCCCCATCTCCCTTACTTCCAGCTAGTAAGGATCACATAATTCCTAACAAAGTTTTGACACAGATTCCCAATTCGGGCATTCAGAACATATAGCACGTTGCTGTAAGCAAGCACATTCTCATTCAAAGTTGCAATTTACTATGTAGGAACAAGTTTGTATAGGTATTTCAAAGATGCCCAGAACTGAGCTAAACATGGTATGTGTCCAACTCCTAGAAACAACTTCATGCCCCAACTCCCTTACTTCCAGCTAGTAAGGATCACATAATTCCTAACAAAGTTTTGACACAGATTCCCAATTCGGGCATTCACAACATATAGCACGTTGCTCTAAGCAAGCACATTCTCATTCAAAGTTGCAAGTTACTATGTAGGAACAAGTTTGTATAGGTATTTCAAAGATGCCCAGAACTGAGCTAAACTTGGTATGTGTCCAACTCCTAGAAACAACTTCATGCCCCAACTCCCTTACTTCCAGCTAGTAAGGATCACATAATTCCTAACAACGTTTTGACACAGATTCCCAATTCGGGCATTCAGAACATATAGCACGTTGCTGTAAGAAAGCACATTCTCATTCAAAGTTGCAAGTTACTATGTAGGAACAAGTTTGAATAGGACTTTCAAAGATGCCCAGAACTGAGCTAAACTTGGTATGTGTCCAACTCCTAGAAATAACATCCTGCCCCAACTCCCTTAATTCCAGCTAGTAAGGATCACATAATTCCTAACAAAGTTTTGACACAGATTCCCAATTCGGGCATTCAGAACATATAGCACGTTGCTGTAAGCAAGCACATTCTCATTCAAAGTTGCAAGTTACTATGTAGGAACAAGTTTGTATAGGTATTTCAAAGATGCCCAGAACTGAGCTAAACTTGGTATGTGTCCAACTCCTAGAAACAACTTCATGCCCCAACTCCCTTACTTCCAGCTAGTAAGGATCACATAATTCCTAACAACGTTTTGACACAGATTCCCAATTCGGGCATTCAGAACATATAGCACGTTGCTGTAAGAAAGCACATTCTCATTCAAAGTTGCAAGTTACTATGTAGGAACAAGTTTGAATAGGACTTTCAAAGATGCCCAGAACTGAGCTAAACTTGGTATGTGTCCAACTCCTAGAAATAACATCCTGCCCCAACTTCCTTAATTCCAGCTAGTAAGGATCACATAATTCCTAACAAAGTTTTGACACAGATTCCCAATTCGGGCATTCAGAACATATAGCACGTTGCTGTAAGCAAGCACATTCTCATTCAAAGTTGCAAGTTACTATGTAGCAACAAGTTTGTATAGGTATTTCAAAGATGCCCAGAACTGAGCTAAACTTGGTATGTGTCCAACTCCTAGAAATAACTTCATGCCCCAACTCCCTTACTTCCAGCTAGTAAGGATGACATAATTCCTAACAAAGTTTTGACACAGATTCCCAATTCGGGCATTCAGAACATATAGCACCTTGCTGTAAGCAAGCACATTCTCATTCAAAGATGCAAGTTACTATGTAGGAACAAGTTTGTATAGGTATTTCAAAGATGCCCAGAACTGAGCTAAACTTGGTATGTGTCCAACTCCTAGAAATAACTTCATGCCCCATCTCGCTTACTTCCAGCTAGTAAGGATCACATAATTCCTAACAAAGTTTTGACACAGATTCCCAATTCGGGCATTCAGAACATATAGCACGTTGCTGTAAGCAAGCACATTCTCATTCAAAGTTGCAAGTTACTATGTAGGAACAAGTTTGTATAGGTATTTCAAAGATGCCCAGAACTGAGCTAAACTTGGTATGTGTCCAACTCCTAGAAATAACTTCATGCCCCATCTCCCTTACTTCCAGCTAGTAAGGATCACATAATTCCTAACAAAGTTTTGACACAGATTCCCAATTCGGGCATTCAGAACATATAGCACGTTGCTGTAAGCAAGCACATTCTCATTCAAAGTTGCAAGTTACTATGTAGGAACAAGTTTGTATAGGTATTTCAAAGATGCCCAGAACTGAGCTAAACATGGTATGTGTCCAACTCCTAGAAACAACTTCATGCCCCAACTCCCTTACTTCCAGCTAGTAAGGATCACATAATTCCTAACAAAGTTTTGACACAGATTCCCAATTCGGGCATTCACAACATATAGCACGTTGCTCTAAGCAAGCACATTCTCATTCAAAGTTGCAAGTTACTATGTAGGAACAAGTTTGTATAGGTATTTCAAAGATGCCCAGAACTGAGCTAAACTTGGTATGTGTCCAACTCCTAGAAACAACTTCATGCCCCAACTCCCTTACTTCCAGCTAGTAAGGATCACATAATTCCTAACAACGTTTTGACACAGATTCCCAATTCGGGCATTCACAACATATAGCACGTTGCTGTAAGAAAGCACATTCTCATTCAAAGTTGCAAGTTACTATGTAGGAACAAGTTTGAATAGGACTTTCAAAGATGCCCAGAACTGAGCTAAACTTGGTATGTGTCCAACTCCTAGAAATAACATCCTGCCCCAACTCCCTTAATTCCAGCTAGTAAGGATCACATAATTCCTAACAAAGTTTTGACACAGATTCCCAATTCGGGCATTCAGAACATATAGCACGTTGCTGTAAGCAAGCACATTCTCATTCAAAGTTGCAAGTTACTATGTAGGAACAAGTTTGTATAGGTATTTCAAAGATGCCCAGAACTGAGCTAAACTTGGTATGTGTCCAACTCCTAGAAATAACTTCATGCCCCAACTCCCTTACTTCCAGCTAGTAAGGATCACATAATTCCTAACAAAGTTTTGACACAGATTCCCAATTCGGGCATTCAGAACATATAGCACGTTGCTGTAAGCAAGCACATTCTCATTCAAAGATGCAAGTTACTATGTAGGAACAAGTTTGTATAGGTATTTCAAAGATGCCCAGAACTGAGCTAAACTTGGTATGTGTCCAACTCCTAGAAATAACTTCATGCCCCATCTCGCTTACTTCCAGCTAGTAAGGATCACATAATTCCTAACAAAGTTTTGACACAGATTCCCAATTCGGGCATTCAGAACATATAGCACGTTGCTGTAAGCAAGCACATTCTCATTCAAAGATGCAAGTTACTATGTAGGAACAAGTTTGTATAGGTATTTCAAAGATGCCCAGAACTGAGCTAAACTTGGTATGTGTCCAACTCCTAGAAATAACTTCATGCCCCATCTCCCTTACTTCCAGCTAGTAAGGATCACATAATTCCTAACAAAGTTTTGACACAGATTCCCAATTCGGGCATTCACAACATATAGCACGTTGCTGTAAGCAAGCACTTTCTCATTCAAAGTTGCAAGTTACTATGTAGGAACAAGTTTGTATAGGTATTTCAAAGATGCCCAGAACTGAGCTAAACTTGGTATGTGTCCAACTCCTAGAAATAACTTCATGCCCCATCTCCCTTACTTCCAGCTAGTAAGGATCACATAATTCCTAACAAAGTTTTGACACAGATTCCCAATTCGGGCATTCAGAACATATAGCACGTTGCTGTAAGCAAGCACATTCTCATTCAAAGTTGCAAGTTACTATGTAGGAACAAGTTTGTATAGGTATTTCAAAGATGCCCAGAACTGAGCTATACATGGTATGTGTCCAACTCCTAGAAACAACTTCATGCCCCAACTCCCTTACTTCCAGCTAGTAAGGATCACATAATTCCTAACAAAGTTTTGACACAGATTCCCAATTCGGGCATTCACAACATATAGCACGTTGCTGTAAGCAAGCACATTCTCATTCATAGTTGCAAGTTACTATGTAGGAACAAGTTTGTATAGGTATTTCAAAGATGCCCAGAACTGAGCTAAACTTGGTATGTGTCCAACTCATAGAAATAACTTCATGCCCCATCTCCCTTACTTCCAGCTAGTAAGGATCACATAATTCCTAACAAAGTTTTGACACAGATTCCCAATTCGGGCATTCAGAACATATAGCACGTTGCTGTAAGCAAGCACATTCTCATTCAAAGTTGCAAGTTACTATGTAGGAACAAGTTCGAATAGGACTTTCAAAGATGCCCAGAACTGAGCTAAACTTGGTATGTGTCCAACTCCTAGAAATAACTTCATGCCCCAACTCCCTTACTTCCAGCTAGTAAGGTTCACATAATTCCTAACAAAGTTTTGACACAGATTCCCAATTCGGGCATTCAGAACATATAGCACCTTGCTGTAAGAAAGCACATTTTCATTGAAAGTTGCAAGTTACTATGTAGGAACAAGTTTGTATAGGTATTTCAAAGATGCCCAGAACTGAGCTAAACTTGGTATGTGTCCAACTCCTAGAAATAACTTCATGCCCCATCTCCCTTACTTCCAGCTAGTAAGGATCACATAATTCCTAACAAAGTTTTGACACAGATTCCCAATTCGGGCATTCAGAACATATAGCACGTTGCTGTAAGCAAGCACATTCTCATTCAAAGTTGCAATTTACTATGTAGGAACAAGTTTGTATAGGTATTTCAAAGATGCCCAGAACTGAGCTAAAGGTGGTATGTGTCCAACTCCTAGAAACAACTTCATGCCCCAACTCCCTTACTTCCAGCTAGTAAGGATCACATAATTCCTAACAAAGTTTTGACACAGATTCCCAATTCGGGCATTCACAACATATAGCACGTTGCTCTAAGCAAGCACATTCTCATTCAAAGTTGCAAGTTACTATGTAGGAACAAGTTTGTATAGGTATTTCAAAGATGCCCAGAACTGAGCTAAACTTGGTATGTGTCCAACTCCTAGAAACAACTTCATGCCCCAACTCCCTTACTTCCAGCTAGTAAGGATCACATAATTCCTAACAACGTTTTGACACAGATTCCCAATTCGGGCATTCAGAACATATAGCACGTTGCTGTAAGAAAGCACATTCTCATTCAAAGTTGCAAGTTACTATGAAGGAACAAGTTTGAATAGGACTTTCAAAGATGCCCAGAACTGAGCTAAACTTGGTATGTGTCCAACTCCTAGAAATAACTTCATGCCCCAACTCCCTTACTTAAAGTTAGTAAGGATCACATAATTCCTAACAAAGTTTTGACACAGATTCCCAATTCGGGCATTCAGAACATATAGCACGTTGCTGTAAGCAAGCACATTCTCATTCAAAGATGCAAGTTACTATGTAGGAACAAGTTTGTATAGGTATTTCAAAGATGCCCAGAACTGAGCTAAACTTGGTATGTGTCCAACTCCTAGAAATAACTTCATGCCCCATCTCGCTTACTTCCAGCTAGTAAGGATCACATAATTCCTAACAAAGTTTTGACACAGATTCCCAATTCGGGCATTCAGAACATATAGCACGTTGCTGTAAGCAAGCACATTCTCATTCAAAGATGCAAGTTACTATGTAGGAACAAGTTTGTATAGGTATTTCAAAGATGCCCAGAACTGAGCTAAACTTGGTATGTGTCCAACTCCTAGAAATAACTTCATGCCCCATCTCCCTTACTTCCAGCTAGTAAGGATCACATAATTCCTAACAAAGTTTTGACACAGATTCCCAATTCGGGCATTCAGAACATATAGCACGTTGCTGTAAGCAAGCACTTTCTCATTCAAAGTTGCAAGTTACTATGTAGGAACAAGTTTGTATAGGTATTTCAAAGATGCCCAGAACTGAGCTAAACTTGGTATGTGTCCAACTCCTAGAAATAACTTCATGCCCCATCTCCCTTACTTCCAGCTAGTAAGGATCACATAATTCCTAACAAAGTTTTGACAGAGATTCCCAATTCGGGCATTCAGAACATATAGCACGTTGCTGTAAGCAAGCACATTCTCATTCAAAGTTGCAAGTTACTATGTAGGAACAAGTTTGTATAGGTATTTCAAAGATGCCCAGAACTGAGCTATACATGGTATGTGTCCAACTCCTAGAAACAACTTCATGCCCCAACTCCCTTACTTCCAGCTAGTAAGGATCACATAATTCCTAACAAAGTTTTGACACAGATTCCCAATTCGGGCATTCACAACATATAGCACGTTGCTCTAAGCAAGCACATTCTCATTCAAAGTTGCAAGTTACTATGTAGGAACAAGTTTGTATAGGTATTTCAAAGATGCCCAGAACTGAGCTAAACTTGGTATGTGTCCAACTCCTAGAAATAACTTCATGCCCCAACTCCCTTAATTCCAGCTAGTAAGGATCACATAATTCCTAACAACGTTTTGACACAGATTCCAAATTCGGGCATTCAGAACATATAGCACGTTGCTGTAAGAAAGCACATTCTCATTCAAAGTTGCAAGTTACTATGTAGGAACAAGTTTGAATAGGACTTTCAAAGATGCCCAGAACTGAGCTAAACTTGGTATGTGTCCAACTCCTAGAAATAACTTCCTGCCCCAACTCCCTTACTTCCAGCTAGTAAGGATCACATAATTCCTAACAAAGTTTTGACAGAGATTCCCAATTCGGGCATTCAGAACATATAGCACGTTGCTGTAAGCAAGCACATTCTCATTCAAAGTTGCAAGTTACTATGTAGGAACAAGTTTGTATAGGTATTTCAAAGATGCCCAGAACTGAGCTAAACTTGGTATGTGTCCAACTCCTAGAAACAACTTCATGCCCCATCTCCCTTACATCCAGCTAGTAAGGATCACATAATTCCTAACAAAGTTTTGACACAGATTCCCAATTCGGGCATTCACAACATATAGCACGTTGCTATAAGCAAGCACATTCTCATTCAAAGTTGCAAGTTACTATGTAGGAACAAGTTTGAATAGGACTTTCAAAGATGCCCAGAACTGAGCTAAACTTGGTATGTGTCCAACTCCTAGAAATAACTTCATGCCCCAACTCCCTTACTTCCAGCTAGTAAGGATCACATAATTCCTAACAAAGTTTTGACACAGATTCCCAATTCGGGCATTCAGAACATATAGCACCTTGCTGTAAGAAAGCACATTCTCATTCAAAGTTGCAAGTTACTATGTAGGAACAAGTTTGTATAGGTATTTCAAAGATGCCCAGAACTGAGCTAAACTTGGTATGTGTCCAACTCCTAGAAATAACTTCATGCCCCAACTCCATTACTTACAGCTAGTAAGGATCACATAATTCCTAACAACGTTTTGACACAGATTCCCAATTCGGGCATTCAGAACATATAGCACGTTGCTGTAAGCAAGCACATTCTCATTCAAAGATGCAAGTTACTATGTAGGAACAAGTTTGTATAGGTATTTCAAAGATGCCCAGAACTGAGCTAAACTTGGTATGTGTCCAACTCCTAGAAATAACTTCATGCCCCATCTCCCTTACTTCCAGCTAGTAAGGATCACATAATTCCTAACAAAGTTTTGACACAGATTCCCAATTCGGGCATTCAGAACATATAGCACGTTGCTGTAAGCAAGCACATTCTCATTCAAAGTTGCAAGTTACTATGTAGGAACAAGTTTGTATAGGTATTTCAAAGATGCCCAGAACTGAGCTAAACATGGTATGTGTCCAACTCCTAGAAACAACTTCATGCCCCAACTCCCTTACTTCCAG
Source organism: Diceros bicornis minor (assembly GCF_020826845.1). NCBI lineage: Eukaryota > Metazoa > Chordata > Mammalia > Perissodactyla > Rhinocerotidae > Diceros > Diceros bicornis. The sequence continues at coordinate 98,996,332 of NC_080744.1, forward strand.
CTAGTAAGGATCACATAATTCCTAACAAAGTTTTGACACAGATTCCCAATTCGGGCATTCACAACATATAGCACGTTGCTCTAAGCAAGCACATTCTCATTCAAAGTTGCAAGTTACTATGTAGGAACAAGTTTGTATAGGTATTTCAAAGATGCCCAGAACTGAGCTAAACTTGGTATGTGTCCAACTCCTAGAAATAACTTCATGCCCCAACTCCCTTAATTCCAGCTAGTAAGGATCACATAATTCCTAACAACGTTTTGACACAGATTCCCAATTCGGGCATTCAGAACATATAGCACGTTGCTGTAAGAAAGCACATTCTCATTCAAAGTTGCAAGTTACTATGTAGGAACAAGTTTGAATAGGACTTTCAAAGATGCCCAGAACTGAGCTCAACTTGGTATGTGTCCAACTCCTAGAAATAACTTCATGCCCCAACTCCCTTACTTCCAGCTAGTAAGGATCACATAATTCCTAACAAAGTTTTGACAGAGATTCCCAATTCGGGCATTCAGAACATATAGCACGTTGCTGTAAGCAAGCACATTCTCATTCAAAGTTGCAAGTTACTATGTAGGAACAAGTTTGTATAGGTATTTCAAAGATGCCCAGAACTGAGCTAAACTTGGTATGTGTCCAACTCCTAGAAATAACTTTATGCCACTACTCCCTTACTTCCAGCTAGTAAGGATCACATAATTCCTAACAAAGTTTTGACACAGATTCCCAATTCGGGCATTCACAACATATAGCACGTTGCTGTAAGCAAGCACATTCTCATTCAAAGATGCAAGTTACTATGTAGGAACAAGTTTGTATAGGTATTTCAAAGATGCCCAGAACTGAGCTAAACTTGGTATGTGTCCAACTCCTAGAAATAACTTCATGCCCCATCTCGCTTACTTCCAGCTAGTAAGGATCACATAATTCCTAACAAAGTTTTGACACAGATTCCCAATTCGGGCATTCAGAACATATAGCACGTTGCTGTAAGCAAGCACATTCTCATTCAAAGATGCAAGTTACTATGTAGGAACAAGTTTGTATAGGTATTTCAAAGATGCCCAGAACTGAGCTAAACTTGGGTTGTGTCCAACTCCTAGAAATAACTTCATGCCCCATCTCCCTTACTTCCAGCTAGTAAGGATCACATAATTCCTAACAAAGTTTTGACACAGATTCCCAATTCGGGCATTCAGAACATATAGCACGTTGCTGTAAGCAAGCACATTCTCATTCAAAGTTGCAAGTTACTATGTAGGAACAAGTTTGTATAGGTATTTCAAAGATGCCCAGAACTGAGCTAAACTTGGTATGTGTCCAACTCCTAGAAATAACTTCATGCCCCATCTCCCTTACTTCCAGCTAGTAAGGATCACATAATTCCTAACAAAGTTTTGACACAGATTCCCAATTCGGGCATTCAGAACATATAGCACGTTGCTGTAAGCAAGCACATTCTCATTCAAAGTTGCAAGTTACTATGTAGGAACAAGTTTGTATAGGTATTTCAAAGATGCCCAGAACTGAGCTAAACATGGTATGTGTCCAACTCCTAGAAACAACTTCATGCCCCAACTCCCTTACTTCCAGCTTGTAAGGATCACATAATTCCTAACAAAGTTTTGACACAGATTCCCAATTCGGGCATTCAGAACATATAGCACGTTGCTGTAAGCAAGCACATTCTCATTCAAAGTTGCAAGTTACTATGTAGGAACAAGTTTGTATAGGTATTTCAAAGATGCCCAGAACTGAGCTAAACTTGGTATGTGTCCAACTCCTAGAAATAACTTCATGCCCCATCTCACTTACTTCCAGCTAGTAAGGATCACATAATTCCTAACAAAATTTTGACACAGATTCCCTATTCGGGCATTCAGAACATATAGCACGTTGCTGTATGCAAGCACATTCTCATTCAAAGTTGCAAGTTACTATGCAGGAACAAGTTTGTATAGGTATTTCAAAGATGCCCAGAACTGAGCTAAACTTGGTATGTGTCCAACTCCTAGAAATAACTTCATGCCCCATCTCCCTTACTTCCAGCTAGTAAGGATCACATAATTCCTAACAAAGTTTTGACACAGATTCCCAATTCGGGCATTCAGAACATGTAGCACGTTGCTGTAAGCAAGCACATTCTCATTCAAAGTTGCAAGTTACTATGTAGGAACAAGTTTGTATAGGTATTTCAAAGATGCCCAGATCTGAGCTAAACTTGGTATGTGTCCAACTCATAGAAATAACTTCATGCCCCATCTCCCTTACTTCCAGCTAGTAAGGATCACATAATTCCTAACAAAGTTTTGACACAGATTCCCAATTCGGGCATTCAGAACATATAGCACGTTGCTGTAAGCAAGCACATTCTCATTCAAAGTTGCAAGTTACTATGTAGGAACAAGTTTGTATAGGTATTTCAAAGATGCCCAGAACTGAGCTAAACTTGGTATGTCTCCAACTCCTAGAAATAACTTCATGCCCCATCTCCCTTACTTCCAGCTAGTAAGGATCACATAATTCCTAACAAAGTTTTGACACAGATTCCCATTCGGGCATTCAGAACATATAGCACGTTGCTGTAAGCAAGCACATTCTCATTCAAAGTTGCAAGTTACTATGTAGGAACAAGTTTGTATAGGTATTTCAAAGATTCCCAGAACTGAGCTAAACATGGTATGTGTCCAACTCCTAGAAACAACTTCATGCCCCAACTCCCTTACTTCCAGCTAGTAAGGATCACATAATTCCTAACAAAGTTTTGACACAGATTCCCAATTCGGGCATTCACAACATATAGCACGTTGCTGTAAGCAAGCACATTCTCATTCAAAGATGCAAGTTACTATGTAGGAACAAGTTTGTATAGGTATTTCAAAGATGCCCAGAACTGAGCTAAACTTGGTATGTGTCCAACTCCTAGAAATAACTTCATGCCCCATCTCCCTTACTTCCAGCTAGTAAGGATCACATAATTCCTAACAAAGTTTTGACACCGATTCCCAATTCGGGCATTCAGAACATATAGCACGTTGCTGTAAGCAAGCACATTCTCATTCAAAGTTGCAAGTTACTATGTAGGAACAAGTTTGTATAGGTATTTCAAAGATGCCCAGAACTGAGCTAAACATGGTATGTGTCCAACTCCTAGAAACAACTTCATGCCCCAACTCCCTTACTTCCAGCTAGTAAGGATCACATAATTCCTAACAAAGTTTTGACACAGATTCCCAATTCGGGCATTCAGAACATATAGCACGTTGCTGTAAGCAAGCACATTCTCATTCAAAGTTGCAAGTTACTATGTAGGAACAAGTTTGTATAGGTATTTCAAAGATGCCCAGAACTGAGCTAAACTTGGTATGTGTCCAACTCCTAGAAAAAACTTCATGCCCCATCTCCCTTACTTCCAGCTAGTATGGATCACATAATTCCTAACAAAGTTTTGACACAGATTCCCAATTCGGGCATTCAGAACATGTAGCACGTTGCTGTAAGCAAGCACATTCTCATTCAAAGTTGCAAGTTACTATTTAGGAACAAGTTTGTATAGGTATTTCAAAGATGCCCAGAACTGAGCTAAACTTGGTATGTGTCCAACTCCTAGAAATAACTTCATGCCCCATCTCCCTTACTTCCAGCTAGTAAGGATCACATAATTCCTAACAACGTTTTGACACAGATTCCCAATTCGGGCATTCAGAACATATAGCACGTTGCTGTAAGAAAGCACATTCTCATTCAAAGTTGCAAGTTACTATGTAGGAACAAGTTTGAATAGGACTTTCAAAGATGCCCAGAACTGAGCTAAACTTGGTATGTGTCCAACTCCTAGAAATAACTTTATGCCCCAACTCCCTTACTTCCAGCTAGTAAGGATCACATAATTCCTAACAAAGTTTTGACAGAGATTCCCAATTCGGGCATTCAGAACATATAGCACGTTGCTGTAAGCAAGCACCTTCTCATTCATAGTTGCAAGTTACTATGTACGAACAAGTTTGTATAGGTATTTTAAAGATGCCCAGAACTGAGCTAAACGTTGTATGTGTCCAACTCCTAGAAATATCTTCATGCCCCATCTCGCTTACTTCCAGCTAGTAAGGATCACATAATTCCTAACAAAGTTTTGACACAGATTCCCAATTCGGGCATTCAGAACATATAGCACGTTGCTGTAAGCAAGCACATTCTCATTCAAAGTTGCAAGTTACTATGTAGGAACAAGTTTGTATAGGTATTTCAAAGATGCCCAGAACTGAGCTAAATTTGGTATGACTCCAACTCCTAGAAATAACTTCATGCCCCATCTCCCTTACTTCCAGCTAGTAAGGATCACATAATTCCTAACAAAGGTTTGACACAGATTCCCATTCGGGCATTCAGAACATATAGCTCGTTGCTGTAAGCAAGCACATTCTCATTCAAAGTTGCAAGTTACTATGTAGGAACAAGTTTGTATAGGTATTTCAAAGATTCCCAGAACTGAGCTAAACTTGGTATGTGTCCAACTCCTAGAAACAACTTCATGCCCCAACTCCCTTACTTCCAGCTAGTAAGGATCACATAATTCCTAACAAAGTTTTGACACAGATTCCCAATTCGGGCATTCACAACATATAGCACGTTGCTGTAAGCAAGCACATTCTCATTCAAAGTTGCAAGTTACTATGTAGGAACAAGTTTGTATAGGTATTTCAAAGATGCCCAGAACTGAGCTAAACGTTGTATGTGTCCAACTCCTAGAAATAACTTCATGCCCCATCTCCCTTACTTCCAGCTAGTAAGGATCACATAATTCCTAACAAAGTTTTGACACAGATTCCCAATTCGGGCATTCAGAACATATAGCACGTTGCTGTAAGCAAGCACATTCTCATTCAAAGTTGCAAGTTACTATGTAGGAACAAGTTTGTATAGGTATTTTAAAGATGCCCAGAACTGAGCTAAACGTTGTATGTGTCCAACTCCTAGAAATAACTTCATGCCCCATCTCGCTTACTTCCAGCTAGTAAGGATCACATAATTCCTAACAAAGTTTTGACACAGATTCCCAATTCAGGCATTCAGAACATATAGCACGTTGCTGTAAGCAAGCACATTCTCATTCAAAGTTGCAAGTTACTATGTAGGAACAAGTTTGTATAGGTATTTCAAAGATGCCCAGAAGTGAGCTAAATTTGGTATGTCTCCAACTCCTAGAAATAACTTCATGCCCCATCTCCCTTACTTCCAGCTAGTAAGGATCACATAATTCCTAACAAAGGTTTGACACAGATTCCCATTCGGGCATTCAGAACATATAGCACGTTGCTGTAAGCAAGCACATTCTCATTCAAAGTTGCAAGTTACTATGTAGGAACAAGTTTGTATAGGTATTTCAAAGATGCCCAGAACTGAGCTAAACTTGGTATGTGTCCAACTCCTAGAAACAACTTCATGCCCCAACTCCCTTACTTCCAGCTAGTAAGGATCACATAATTCCTAACAAAGTTTTGACACAGATTCCCAATTCGGGCATTCACAACATATAGCACGTTGCTGTAAGCAAGCACATTCTCATTCAAAGTTGCAAGTTACTATGTAGGAACAAGTTTGTATAGGTATTTCAAAGATGCCCAGAACTGAGCTAAACATGGAATGTGTCCAACTCCTAGAAACAACTTCATGCCCCAACTCCCTTACTTCCAGCTAGTAAGGATCACATAATTCCTAACAAAGTTTTGACACAGATTTCCAATTCGGGCATTCACAACATATAGCACGTTGCTGTAAGCAAGCACATTCTCATTCAAAGATGCAAGTTACTATGTAGGAACAAGTTTGTATAGGTATTTCAAAGATGCCCAGAACTGAGCTAAACTTGGTATGTGTCCAACTCCTAGAAATAACTTCATGCCCCATCTCCCTTACTTCCAGTTAGTAAGGATCACATAATTCCTAACAAAGTTTTGACACAGATTCCCAATTCGGGCATTCAGAACATATAGCACGTTGCTGTAAGCAAGCACATTCTCATTCAAAGTTGCAAGTTACTATGTAGGAACAAGTTTGTATAGGTATTTCAAAGATGCCCAGAACTGAGCTAAACATGGTATGTGTCCAACTCCTAGAAACAACTTCATGGCCCAACTCCCTTACTTCCAGCTAGTAAGGATCACATAATTCCTAACAAAGTTTTGACACAGATTCCCAATTCGGGCATTCAGAACATATAGCACGTTGCTGTAAGCAAGCACATTCTCATTCAAAGTTGCAAGTTACTATGTAGGAACAAGTTTGTATAGGTATTTCAAAGATGCCCAGAACTGAGCTAAACTTGGTATGTGTCCAACTCCTAGAAATAACTTCATGCCCCATCTCCCTTACTTCCAGCCATTAAGGATCACATAATTCCTAACAAAGTTTTGACACAGATTCCCAATTCGGGCATTCAGAACATGTAGCACGTTGCTGTAAGCAAGCACATTCTCATTCAAAGTTGCAAGTTACTATGTAGGAACAAGTTTGTATAGGTATTTCAAAGATGCCCAGATCTGAGCTAAACTTGGTATGTGTCCAACTCCTAGAAATAACTTCATGCCCCATCTCCCTTACTTCCAGCTAGTAAGGATCACATAATTCCTAACAAAGTTTTGACACAGATTCCCAATTCGGGCATTCAGAACATATAGCACGTTGCTGTAAGCAAGCACATTCTCATTCAAAGTTGCAAGTTACTATGTAGGAACAAGTTTGTATAGGTATTTCAAAGATGCCCAGAACTGAGCTAAACTTGGTATGTCTCCAACTCCTAGAAATAACTTCATGCCCCATCTCCCTTACTTCCAGCTAGTAAGGATCACATAATTCCTAACAAAGTTTTGACACAGATTCCCATTCGGGCATTCAGAACATGTAGCACGTTGCTGTAAGCAAGCACATTCTCATTCAAAGTTGCAAGTTACTATGTAGGAACAAGTTTGTATAGGTATTTCAAAGATGCCCAGAACTGAGCTAAACTTGGTATGTCTCCAACTCCTAGAAATAACTTCATGCCCCATCTCCCTTACTTCCAGCTAGTAAGGATCACATAATTCCTAACAACGTTTTGACACAGATTCCCAATTCGGGCATTCAGAACATATAGCACGTTGTTGTAAGAAAGCACATTCTCATTCAAAGTTGCAAGTTACTATGTAGGAACAAGTTTGAATAGGACTTTCAAAGATGCCCAGAACTGAGCTAAACTTGGTATGTGTCCAACTCCTAGAAATAACTTCATGCCCCAACTCCCTTACTTCCAGCTAGTAAGGATCACATAATTCCTAACAAAGTTTTGACAGAGATTCCCAATTCGGGCATTCAGAACATATAGCACGTTGCTGTAAGCAAGCACATTCTCATTCAAAGTTGCAAGTTACTATGTAGGAACAAGTTTGTATAGGTATTTCAAAGATGCCCAGAACTGAGCTAAACTTGGTATGTGTCCAACTCCTAGAAATAACTTTATGCCCCAACTCCCTTACTTCCAGCTAGTAAGGATCACATAATTCCTAACAAAGTTTTGACACAGATTCCCAATTCGGGCATTCAGAACATATAGCACGTTGCTGTAAGCAAGCACATTCTCATTCAAAGATGCAAGTTACTATGTAGGAACAAGTTTGTATAGGTATTTCAAAGATGCCCAGAACTGAGCTAAACTTGGTATGTGTCCAACTCCTAGAAATAACTTCATGCCCCATTTCGCTTACTTCCAGCTAGTAAGGATCACATAATTCCTAACAAAGTTTTGACACAGATTCCCAATTCGGGCATTCAGAACATATAGCACGTTGCTGTAAGCAAGCACATTCTCATTCAAAGATGCAAGTTACTATGTAGGAACAAGTTTGTATAGGTATTTCAAAGATGCCCAGAACTGAGCTAAACTTGGTATGTGTCCAACTCCTAGAAATAACTTCATGCCCCATCTCCCTTACTTCCAGCTAGTAAGGATCACATAATTCCTAACAAAGTTTTGACACAGATTCCCAATTCGGGCATTCAGAACATATAGCACGTTGCTGTAAGCAAGCACATTCTCATTCAAAGTTGCAAGTTACTATGTAGGAACAAGTTTGTATAGGTATTTCAAAGATGCCAAGAACTGAGCTAAACATGGTATGTGGCCAACTCCTAGAAACAACTTCATGCCCCAACTCCCTTACTTCCAGCTTGTAAGGATCACATAATTCCTAACAAAGTTTTGACACAGATTCCCAATTCGGGCATTCAGAACATATAGCACGTTGCTGTAAGCAAGCACATTCTCATTCAAAGTTGCAAGTTACTATGTAGGAACAAGTTTGTATAGGTATTTCAATGATGCCCAGATCTGAGCTAAACTTGGTATGTGTCCAACTCCTAGAAATAACTTCATGCCCCATCTCCCTTACTTCCAGCTAGTAAGGATCACATAATTCCTAACAAAGTTTTGACACAGATTCCCTATTCGGGCATTCAGAACATATAGCACGTTGCTGTATGCAAGCACATTCTCATTCAAAGTTGCAAGTTACTATGTAGGAACAAGTTTGTATAGGTATTTCAAAGATGCCCAGAATGAGCTAAACGTTGTATGTGTCCAACTCCTAGAAATAACTTCATGCCCCATCTCCCTTACTTCCAGCTAGTAAGGATCACATAATTCCTAACAAAGTTTTGACACAGATTCCCAATTCGGGCATTCAGAACATATAGCACGTTGCTGTAAACAAGCACATTCTCATTCAAAGTTGCAAGTTACTATGTAGGAACAAGTTTGTATAGGTATTTTAAAGATGCCCAGAACTGAGCTAAACGTTGTATGTGTCCAACTCCAAGAAATAACTTCATGCCCCATCTCGCTTACTTCCAGCTAGTAAGGATCACATAATTCCTAACAAAGTTTTGACACAGATTCCCAATTCGGGCATTCAGAACATATAGCACGTTGCTGTAAGCAAGCACATTCTCATTCAAAGTTGCAAGTTACTATGTAGGAACAAGTTTGTATAGGTATTTCAAAGATGCCCAGAACTGAGCTAAATTTGGTATGTCTCCAACTCCTAGAAATAACTTCATGCCCCATCTCCCTTACTTCCAGCTAGTAAGGATCACATAATTCCTAACAAAGGTTTGACACAGATTCCCATTCGGGCATTCAGAACATATAGCACGTTGCTGTAAGCAAGCACATTCTCATTCAAAGGTGCAAGTTACTATGTAGGAACAAGTTTGTATAGGTATTTCAAAGATGCCCAGAACTGAGCTAAACTTGGTATGTGTCCAACTCCTAGAAACAACTTCATGCCCCAACTCCCTTACTTCCAGCTAGTAAGGATCACATAATTCCTAACAAAGTTTTGACACAGATTCCCAATTCGGGCATTCACAACATATAGCACGTTGCTGTAAGCAAGCACATTCTCATTCAAAGTTGCAAGTTACTATGTAGGAACAAGTTTGTATAGGTATTTCAAAGATGCCCAGAACTGAGCTAAACATGGTATGTGTCCAACTCCTAGAAACAACTGCATGCCCCAACTCCCTTACTTCCAGCTAGTAAGGATCACATAATTCCTAACAAAGTTTTGACACAGATTCCCAATTCGGGCATTCACAACATATAGCACGTTGCTGTAAGCAAGCACATTCTCATTCAAAGATGCAAGTTACTATGTAGGAACAAGTTTGTATAGGTATTTCAAAGATGCCCAGAACTGAGCTAAACTTGGTATGTGTCCAACTCCTAGAAATAACTTCATGCCCCATCTCCCTTACTTCCAGCTAGTAAGGATCACATAATTCCTAACAAAGTTTTGACACAGATTCCCAATTCGGGCATTCAGAACATATAGCACGTTGCTGTAAGCAAGCACATTCTCATTCAAAGTTGCAAGTTACTATGTAGGAACAAGTTTGTATAGGTATTTCAAAGATGCCCAGAACTGAGCTAAACATGGTATGTGTCCAACTCCTAGAAACAACTTCATGCCCCAACTCCCTTACTTCCAGCTAGTAAGGATCACATAATTCCTAACAAAGTTTTGACACAGATTCCCAATTCGGGCATTCAGAACATATAGCACGTTGCTGTAAGCAAGCACATTCTCATTCAAAGTTGCAAGTTACTATGTAGGAACAAGTTTGTATAGGTATTTCAAAGATGCCCAGAACTGAGCTAAACTTGGTATGTGTCCAACTCCTAGAAATAACTTCATGCCCCATCTCCCTTACTTCCAGCTAGTAAGGATCACATAATTCCTAACAAAGTTTTGACACAGATTCCCAATTCGGGCATTCAGAACATGTAGCACGTTGCTGTAAGAAAGCACATTCTCATTCAAAGTTGCAAGTTACTATGTAGGAACAAGTTTGTATAGGTATTTCAAAGATGCCCAGATCTGAGCTAAACTTGGTATGTGTCCAACTCCTAGAAATAACTTCATGCCCCATCTCCCTTACTTCCAGCTAGTAAGGATCACATAATTGCTAACAAAGTTTTGACACAGATTCCCATTCGGGCATTCAGAACATATAGCACGTTGCTGTAAGCAAGCACATTCTCATTCAAAGTTGCAAGTTACTATGTAGGAACAAGTTTGTATAGGTATTTCAAAGATGCCCAGAACTGAGCTAAACATGGTATGTGTCCAACTCCTAGAAACAACTTCATGCCCCAACTCCCTTACTTCCAGCTAGTAAGGATCACATAATTCCTAACAAAGTTTTGACACAGATTCCCAATTCGGGCATTCAGAACATATAGCACGTTGCCGTAAGCAAGCACATTCTCATTCAAAGTTGCAAGTTACTATGTAGGAACAAGTTTGTATAGGTATTTCAAAGATGCCCAGAACTGAGCTAAACATGGTATGTGTCCAACTCCTAGAAACAACTTCATGCCCCAACTCCCTTACTTCCAGCTAGTAAGGATCACATAATTCCTAACAAAGTTTTGACACAGATTCCCAATTCGGGCATTCAGAACATATAGCACGTTGCTTTAAGCAAGCACATTCTCATTCAAAGTTGCAAGTTACTATGTAGGAACAAGTTTGTATAGGTATTTCAAAGATGCCCAGAACTGAGCTAAACTTAGTATGTGTCCAACGCCTAGAAATAACTTCATGCCCCATCTCCCTTACTTCCAGCTAGTAAGGATCACATAATTGCTAACAAAGTTTTGACACAGATTCCCAATTCGGGCATTCAGAACATATAGCACGTTGCTGTAAGCAAGCACATTCTCATTCAAAGTTGCAAGTTACTATGTAGGAACAAGTTTGTATAGGTATTTCAAAGATGCCCAGAACTGAGCTAAACTTGGTATCTCTCCAACTCCTAGAAATAACTTCATGCCCCATCTCCCTTACTTCCAGCTAGTAAGGATCACATATTTCCTAACAAAGTTTTGACACAGATTCCCATTCGGGCATTCAGAACATATAGCACGTTGCTGTAAGCAAGCACATTCTCATTCAAAGTTGCAAGTTACTATGTAGGAACAAGTTTGTATAGGTATTTCAAAGATGCCCAGAACTGAGCTAAACATGGTATGTGTCCAACTCCTAGAAACAACTTCATGCCCCAACTCCCTTACTTCCAGCTAGTAAGGATCACATAATTCCTAACAAAGTTTTGACACAGATTCCCAATTCGGGCATTCAGAACATATAGCACGTTGCTGTAAGCAAGCACATTCTCATTCAAAGTTGCAAGTTACTATGTAGGAACAAGTTTGTATAGGTATTTCAAAGATGCCCAGAACTGAGCTAAACATGGTATGTGTCCAACTCCTAGAAACAACTTCATGCCCCAACTCCCTTACTTCCAGCTAGTAAGGATCACATAATTCCTAACAAAGTTTTGACACAGATTCCCAATTCGGGCATTCAGAACATATAGCACGTTGCTTTAAGCAAGCACATTCTCATTCAAAGTTGCAAGTTACTATGTAGGAACAAGTTTGTATAGGTATTTCAAAGATGCCCAGAACTGAGCTAAACTTAGTATGTGTCCAACTCCTAGAAATAACTTCATGCCCCATCTCCCTTACTTCCAGCTAGTAAGGATCACATAATTCCTAACAAAGTTTTGACACAGATTCCCAATTCGGGCATTCAGAACATGTAGCACGTTGCTGTAAGCAAGCACATTCTCATTCAAAGTTGCAAGTTACTATGTAGGAACAAGTTTGTATAGGTATTTCAAAGATGCCCAGATCTGAGCTAAACTTGGTATGTGTCCAACTCCTAGAAATAACTTCATGCCCCATCTCCCTTACTTCCAGCTAGTAAGGATCACATAATTCCTAACAAACTTTTGACACAGATTCCCATTCGGGCATTCAGAACATATACCACGTTGCTGTAAGCAAGCACATTCTCATTCTTGAAATACTTATACAAACTTTTTCCTACATAGTAACTTGCAACTTTGAATGAAAAGTTGCAAGTTACTATGTAGGAACAAGTTTGTATAAGTATTTCAAAGATGCCCAGAACTGAGCTAAACTTGGTATGTGTCCAACTCCTAGAAACAACTTCATGCCCCATCTCCCTTACTTCCAGCTAGTAAGGATCACATAATTCCTAACAAAGTTTTGACACAGATTCCCAATTCGGGCTTTCAGAACATATAGCACGTTGCTGTAAGCAAGCACATTCTCATTCAAAGTTGCAAGTTACTATGTAGGAACAAGTTTGTATAGGTATGTCAAAGATGCCCAGAACTGGGCTAACCATGGTATGTCTCCAACTCCTAGAAACAACTTCATGCCCCAACTCCCTTACTTCCAGTTAGTAAGGATCACATAATTCCTAACAAAGTTTTGACACAGATTCCCAATTCGGGCATTCACAACATATAGCACGTTGCTGTAAGCAAGCACATTCTCATTCAAAGATGCAAGTTACTATGTAGGAACAAGTTTGTATAGGTATTTCAAAGATGCCCAGAACTGAGCTAAACTTGGTATTTCTCCAACTCCTAGAAATAACTTAATGCCCCATCTCCCTTACTTCCAGCTAGTGTGGATCACATAATTCCTAACAAAGTTTTGACACAGATTCCCATTCGGGCATTCAAAACATATAGCACGTTGCTGTAAGCAAGCACATTCTCATTCAAAGTTGCAAGTTACTATGTAGGAACAAGTTTGTATAGGTATTTCAAAGATGCCCAGAACTGAGCTAAACATGGTATGTGTCCAACTCCTAGAAACAACTTCATGCCCCAACTCCCTTACTTCCAGCTAGTAAGGATCACATAATTCCTAACAAAGTTTTGACACAGATTCCCAATTCGGGCATTCACAACATATAGCACGTTGCTGTAACCAAGCACATTCTCATTCAAAGTTGCAAGTTACTATGTAGGAACAAGTTTGTATAGGTATTTCAAAGATGCCCAGAACTGAGCTAAACTTGGTATGTGTCCAACTCCTAGAAATAACTTCATGCCCCTTCTCCCTTACTTCCAGCTAGTAAGGATCACATAATTCCTAACAAAGTTTTGACACAGATTCCCAATTCGGGCATTCAGAACATATAGCACGTTGCTGTAAGCAAGCACATTCTCATTCAAAGGTGCAAGTTACTATGTAGGAACAAGTTTGTATAGGTATTTCAAAGATGCCCAGAACTGAGTTAAACTTTGTATGTGTCCAACTCCTAGAAATAACTTCATGCCCCATCTCCCTTACTTCCAGCTGGTTAGGATCACATAATTCCTAACAAAGTTTTGACACAGATTCCCAATTCGGGCATTCAGAACATATAGCACGTTGCTGTAAGCAAGCACATTCTCATTCAAAGGTGCAAGTTACTATGTAGGAACAAGTTTGTATAGGTATTTCAATGATGCCCAGAACTGAGCTAAATTTGGTATGTCTCCAACTCCTAGAAATAACTTCATGCCCCATCTCCCTTACTTCCAGCTAGTAAGGATCACATAATTCCTAACAAAGTTTTGACACAGATTCCCATTCGGGCATTCAGAACATATAGCACGTTGCTGTAAGCAAGCACATTCTCATTCAAAGTTGCAAGTTACTATGTAGGAACAAGTTTGTATAGGTATTTCAAAGATGCCCAGAACTGAGCTAAACTTGGTATGTCTCCAACTCCTAGAAATAACTTCATGCCCCATCTCCCTTACTTCCAGCTAGTAAGGATCACATAATTCCTAACAAAGTTTTGACACAGATTCCCATTCGGGCATTCAGAACATGTAGCACGTTGCTGTAAGCAAGCACATTCTCATTCAAAGTTGCAAGTTACTATGTAGGAACAAGTTTGTATAGGTATTTCAAAGATGCCCAGAACTGAGCTAAACTTGGTATGTCTCCAACTCCTAGAAATAACTTCATGCCCCATCTCCCTTACTTCCAGCTAGTAAGGATCACATAATTCCTAACAACGTTTTGACACAGATTCCCAATTCGGGCATTCAGAACATATAGCACGTTGCTGTAAGGAAGCACATTCTCATTCAAAGTTGCAAGTTACTATGTAGGAACAAGTTTGAATAGGACTTTCAAAGATGCCCAGAACTGAGCTAAACTTGGTATGTGTCCAACTCCTAGAAATAACTTCATGCCCCAACTCCCTTACTTCCAGCTAGTAAGGATCACATAATTCCTAACAAAGTTTTGACAGAGATTCCCAATTCGGGCATTCAGAACATATAGCACGTTGCTGTAAGCAAGCACATTCTCATTCAAAGTTGCAAGTTACTATGTAGGAACAAGTTTGTATAGGTATTTCAAAGATGCCCAGAACTGAGCTAAACTTGGTATGTGTCCAACTCCTAGAAATAACTTTATGCCCCAACTCCCTTACTTCCAGCTAGTAAGGATCACATAATTCCTAACAAAGTTTTGACACAGATTCCCAATTCGGGCATTCAGAACATATAGCACGTTGCTGTAAGCAAGCACATTCTCATTCAAAGATGCAAGTTACTATGTAGGAACAAGTTTGTATAGGTATTTCAAAGATGCCCAGAACTGAGCTAAACTTGGTATGTGTCCAACTCATAGAAATAACTTCATGCCCCATTTCGCTTACTTCCAGCTAGTAAGGATCACATAATTCCTAACAAAGTTTTGACACAGATTCCCAATTCGGGCATTCAGAACATATAGCACGTTGCTGTAAGCAAGCACATTCTCATTCAAAGATGCAAGTTACTATGTAGGAACAAGTTTGTATAGGTATTTCAAAGATGCCCAGAACTGAGCTAAACTTGGTATGTGTCCAACTCCTAGAAATAACTTCATGCCCCATCTCCCTTACTTCCAGCTAGTAAGGATCACATAATTCCTAACAAAGTTTTGACACAGATTCCCAATTCGGGCATTCAGAACATATAGCACGTTGCTGTAAGCAAGCACATTCTCATTCAAAGTTGCAAGTTACTATGTAGGAACAAGTTTGTATAGGTATTTCAAAGATGCCCAGAACTGAGCTAAACTTGGTATGTGTCCAACTCCTAGAAATAACTTCATGCCCCATCTCCCTTACTTCCAGCTAGTAAGGATCACATAATTCCTAACAAAGTTTTGACACAGATTCCCAATTCGGGCATTCAGAACATATAGCACGTTGCTGTAAGCAAGCACATTCTCATTCAAAGTTGCAAGTTACTATGTAGGAACAAGTTTGTATAGGTATTTCAAAGATGCCCAGAACTGAGCTAAACATGGTATGTGGCCAACTCCTAGAAACAACTTCATGCCCCAACTCCCTTACTTCCAGCTTGTAAGGATCACATAATTCCTAACAAAGTTTTGACACAGATTCCCAATTCGGGCATTCAGAACATATAGCACGTTGCTGTAAGCAAGCACATTCTCATTCAAAGTTGCAAGTTACTATGTAGGAACAAGTTTGTATAGGTATTTCAAAGATGCCCAGATCTGAGCTAAACTTGGTATGTGTCCAACTCCTAGAAATAACTTCATGCCCCATCTCCCTTACTTCCAGCTAGTAAGGATCACATAATTCCTAACAAAGTTTTGACACAGATTCCCTATTCGGGCATTCAGAACATATAGCACGTTGCTGTATGCAAGCACATTCTCATTCAAAGTTGCAAGTTACTATGTAGGAACAAGTTTGTATAGGTATTTCAAAGATGCCCAGAACTGAGCTAAACGTTGTATGTGTCCAACTCCTAGAAATAACTTCATGCCCCATCTCCCTTACTTCCAGCTAGTAAGGATCACATAATTCCTAACAAAGTTTTGACACAGATTCCCAATTCGGGCATTCAGAACATATAGCACGTTGCTGTAAACAAGCACATTCTCATTCAAAGTTGCAAGTTACTATGTAGGAACAAGTTTGTATAGGTATTTTAAAGATGCCCAGAACTGAGCTAAACGTTGTATGTGTCCAACTCCAAGAAATAACTTCATGCCCCATCTCGCTTACTTCCAGCTAGTAAGGATCACATAATTCCTAACAAAGTTTTGACACAGATTCCCAATTCGGGCATTCAGAACATATAGCACGTTGCTGTAAGCAAGCACATTCTCATTCAAAGTTGCAAGTTACTATGTAGGAACAAGTTTGTATAGGTATTTCAAAGATGCCCAGAACTGAGCTAAATTTGGTATGTCTCCAACTCCTAGAAATAACTTCATGCCCCATCTCCCTTACTTCCAGCTAGTAAGGATCACATAATTCCTAACAAAGGTTTGACACAGATTCCCATTCGGGCATTCAGAACATATAGCTCGTTGCTGTAAGCAAGCACATTCTCATTCAAAGTTGCAAGTTACTATGTAGGAACAAGTTTGTATAGGTATTTCAAAGATTCCCAGAACTGAGCTAAACTTGGTATGTGTCCAACTCCTAGAAACAACTTCATGCCCCAACTCCCTTACTTCCAGCTAGTAAGGATCACATAATTCCTAACAAAGTTTTGACACAGATTCCCAATTCGGGCATTCACAACATATAGCACGTTGCTGTAAGCAAGCACATTCTCATTCAAAGTTGCAAGTTACTATGTAGGAACAAGTTTGTATAGGTATTTCAAAGATGCCCAGAACTGAGCTAAACGTTGTATGTGTCCAACTCCTAGAAATAACTTCATGCCCCATCTCGCTTACTTCCAGCTAGTAAGGATCACATAATTCCTAACAAAGTTTTGACACAGATTCCCAATTCGGGCATTCAGAACATATAGCACGTTGCTGTAAGCAAGCACATTCTCATTCAAAGGTGCAAGTTACTATGTAGGAACAAGTTTGTATAGGTATTTCAAAGATGCCCAGAAGTGAGCTAAATTTGGTATGTCTCCAACTCCTAGAAATAACTTCATGCCCCATCTCCCTTACTTCCAGCTAGTAAGGATCACATAATTCCTAACAAAGGTTTGACACAGATTCCCATTCGGGCATTCAGAACATATAGCACGTTGCTGTAAGCAAGCACATTCTCATTCAAAGGTGCAAGTTACTATGTAGGAACAAGTTTGTATAGGTATTTCAAAGATGCCCAGAACTGAGCTAAACTTGGTATGTCTCCAACTCCTAGAAATAACTTCATGCCCCATCTCCCTTACTTCCAGCTAGTAAGGATCACATAATTCCTAACAAAGTTTTGACACAGATTCCCATTCGGGCATTCAGAACATGTAGCACGTTGCTGTAAGCAAGCACATTCTCATTCAAAGTTGCAAGTTACTATGTAGGAACAAGTTTGTATAGGTATTTCAAAGATGCCCAGAACTGAGCTAAACTTGGTATGTCTCCAACTCCTAGAAATAACTTCATGCCCCATCTCCCTTACTTCCAGCTAGTAAGGATCACATAATTCCTAACAACGTTTTGACACAGATTCCCAATTCGGGCATTCAGAACATATAGCACGTTGCTGTAAGGAAGCACATTCTCATTCAAAGTTGCAAGTTACTATGTAGGAACAAGTTTGAATAGGACTTTCAAAGATGCCCAGAACTGAGCTAAACTTGGTATGTGTCCAACTCCTAGAAATAACTTCATGCCCCAACTCCCTTACTTCCAGCTAGTAAGGATCACATAATTCCTAACAAAGTTTTGACAGAGATTCCCAATTCGGGCATTCAGAACATATAGCACGTTGCTGTAAGCAAGCACATTCTCATTCAAAGTTGCAAGTTACTATGTAGGAACAAGTTTGTATAGGTATTTCAAAGATGCCCAGAACTGAGCTAAACTTGGTATGTGTCCAACTCCTAGAAATAACTTTATGCCCCAACTCCCTTACTTCCAGCTAGTAAGGATCACATAATTCCTAACAAAGTTTTGACACAGATTCCCAATTCGGGCATTCAGAACATATAGCACGTTGCTGTAAGCAAGCACATTCTCATTCAAAGATGCAAGTTACTATGTAGGAACAAGTTTGTATAGGTATTTCAAAGATGCCCAGAACTGAGCTAAACTTGGTATGTGTCCAACTCATAGAAATAACTTCATGCCCCATTTCGCTTACTTCCAGCTAGTAAGGATCACATAATTCCTAACAAAGTTTTGACACAGATTCCCAATTCGGGCATTCAGAACATATAGCACGTTGCTGTAAGCAAGCACATTCTCATTCAAAGATGCAAGTTACTATGTAGGAACAAGTTTGTATAGGTATTTCAAAGATGCCCAGAACTGAGCTAAACTTGGTATGTGTCCAACTCCTAGAAATAACTTCATGCCCCATCTCCCTTACTTCCAGCTAGTAAGGATCACATAATTCCTAACAAAGTTTTGACACAGATTCCCAATTCGGGCATTCAGAACATATAGCACGTTGCTGTAAGCAAGCACATTCTCATTCAAAGTTGCAAGTTACTATGTAGGAACAAGTTTGTATAGGTATTTCAAAGATGCCCAGAACTGAGCTAAACTTGGTATGTGTCCAACTCCTAGAAATAACTTCATGCCCCATCTCCCTTACTTCCAGCTAGTAAGGATCACATAATTCCTAACAAAGTTTTGACACAGATTCCCAATTCGGGCATTCAGAACATATAGCACGTTGCTGTAAGCAAGCACATTCTCATTCAAAGTTGCAAGTTACTATGTAGGAACAAGTTTGTATAGGTATTTCAAAGATGCCCAGAACTGAGCTAAACATGGTATGTGGCCAACTCCTAGAAACAACTTCATGCCCCAACTCCCTTACTTCCAGCTTGTAAGGATCACATAATTCCTAACAAAGTTTTGACACAGATTCCCAATTCGGGCATTCAGAACATATAGCACGTTGCTGTAAGCAAGCACATTCTCATTCAAAGTTGCAAGTTACTATGTAGGAACAAGTTTGTATAGGTATTTCAAAGATGCCCAGATCTGAGCTAAACTTGGTATGTGTCCAACTCCTAGAAATAACTTCATGCCCCATCTCCCTTACTTCCAGCTAGTAAGGATCACATAATTCCTAACAAAGTTTTGACACAGATTCCCTATTCGGGCATTCAGAACATATAGCACGTTGCTGTATGCAAGCACATTCTCATTCAAAGTTGCAAGTTACTATGTAGGAACAAGTTTGTATAGGTATTTCAAAGATGCCCAGAACTGAGCTAAACGTTGTATGTGTCCAACTCCTAGAAATAACTTCATGCCCCATCTCCCTTACTTCCAGCTAGTAAGGATCACATAATTCCTAACAAAGTTTTGACACAGATTCCCAATTCGGGCATTCAGAACATATAGCACGTTGCTGTAAACAAGCACATTCTCATTCAAAGTTGCAAGTTACTATGTAGGAACAAGTTTGTATAGGTATTTTAAAGATGCCCAGAACTGAGCTAAACGTTGTATGCGTCCAACTCCAAGAAATAACTTCATGCCCCATCTCGCTTACTTCCAGCTAGTAAGGATCACATAATTCCTAACAAAGTTTTGACACAGATTCCCAATTCGGGCATTCAGAACATATAGCACGTTGCTGTAAGCAAGCACATTCTCATTCAAAGTTGCAAGTTACTATGTAGGAACAAGTTTGTATAGGTATTTCAAAGATGCCCAGAACTGAGCTAAATTTGGTATGTCTCCAACTCCTAGAAATAACTTCATGCCCCATCTCCCTTACTTCCAGCTAGTAAGGATCACATAATTCCTAACAAAGGTTTGACACAGATTCCCATTCGGGCATTCAGAACATATAGCTCGTTGCTGTAAGCAAGCACATTCTCATTCAAAGTTGCAAGTTACTATGTAGGAACAAGTTTGTATAGGTATTTCAAAGATTCCCAGAACTGAGCTAAACTTGGTATGTGTCCAACTCCTAGAAACAACTTCATGCCCCAACTCCCTTACTTCCAGCTAGTAAGGATCACATAATTCCTAACAAAGTTTTGACACAGATTCCCAATTCGGGCATTCAGAACATATAGCACGTTGCTGTAAGGAAGCACATTCTCATTCAAAGTTGCAAGTTACTATGTAGGAACAAGTTTGAATAGGACTTTCAAAGATGCCCAGAACTGAGCTAAACTTGGTATGTGTCCAACTCCTAGAAATAACTTCATGCCCCAACTCCCTTACTTCCAGCTAGTAAGGATCACATAATTCCTAACAAAGTTTTGACAGAGATTCCCAATTCGGGCATTCAGAACATATAGCACGTTGCTGTAAGCAAGCACATTCTCATTCAAAGTTGCAAGTTACTATGTAGGAACAAGTTTGTATAGGTATTTCAAAGATGCCCAGAACTGAGCTAAACTTGGTATGTGTCCAACTCCTAGAAATAACTTTATGCCCCAACTCCCTTACTTCCAGCTAGTAAGGATCACATAATTCCTAACAAAGTTTTGACACAGATTCCCAATTCGGGCATTCAGAACATATAGCACGTTGCTGTAAGCAAGCACATTCTCATTCAAAGATGCAAGTTACTATGTAGGAACAAGTTTGTATAGGTATTTCAAAGATGCCCAGAACTGAGCTAAACTTGGTATGTGTCCAACTCATAGAAATAACTTCATGCCCCATTTCGCTTACTTCCAGCTAGTAAGGATCACATAATTCCTAACAAAGTTTTGACACAGATTCCCAATTCGGGCATTCAGAACATATAGCACGTTGCTGTAAGCAAGCACATTCTCATTCAAAGATGCAAGTTACTATGTAGGAACAAGTTTGTATAGGTATTTCAAAGATGCCCAGAACTGAGCTAAACTTGGTATGTGTCCAACTCCTAGAAATAACTTCATGCCCCATCTCCCTTACTTCCAGCTAGTAAGGATCACATAATTCCTAACAAAGTTTTGACACAGATTCCCAATTCGGGCATTCAGAACATATAGCACGTTGCTGTAAGCAAGCACATTCTCATTCAAAGTTGCAAGTTACTATGTAGGAACAAGTTTGTATAGGTATTTCAAAGATGCCCAGAACTGAGCTAAACTTGGTATGTGTCCAACTCCTAGAAATAACTTCATGCCCCATCTCCCTTACTTCCAGCTAGTAAGGATCACATAATTCCTAACAAAGTTTTGACACAGATTCCCAATTCGGGCATTCAGAACATATAGCACGTTGCTGTAAGCAAGCACATTCTCATTCAAAGTTGCAAGTTACTATGTAGGAACAAGTTTGTATAGGTATTTCAAAGATGCCCAGAACTGAGCTAAACATGGTATGTGGCCAACTCCTAGAAACAACTTCATGCCCCAACTCCCTTACTTCCAGCTTGTAAGGATCACATAATTCCTAACAAAGTTTTGACACAGATTCCCAATTCGGGCATTCAGAACATATAGCACGTTGCTGTAAGCAAGCACATTCTCATTCAAAGTTGCAAGTTACTATGTAGGAACAAGTTTGTATAGGTATTTCAAAGATGCCCAGATCTGAGCTAAACTTGGTATGTGTCCAACTCCTAGAAATAACTTCATGCCCCATCTCCCTTACTTCCAGCTAGTAAGGATCACATAATTCCTAACAAAGTTTTGACACAGATTCCCTATTCGGGCATTCAGAACATATAGCACGTTGCTGTATGCAAGCACATTCTCATTCAAAGTTGCAAGTTACTATGTAGGAACAAGTTTGTATAGGTATTTCAAAGATGCCCAGAACTGAGCTAAACGTTGTATGTGTCCAACTCCTAGAAATAACTTCATGCCCCATCTCCCTTACTTCCAGCTAGTAAGGATCACATAATTCCTAACAAAGTTTTGACACAGATTCCCAATTCGGGCATTCAGAACATATAGCACGTTGCTGTAAACAAGCACATTCTCATTCAAAGTTGCAAGTTACTATGTAGGAACAAGTTTGTATAGGTATTTTAAAGATGCCCAGAACTGAGCTAAACGTTGTATGCGTCCAACTCCAAGAAATAACTTCATGCCCCATCTCGCTTACTTCCAGCTAGTAAGGATCACATAATTCCTAACAAAGTTTTGACACAGATTCCCAATTCGGGCATTCAGAACATATAGCACGTTGCTGTAAGCAAGCACATTCTCATTCAAAGTTGCAAGTTACTATGTAGGAACAAGTTTGTATAGGTATTTCAAAGATGCCCAGAACTGAGCTAAATTTGGTATGTCTCCAACTCCTAGAAATAACTTCATGCCCCATCTCCCTTACTTCCAGCTAGTAAGGATCACATAATTCCTAACAAAGGTTTGACACAGATTCCCATTCGGGCATTCAGAACATATAGCTCGTTGCTGTAAGCAAGCACATTCTCATTCAAAGTTGCAAGTTACTATGTAGGAACAAGTTTGTATAGGTATTTCAAAGATTCCCAGAACTGAGCTAAACTTGGTATGTGTCCAACTCCTAGAAACAACTTCATGCCCCAACTCCCTTACTTCCAGCTAGTAAGGATCACATAATTCCTAACAAAGTTTTGACACAGATTCCCAATTCGGGCATTCACAACATATAGCACGTTGCTGTAAGCAAGCACATTCTCATTCAAAGTTGCAAGTTACTATGTAGGAACAAGTTTGTATAGGTATTTCAAAGATGCCCAGAACTGAGCTAAACGTTGTATGTGTCCAACTCCTAGAAATAACTTCATGCCCCATCTCCCTTACTTCCAGCTAGTAAGGATCACATAATTCCTAACAAAGTTTTGACACAGATTCCCAATTCGGGCATTCAGAACATATAGCACGTTGCTGTAAGCAAGCACATTCTCATTCATAGTTGCAAGTTACTATGTAGGAACAAGTTTGTATAGGTATTTTAAAGATGCCCAGAACTGAGCTAAACGTTGTATGTGTCCAACTCCTAGAAATAACTTCATGCCCCATCTCGCTTACTTCCAGCTAGTAAGGATCACATAATTCCTAACAAAGTTTTGACACAGATTCCCAATTCGGGCATTCAGAACATATAGCACGTTGCTGTAAGCAAGCACATTCTCATTCAAAGGTGCAAGTTACTATGTAGGAACAAGTTTGTATAGGTATTTCAAAGATGCCCAGAAGTGAGCTAAATTTGGTATGTCTCCAACTCCTAGAAATAACTTCATGCCCCATCTCCCTTACTTCCAGCTAGTAAGGATCACATAATTCCTAACAAAGGTTTGACACAGATTCCCATTCGGGCATTCAGAACATATAGCACGTTGCTGTAAGCAAGCACATTCTCATTCAAAGGTGCAAGTTACTATGTAGGAACAAGTTTGTATAGGTATTTCAAAGATGCCCAGAACTGAGCTAAACTTGGTATGTCTCCAACTCCTAGAAATAACTTCATGCCCCATCTCCCTTACTTCCAGCTAGTAAGGATCACATAATTCCTAACAAAGTTTTGACACAGATTCCCATTCGGGCATTCAGAACATGTAGCACGTTGCTGTAAGCAAGCACATTCTCATTCAAAGTTGCAAGTTACTATGTAGGAACAAGTTTGTATAGGTATTTCAAAGATGCCCAGAACTGAGCTAAACTTGGTATGTCTCCAACTCCTAGAAATAACTTCATGCCCCATCTCCCTTACTTCCAGCTAGTAAGGATCACATAATTCCTAACAACGTTTTGACACAGATTCCCAATTCGGGCATTCAGAACATATAGCACGTTGCTGTAAGGAAGCACATTCTCATTCAAAGTTGCAAGTTACTATGTAGGAACAAGTTT
The DNA here is from genome assembly GCF_020826845.1 of Diceros bicornis minor. Classification (NCBI taxonomy): domain Eukaryota; kingdom Metazoa; phylum Chordata; class Mammalia; order Perissodactyla; family Rhinocerotidae; genus Diceros; species Diceros bicornis. The sequence continues at coordinate 99,020,440 of NC_080744.1, forward strand.
GAATAGGACTTTCAAAGATGCCCAGAACTGAGCTAAACTTGGTATGTGTCCAACTCCTAGAAATAACTTCATGCCCCAACTCCCTTACTTCCAGCTAGTAAGGATCACATAATTCCTAACAAAGTTTTGACAGAGATTCCCAATTCGGGCATTCAGAACATATAGCACGTTGCTGTAAGCAAGCACATTCTCATTCAAAGTTGCAAGTTACTATGTAGGAACAAGTTTGTATAGGTATTTCAAAGATGCCCAGAACTGAGCTAAACTTGGTATGTGTCCAACTCCTAGAAATAACTTTATGCCCCAACTCCCTTACTTCCAGCTAGTAAGGATCACATAATTCCTAACAAAGTTTTGACACAGATTCCCAATTCGGGCATTCAGAACATATAGCACGTTGCTGTAAGCAAGCACATTCTCATTCAAAGATGCAAGTTACTATGTAGGAACAAGTTTGTATAGGTATTTCAAAGATGCCCAGAACTGAGCTAAACTTGGTATGTGTCCAACTCATAGAAATAACTTCATGCCCCATTTCGCTTACTTCCAGCTAGTAAGGATCACATAATTCCTAACAAAGTTTTGACACAGATTCCCAATTCGGGCATTCAGAACATATAGCACGTTGCTGTAAGCAAGCACATTCTCATTCAAAGATGCAAGTTACTATGTAGGAACAAGTTTGTATAGGTATTTCAAAGATGCCCAGAACTGAGCTAAACTTGGTATGTGTCCAACTCCTAGAAATAACTTCATGCCCCATCTCCCTTACTTCCAGCTAGTAAGGATCACATAATTCCTAACAAAGTTTTGACACAGATTCCCAATTCGGGCATTCAGAACATATAGCACGTTGCTGTAAGCAAGCACATTCTCATTCAAAGTTGCAAGTTACTATGTAGGAACAAGTTTGTATAGGTATTTCAAAGATGCCCAGAACTGAGCTAAACTTGGTATGTGTCCAACTCCTAGAAATAACTTCATGCCCCATCTCCCTTACTTCCAGCTAGTAAGGATCACATAATTCCTAACAAAGTTTTGACACAGATTCCCAATTCGGGCATTCAGAACATATAGCACGTTGCTGTAAGCAAGCACATTCTCATTCAAAGTTGCAAGTTACTATGTAGGAACAAGTTTGTATAGGTATTTCAAAGATGCCCAGAACTGAGCTAAACATGGTATGTGGCCAACTCCTAGAAACAACTTCATGCCCCAACTCCCTTACTTCCAGCTTGTAAGGATCACATAATTCCTAACAAAGTTTTGACACAGATTCCCAATTCGGGCATTCAGAACATATAGCACGTTGCTGTAAGCAAGCACATTCTCATTCAAAGTTGCAAGTTACTATGTAGGAACAAGTTTGTATAGGTATTTCAAAGATGCCCAGATCTGAGCTAAACTTGGTATGTGTCCAACTCCTAGAAATAACTTCATGCCCCATCTCCCTTACTTCCAGCTAGTAAGGATCACATAATTCCTAACAAAGTTTTGACACAGATTCCCTATTCGGGCATTCAGAACATATAGCACGTTGCTGTATGCAAGCACATTCTCATTCAAAGTTGCAAGTTACTATGTAGGAACAAGTTTGTATAGGTATTTCAAAGATGCCCAGAACTGAGCTAAACGTTGTATGTGTCCAACTCCTAGAAATAACTTCATGCCCCATCTCCCTTACTTCCAGCTAGTAAGGATCACATAATTCCTAACAAAGTTTTGACACAGATTCCCAATTCGGGCATTCAGAACATATAGCACGTTGCTGTAAACAAGCACATTCTCATTCAAAGTTGCAAGTTACTATGTAGGAACAAGTTTGTATAGGTATTTTAAAGATGCCCAGAACTGAGCTAAACGTTGTATGTGTCCAACTCCAAGAAATAACTTCATGCCCCATCTCGCTTACTTCCAGCTAGTAAGGATCACATAATTCCTAACAAAGTTTTGACACAGATTCCCAATTCGGGCATTCAGAACATATAGCACGTTGCTGTAAGCAAGCACATTCTCATTCAAAGTTGCAAGTTACTATGTAGGAACAAGTTTGTATAGGTATTTCAAAGATGCCCAGAACTGAGCTAAATTTGGTATGTCTCCAACTCCTAGAAATAACTTCATGCCCCATCTCCCTTACTTCCAGCTAGTAAGGATCACATAATTCCTAACAAAGGTTTGACACAGATTCCCATTCGGGCATTCAGAACATATAGCTCGTTGCTGTAAGCAAGCACATTCTCATTCAAAGTTGCAAGTTACTATGTAGGAACAAGTTTGTATAGGTATTTCAAAGATTCCCAGAACTGAGCTAAACTTGGTATGTGTCCAACTCCTAGAAACAACTTCATGCCCCAACTCCCTTACTTCCAGCTAGTAAGGATCACATAATTCCTAACAAAGTTTTGACACAGATTCCCAATTCGGGCATTCACAACATATAGCACGTTGCTGTAAGCAAGCACATTCTCATTCAAAGTTGCAAGTTACTATGTAGGAACAAGTTTGTATAGGTATTTCAAAGATGCCCAGAACTGAGCTAAACGTTGTATGTGTCCAACTCCTAGAAATAACTTCATGCCCCATCTCCCTTACTTCCAGCTAGTAAGGATCACATAATTCCTAACAAAGTTTTGACACAGATTCCCAATTCGGGCATTCAGAACATATAGCACGTTGCTGTAAGCAAGCACATTCTCATTCATAGTTGCAAGTTACTATGTAGGAACAAGTTTGTATAGGTATTTTAAAGATGCCCAGAACTGAGCTAAACGTTGTATGTGTCCAACTCCTAGAAATAACTTCATGCCCCATCTCGCTTACTTCCAGCTAGTAAGGATCACATAATTCCTAACAAAGTTTTGACACAGATTCCCAATTCGGGCATTCAGAACATATAGCACGTTGCTGTAAGCAAGCACATTCTCATTCAAAGGTGCAAGTTACTATGTAGGAACAAGTTTGTATAGGTATTTCAAAGATGCCCAGAAGTGAGCTAAATTTGGTATGTCTCCAACTCCTAGAAATAACTTCATGCCCCATCTCCCTTACTTCCAGCTAGTAAGGATCACATAATTCCTAACAAAGGTTTGACACAGATTCCCATTCGGGCATTCAGAACATATAGCACGTTGCTGTAAGCAAGCACATTCTCATTCAAAGGTGCAAGTTACTATGTAGGAACAAGTTTGTATAGGTATTTCAAAGATGCCCAGAACTGAGCTAAACTTGGTATGTGTCCAACTCCTAGAAACAACTTCATGCCCCAACTCCCTTACTTCCAGCTAGTAAGGATCACATAATTCCTAACAAAGTTTTGACACAGATTCCCAATTCGGGCATTCACAACATATAGCACGTTGCTGTAAGCAAGCACATTCTCATTCAAAGTTGCAAGTTACTATGTAGGAACAAGTTTGTATAGGTATTTCAAAGATGCCCAGAACTGAGCTAAACATGGTATGTGTCCAACTCCTAGAAACAACTGCATGCCCCAACTCCCTTACTTCCAGCTAGTAAGGATCACATAATTCCTAACAAAGTTTTGACACAGATTCCCAATTTGGGCATTCACAACATATAGCACGTTGCTGTAAGCAAGCACATTCTCATTCAAAGATGCAAGTTACTATGTAGGAACAAGTTTGTATAGGTATTTCAAAGATGCCCAGAACTGAGCTAAACTTGGTATGTGTCCAACTCCTAGAAATAACTTCATGCCCCATCTCCCTTACTTCCAGCTAGTAAGGATCACATAATTCCTAACAAAGTTTTGACACAGATTCCCAATTCGGGCATTCAGAACATATAGCACGTTGCTGTAAGCAAGCACATTCTCATTCAAAGTTGCAAGTTACTATGTAGGAACAAGTTTGTATAGGTATTTCAAAGATGCCCAGAACTGAGCTAAACATGGTATGTGTCCAACTCCTAGAAACAACTTCATGCCCCAACTCCCTTACTTCCAGCTAGTAAGGATCACATAATTCCTAACAAAGTTTTGACACAGATTCCCAATTCGGGCATTCAGAACATATAGCACGTTGCTGTAAGCAAGCACATTCTCATTCAAAGTTGCAAGTTACTATGTAGGAACAAGTTTGTATAGGTATTTCAAAGATGCCCAGAACTGAGCTAAACTTGGTATGTGTCCAACTCCTAGAAATAACTTCATGCCCCATCTCCCTTACTTCCAGCTAGTAAGGATCACATAATTCCTAACAAAGTTTTGACACAGATTCCCAATTCGGGCATTCAGAACATGTAGCACGTTGCTGTAAGAAAGCACATTCTCATTCAAAGTTGCAAGTTACTATGTAGGAACAAGTTTGTATAGGTATTTCAAAGATGCCCAGATCTGAGCTAAACTTGGTATGAGTCCAACTCCTAGAAATAACTTCATGCCCCATCTCCCTTACTTCCAGCTAGTAAGGATCACATAATTCCTAACAAAGTTTTGACACAGATTCCCAATTCGTGCATTCAGAACATATAGCACGTTGCTGTAAGCAAGCACATTCTCATTCAAAGTTGCAAGTTACTATGTAGGAACAAGTTTGTATAGGTATTTCAAAGATGCCCAGAACTGAGCTAAACTTGGTATCTCTCCAACTCCTAGAAATAACTTCATGCCCCATCTCCCTTACTTCCAGCTAGTAAGGATCACATAATTCCTAACAAAGTTTTGACACAGATTCCCATTCGGGCATTCAGAACATATAGCACGTTGCTGTAAGCAAGCACATTCTCATTCAAAGTTGCAAGTTACTATGTAGGAACAAGTTTGTATAGGTATTTCAAAGATGCCCAGAACTGAGCTAAACTTGGTATGTGTCCAACTCCTAGAAATAACTTCATGCCCCTTCTCCCTTACTTCCAGCTAGTAAGGATCACATAATTCCTAACAAAGTTTTGACACAGATTCCCAATTCGGGCATTCAGAACATATAGCACGTTGCTGTAAGCAAGCACATTCTCATTCAAAGGTGCAAGTTACTATGTAGGAACAAGTTTGTATAGGTATTTCAAAGATGCCCAGAACTGAGTTAAACTTTGTATGTGTCCAACTCCTAGAAAAAACTTCATGCCCCATCTCCCTTACTTCCAGCTGGTTAGGATCACATAATTCCTAACAAAGTTTTGACACAGATTCCCAATTCGGGCTTTCAGAACATATAGCACGTTGCTGTAAGCAAGCACATTCTCATTCAAAGGTGCAAGTTACTATGTAGGAACAAGTTTGTATAGGTATTTCAATGATGCCCAGAACTGAGCTAAATTTGGTATGTCTCCAACTCCTAGAAATAACTTCATGCCCCATCTCCCTTACTTCCAGCTAGTAAGGATCACATAATTCCTAACAAAGTTTTGACACAGATTCCCATTCGGGCATTCAGAACATATAGCACGTTGCTGTAAGCAAGCACATTCTCATTCAAAGTTGCAAGTTACTATGTAGGAACAAGTTTGTATAGGTATTTCAAAGATGCCCAGAACTGAGCTAAACATGGTATGTGTCCAACTCCTAGAAATAACTTCATGCCCCAACTCCCTTACTTCCAGCTAGTAAGGATCACATAATTCCTAACAAAGTTTTGACACAGATTCCCAATTCGGGCATTCACAACATATAGCACGTTGCTGTAAGCAAGCACATTCTCATTCAAAGTTGCAAGTTACTATGTAGGAACAAGTTTGTATAGGTATTTCAAAGATGCCCAGAACTGAGCTAAACTTGGTATGTGTCCAACTCCTAGAAATAACTTCATGCCCCATCTCCCTTACTTCCAGCTAGTAAGGATCACATAATTCCTAACAAAGTTTTGACACAGATTCCCAATTCGGGCATTCAGAACATATAGCACGTTGCTGTAAGCAAGCACATTCTCATTCAAAGTTGCAAGTTACTATGTAGGAACAAGTTTGTATAGGTATTTCAAAGATGCCCAGAACTGAGCTAAACTTGGTATGTCTCCAACTCCTAGAAATAACTTCATGCCCCATCTCCCTTACTTTCAGCTAGTAAGGATCACATAATTCCTAACAAAGTTTTGACACAGATTCCCAATTCGGGCATTCAGAACATATAGCACGTTGCTGTAAGCAAGCACATTCTCATTCAAAGTTGCAAGTTACTATGTAGGAACAAGTTTGTATAGGTATTTCAAAGATGCCCAGAACTGAGCTAAACTTGGTATGTCTCCAACTCCTAGAAATAACTTCATGCCCCATCTCCCTTACTTCCAGCTAGTAAGGATCACATAATTCCTAACAAAGTTTTGACACAGATTCCCATTCGGGCATTCAGAACATATAGCACGTTGCTGTAAGCAAGCACATTCTCATTCAAAGTTGCAAGTTACTATGTAGGAACAAGTTTGTATAGGTATTTCAAAGATGCCCAGAACTGACCTAAACATGGTATGTGTCCAACTCCTAGAAACAACTTCATGCCCCAACTCCCTTACTTCCAGCTAGTAAGGATCACATAATTCCTAACAAAGTTTTGACACAGATTCCCAATTCGGGCATTCAGAACATATAGCACGTTGCTGTAAGCAAGCACATTCTCATTCAAAGTTGCAAGTTACTATGTAGGAACAAGTTTGTATAGGTATTTCAAAGATGCCCAGAACTGAGCTAAACTTGGTATGTGTCCAACTCCTAGAAATAACTTCATGCCCCATCTCCCTTACTTCCAGCTAGTAAGGATCACATAATTCCTAACAAAGTTTTGACACAGATTCCCAATTCGGGCATTCAGAACATGTAGCACGTTGCTGTAAGCAAGCACATTCTCATTCAAAGTTGCAAGTTACTATGTAGGAACAAGTTTGTATAGGTATTTCAAAGATGCCCAGATCTGAGCTAAACTTGGTATGTGTCCAACTCCTAGAAATAACTTCATGCCCCATCTCGTTTACTTCCAGCTAGTAAGGATCACATAATTCCTAACAAAGTTTTGACACAGATTCCCAATTCGGGCATTCAGAACATATAGCACGTTGCTGTAAGCAAGCACATTCTCATTCAAAGTTGCAAGTTACTATGTAGGAACAAGTTTGTATAGGTATTTCAAAGATGCCCAGAACTGAGCTAAACTTGGTATGTCTCCAACTCCTAGAAATAACTTCCTGCCCCATCTCCCTTACTTCCAGCTAGTAAGGATCACATAATTCCTAACAAAGTTTTGACACAGATTCACATTCGGGCATTCAGAACATATAGCACGTTGCTGTAAGCAAGCACATTCTCATTCAAAGTTGCAAGTTACTATGTAGGAACAAGTTTGTATAGGTATTTCAAAGATGCCCAGAACTGGGCTAAATTTGGTATGTCTCCAACTCCTAGAAATAACTTCATGCCCCATCTTCCTTACTTCCAGCTAGTAAGGATCACATAATTCCTAACAAAGTTTTGACACAGATTCCCATTCGGGCATTCAGAACATATAGCACGTTGCTGTAAGCAAGCACATTCTCATTCAAAGTTGCAAGTTACTATGTAGGAACAAGCTTGTATAGGTATTTCAAAGATGCCCAGAACTGAGCTAAACTTGGTATGTGTCCAACTCCTAGAAACAACTTCATGCGCCAACTCCCTTACTTCCAGCTAGTAAGGATCACATAATTCCTAACAAAGTTTTGACACAGATTCCCAATTCGGGCATTCAGAACATGTAGCACGTTGCTGTAAGCAAGCACATTCTCATTCAAAGTTGCAAGTTACTATGTAGGAACAAGTTTGTATCGGTATTTCAAAGATGCCCAGATCTGAGCTAAACTTGGTATGTGTCCAACTCCTAGAAATAACTTCATGCCCCATCTCCCTTACTTCCAGCTAGTAAGGATCACATAATTCCTAACAAAGTTTTGACACAGATTCCCAATTCGGGCTTTCAGAACATATAGCACGTTGCTGTAAGCAAGCACATTCTCATTCAAAGATGCAAGTTACTATGTAGGAACAAGTTTGTATAGGTATTTCAAAGATGCCCAGAACTGAGCTAAACTTGGTATTTCTCCAACTCCTAGAAATAACTTCATGCCCCATCTCCCTTACTTCCAGCTAGTGTGGATCACATAATTCCTAACAAAGTTTTGACACAGATTCCCATTCGGGCATTCAGAACATATAGCACGTTGCTGTAAGCAAGCACATTCTCATTCAAAGTTGCAAGTTACTATGTAGGAACAAGTTTGTATAGGTATTTCAAAGATGCCCAGAACTGAGCTAAACATGGTATGTGTCCAACTCCTAGAAACAACTTCATGCCCCAACTCCCTTACTTCCAGCTAGTAAGGATCACATAATTCCTAACAAAGTTTTAACACAGATTCCCAATTCGGGCATTCAGAACATATAGCACGTTGCTGTAAGCAAGCACAATCTCATTCAAAGTTGCAAGTTACTATGTAGGAACAAGTTTGTATAGGTATTTCAAAGATGCCCAGAACTGAGCTAAACTTGGTATGTGTCCAACTCCTAGAAATAACTTCATGCCCCTTCTCCCTTACTTCCAGCTAGTAAGGATCACATAATTCCTAACAAAGTTTTGACACAGATTCCCAATTCGGGCATTCAGAACATATAGCACGTTGCTGTAAGCAAGCACATTCTCATTCAAAGTTGCAAGTTACTATGTAGGAACAAGTTTGTATAGGTATTTCAAAGATGCCCAGAACTGAGTTAAACTTTGTATGTGTCCAACTCCTAGAAATAACTTCATGCCCCATCTCCCTTACTTCCAGCTAGTAAGGATCACATAATTCCTAACAAAGTTTTGACACAGATTCCCTATTCGGGCATTCAGAACATATAGCACGTTGCTGTAAGCAAGCACATTCTCATTCAAAGGTGCAAGTTACTATGTAGGAACAAGTTTGTATAGGTATTTCAAAGATGCCCAGAACTGAGCTAAATTTGGTATGCCTCCAACTCCTAGAAATAACTTCATGCCCCATCTCCCTTACTTCCAGCTAGTACGGATCACATAATTCCTAACAAAGTTTTGACACAGATTCCCATTCGGGCATTCAGAACATATAGCACATTGCTGTAAGCAAGCACATTCTCATTCAAAGTTGCAAGTTACTATGTAGGAACAAGTTTGTATAGGTATTTCAAAGATGCCCAGAACTGAGCTAAACATGGTATGTGTCCAACTCCTAGAAACAACTTCATGCCCCAACTCCCTTACTTCCAGCTAGTAAGGATCACATAATTCCTAACAAAGTTTTGACACAGATTCCCAATTCGGGCTTTCAGAACATATAGCACGTTGCTGTAAGCAAGCACATTCTCATTCAAAGATGCAAGTTACTATGTAGGAACAAGTTTGTATAGGTATTTCAAAGATGCCCAGAACTGAGCTAAACTTGGTATGTGTCCAACTCCTAGAAATAACTTCATGGCCCATCTCACTTACTTCCAGCTAGTAAGGATCACATAATTCCTAACAAAGTTTTGACACAGATTCCCAATTCGGGCATTCAGAACATATAGCAAGTTGGTTTAGCAAGCACATTCTCATTCAAAGTTGCAAGTTACTATGTAGGAACAAGTTTGTATAGGTATTTCAAAGATGCCCAGAACTGAGCTAAACTTGGTATGTGTCCAACTCCTAGAAATAACTTCATGCCCCATCTCCCTTACTTCCAGCTAGTGTGGATCACATAATTCCTAACAAAGTTTTGACACAGATTCCCATTCGGGCATTCAGAACATATAGCACGTTGCTGTAAGCAAGCACATTCTCATTCAAAGTTGCAAGTTACTATGTAGGAACAAGTTTGTATAGGTATTTCAAAGATGCCCAGAACTGAGCTAAACATGGTATGTGTCCAACTCCTAGAAACATCTTCATGCCCCATCTCCCTTACTTCCAGCTAGTAAGGATCACATAATTCCTAACAAAGATTTGACACAGATTCCCAATTCGGGCATTCAGAACATATAGCACGTTGCTGTAAGCAAGCACATTCTCATTCAAAGTTGCAAGTTACTATGTAGGAACAAGTTTGTATAGGTATTTCAAAGATGCCCAGAACTGAGCTAAACATGGTATGTGTCCAACTCCTAGAAACAACTTCATGCGCCAACTCCCTTACTTCCAGCTAGTAAGGATCACATAATTCCTAACAAAGTTTTGACACAGATTCCCAATTCGGGCATTCAGAACATATAGCACGTTGCTGTAAGCAAGCACATTCTCATTCAAAGTTGCAAGTTACTATGTAGGAACAAGTTTGTATAGGTATTTCAAAGATGCCCAGAACTGAGCTAAACTTGGTATGTGTCCAACTCCTAGAAATAACTTCATGCCCCATCTCCCTTACTTCCAGCTAGTAAGGATCACATAATTCCTAACAAAGTTTTGACACAGATTCCCAATTCGGGCATTCAGAACATGTAGCACGTTGCTGTAAGCAAGCACATTCTCATTCAAAGTTGCAAGTTACTATGTAGGAACAAGTTTGTATCGGTATTTCAAAGATGCCCAGATCTGAGCTAAACTTGGTATGTGTCCAACTCCTAGAAATAACTTCATGCCCCATCTCCCTTACTTCCAGCTAGTAAGGATCACATAATTCCTAACAAAGTTTTGACACAGATTCCCAATTCGGGCTTTCAGAACATATAGCACGTTGCTGTAAGCAAGCACATTCTCATTCAAAGATGCAAGTTACTATGTAGGAACAAGTTTGTATAGGTATTTCAAAGATGCCCAGAACTGAGCTAAACTTGGTATGTGTCCAACTCCTAGAAATAACTTCATGCCCCATCTCCCTTACTTCCAGCTAGTAAGGATCACATAATTCCTAACAAAGTTTTGACACAGATTCCCATTCGGGCATTCAGAACATATAGCACGTTGCTGTAAGCAAGCACATTCTCATTCAAAGTTGCAAGTTACTATGTAGGAACAAGTTTGTATAGGTATTTCAAAGATGCCCAGAACTGAGCTAAACATGGTATGTGTCCAACTCCTAGAAACAACTTCATGCCCCAACTCCCTTACTTCCAGCTAGTAAGGATCACATAATTCCTAACAAAGTTTTGACACAGATTCCCAATTCGGGCATTCACAACATATAGCACGTTGCTGTAAGCAAGCACATTCTCATTCAAAGTTGCAAGTTACTATGTAGGAACAAGTTTGTATAGGTATTTCAAAGATGCCCAGAACTGAGTTAAACTTTGTATGTGTCCAACTCCTAGAAATAACTTCATGCCCCATCTCCCTTACTTCCAGCTAGTAAGGATCACATAATTCCTAACAATGTTTTGACACAGATTCCCAATTCGGGCATTCAGAACATATAGCACGTTGCTGTAAGCAAGCACATTCTCATTCAAAGGTGCAAGTTACTATGTAGGAACAAGTTTGTATAGGTATTTCAAAGATGCCCAGAACTGAGCTAAATTTGGTATGCCTCCAACTCCTAGAAATAACTTCATGCCCCATCTCCCTTACTTCCAGCTAGTAAGGATCACATAATTCCTAACAAAGTTTTGACACAGATTCCCATTCGGGCATTCAGAACATATAGCACGTTGCTGTAAGCAAGCACATTCTCATTCAAAGTTGCAAGTTACTATGTAGGAACAAGTTTGTATAGGTATTTCAAAGATGCCCAGAACTGAGCTAAACATGGTATGTGTCCAACTCCTAGAAACAACTTCATGCCCCAACTCCCTTACTTCCAGCTAGTAAGGATCACATAATTCCTAACAAAGTTTTGACACAGATTCCCAATTCGGGCTTTCAGAACATATAGCACGTTGCTGTAAGCAAGCACATTCTCATTCAAAGATGCAAGTTACTATGTAGGAACAAGTTTGTATAGGTATTTCAAAGATGCCCAGAACTGAGCTAAACTTGGTATGTGTCCAACTCCTAGAAATAACTTCATGGCCCATCTCACTTACTTCCAGCTAGTAAGGATCACATAATTCCTAACAAAGTTTTGACACAGATTCCCAGTTCGGGCATTCAGAACATATAGCACGTTGCTGTAAGCAAGCACATTCTCATTCAAAGTTGCAAGTTACTATGTAGGAACAAGTTTGTATAGGTATTTCAAAGATGCCCAGAACTGAGCTAAACTTGGTATGTGTCCAACTCCTAGAAATAACTTCATGCCCCATCTCCCTTACTTCCAGCTAGTGTGGATCACATAATTCCTAACAATGTTTTGACACAGATTCCCATTCGAGCATTCAGAACATATAGCACGTTGCTGTAAGCAAGCACATTCTCATTCAAAGTTGCAAGTTACTATGTAGGAACAAGTTTGTATAGGTATTTCAAAGATGCCCAGAACTGAGCTAAACATGGTATGTGTCCAACTCCTACAAACAACTTCATGCCCCATCTCCCTTACTTCCAGCTAGTAAGGATCACATAATTCCTAACAAAGATTTGACACAGATTCCCAATTCGGGCATTCAGAACATATAGCACGTTGCTGTAAGCAAGCACATTCTCATTCAAAGTTGCAAGTTACTATGTAGGAACAAGTTTGTATAGGTATTTCAAAGATGCCCAGAACTGAGCTAAACATGGTATGTGTCCAACTCCTAGAAACAACTTCATGCGCCAACTCCCTTACTTCCAGCTAGTAAGGATCACATAATTCCTAACAAAGTTTTGACACAGATTCCCAATTCGGGCATTCAGAACATATAGCACGTTGCTGTAAGCAAGCACATTCTCATTCAAAGTTGCAAGTTACTATGTAGGAACAAGTTTGTATAGGTATTTCAAAGATGCCCAGAACTGAGCTAAACTTGGTATGTGTCCAACTCCTAGAAATAACTTCATGCCCCATCTCCCTTACTTCCAGCTAGTAAGGATCACACAATTCCTAACAAAGTTTTGACACAGATTCCCAATTCGGGCATTCAGAACATGTAGCACGTTGCTGTAAGCAAGCACATTCTCATTCAAAGTTGCAAGTTACTATGTAGGAACAAGTTTGTATCGGTATTTCAAAGATGCCCAGATCTGAGCTAAACTTGGTATGTGTCCAACTCCTAGAAATAACTTCATGCCCCATCTCCCTTACTTCCAGCTAGTAAGGATCACATAATTCCTAACAAAGTTTTGACACAGATTCCCAATTCGGGCTTTCAGACCATATAGCACGTTGCTGTAAGCAAGCACATTCTCATTCAAAGATGCAAGTTACTATGTAGGAACAAGTTTGTATAGGTATTTCAAAGATGCCCAGAACTGAGCTAAACTTGGTATGTGTCCAACTCCTAGAAATAACTTCATGCCCCATCTCCCTTACTTCCAGCTAGTAAGGATCACATAATTCCTAACAAAGTTTTGACACAGATTCCCATTCGGGCATTCAGAACATATAGCACGTTGCTGTAAGCAAGCACATTCTCATTCAAAGTTGCAAGTTACTATGTAGGAACAAGTTTGTATAGGTATTTCAAAGATGCCCAGAACTGAGCTAAACATGGTATGTGTCCAACTCCTAGAAACAACTTCATGCCCCAACTCCCTTACTTCCAGCTAGTAAGGATCACATAATTCCTAACAAAGTTTTGACACAGATTCCCAATTCGGGCATTCACAACATATAGCACGTTGCTGTAAGCAAGCACATTCTCATTCAAAGTTGCAAGTTACTATGTAGGAACAAGTTTGTATAGGTATTTCAAAGATGCCCAGAACTGAGTTAAACTTTGTATGTGTCCAACTCCTAGAAATAACTTCATGCCCCATCTCCCTTACTTCCAGCTAGTAAGGATCACATAATTCCTAACAAAGTTTTGACACAGATTCCCAATTCGGGCATTCAGAACATATAGCACGTTGCTGTAAGCAAGCACATTCTCATTCAAAGGTGCAAGTTACTATGTAGGAACAAGTTTGTATAGGTATTTCAAAGATGCCCAGAACTGAGCTAAATTTGGTATGCCTCCAACTCCTAGAAATAACTTCATGCCCCATCTCCCTTACTTCCAGCTAGTAAGGATCACATAATTCCTAACAAAGTTTTGACACAGATTCCCATTCGGGCATTCAGAACATATAGCACGTTGCTGTAAGCAAGCACATTCTCATTCAAAGTTGCAAGTTACTATGTAGGAACAAGTTTGTATAGGTATTTCAAAGATGCCCAGAACTGAGCTAAACATGGTATGTGTCCAACTCCTAGAAACAACTTCATGCCCCAACTCCCTTACTTCCAGCTAGTAAGGATCACATAATTCCTAACAAAGTTTTGACACAGATTCCCAATTCGGGCTTTCAGAACATATAGCACGTTGCTGTAAGCAAGCACATTCTCATTCAAAGATGCAAGTTACTATGTAGGAACAAGTTTGTATAGGTATTTCAAAGATGCCCAGAACTGAGCTAAACTTGGTATGTGTCCAACTCCTAGAAATAACTTCATGCCCCATCTCACTTACTTCCAGCTAGTAAGGATCACATAATTCCTAACAAAGTTTTGACACAGATTCCCAATTCGGGCATTCAGAACATGTAGCACGTTGCTGTAAGCAAGCACATTCTCATTCAAAGTTGCAAGTTACTATGTAGGAACAAGTTTGTATAGGTATTTCAAAGATGCCCAGAACTGAGCTAAACTTGGTATGTGTCCAACTCCTAGAAATAACTTCATGCCCCATCTCCCTTACTTCCAGCTAGTAAGGATCACATAATTCCTAACAAAGTTTTGACACAGATTCCCAATTCGGGCATTCAGAACATGTAGCACGTTGCTGTAAGCAAGCACATTCTCATTCAAAGTTGCAAGTTACTATGTAGGAACAAGTTTGTATCGGTATTTCAAAGATGCCCAGATCTGAGCTAAACTTGGTATGTGTCCAACTCCTAGAAATAACTTCATGCCCCATCTCCCTTACTTCCAGCTAGTAAGGATCACATAATTCCTAACAAAGTTTTGACACAGATTCCCAATTCGGGCTTTCAGAACATATAGCACGTTGCTGTAAGCAAGCACATTCTCATTCAAAGATGCAAGTTACTATGTAGGAACAAGTTTGTATAGGTATTTCAAAGATGCCCAGAACTGAGCTAAACTTGGTATGTGTCCAACTCCTAGAAATAACTTCATGGCCCATCTCACTTACTTCCAGCTAGTAAGGATCACATAATTCCTAACAAAGTTTTGACACAGATTCCCAATTCGGGCATTCAGAACATATAGCACGTTGCTGTAAGCAAGCACATTCTCATTCAAAGTTGCAAGTTACTATGTAGGAACAAGTTTGTATAGGTATTTCAAAGATGCCCAGAACTGAGCTAAACTTGGTATGTGTCCAACTCCTAGAAATAACTTCATGCCCCATCTCCCTTACTTCCAGCTAGTAAGGATCACATAATTCCTAACAAAGTTTTGACACAGATTCCCAATTCGGGCATTCAGAACATATAGCACGTTGCTGTAAGCAAGCACATTCTCATTCAAAGTTGCAAGTTACTATGTAGGAACAAGTTTGTATAGGTATTTCAAAGATGCCCAGAACTGAGCTAAACTTGGTATGTGTCCAACTCCTAGAAATAACTTCATGCCCCAACTCCCTTACTTCCATCTAGTAAGGATCACATAATTCCTAACAAAGTTTTGACACAGATTCCCAATTCGGGCATTCAGAACATATAGCACGTTGCTGTAAGCAAGCACATTCTCATTCAAAGATGCAAGTTACTATGTAGGAACAAGTTTGTATAGGTATTTCAAAGATGCCCAGAACTGAGCTAAACTTGGTATGTGTCCAACTCCTAGAAATAACTTCATGCCCCATCTCCCTTACTTCCAGCTAGTAAGGATCACATAATTCCTAACAAAGTTTTGACACAGATTCCCTATTCGGGCATTCAGAACATATAGCAAGTTGCTGTAAGCAAGCACATTCTCATTCAAAGTTGCAAGTTACTATGTAGGAACAAGTTTGTATAGGTATTCCAAAGATGCCCAGAACTGAGCTAAACTTGGTATGTATCCAACTCCTAGGAACAACTTCATGCCCCAACTCCCTTACTTCCAGCTAGCAAGGATCACATAATTCCTAACAAAGTTTTGACACAGATTCCCAATTCGGGCTTTCAGAACATATAGCACGTTGCTGTAAGCAAGCACATTCTCATTCAAAGTTGCAAGTTACTATGTAGGAACAAGTTTGTATAGGTATTTCAAAGATGCCTAGAACTGAGCTAAACTTGGTATGTGTCCAACTCCTAGAAATAACTTCATGCCCCATCTCCCTTACTTCCAGCTAGCAAGGATCACATAATTCCTAACAAAGTTTTGACACAGATTCCCTATTCGGGCATTCAGAACATATAGCACGTTGCTGTAAGCAAGCACATTCTCATTCAAAGTTGCAAGTTACTATGTAGGAACAAGTTTGTATAGGTATTCCTCAGATGCCCAGAACTGAGCTAAACTTGGTATGTGTCCAACTCCTAGAAATAACTTCATGCCCCAACTCCCTTACTTCCAGCTAGTAAGGATCACATAATTTCTAACAAAGTTTTGACACAGATTCACAATTCGGGCATTCAGAACATATAGCACGTTGCTGTAAGCAAGCACATTCTCATTCAAAGTTGCAAGTTACTATGTAGGAATAAGTTTGTATAGGTACTTCAAAGATGCCCAGAACTGAGGTAAACTTGGTATGTGTCCAACTCCTAGAAATAACTTCATGCCCCATCTCCCTTACTTCCAGCTAGTAAGGATCACATAATTCCTAACAAAGTTTTGACACAGATTCCCAATTCGGGCATTCACAACATATAGCACGTTGCTGTAAGCAAGCACATTCTCATTCAAAGTTGCAAGTTACTATGTAGGAACAAGTTTGTATAGGTATTTCAAAGATGCCCAGAACTGAGCTAAACATGGTATATGTTCAACTCCTAGAAATAACTTCATGCCCCATCTCCCTTACTTCCAGCTAGTAAGGATCACATAATTCCTTTCAAAGTTTTGACACAGATTCCCAATTCGGGCATTCACTACATATAGCACTTTGCTGTAAGCAAGCACATTCTCATTCAAAGATGCAAATTACTATGTAGGAACAAGTTTGTATAGGTATTTCAAAGATGCCCAGAACTGAGCTAAACTTGGTATGTGTCCAACTCCTAGAAATAACTTCATGCCCCAACTCCCTTACTTCCAGCTAGTAAGGATCACATAATTCCTAACAAAGTTTTGACACAGATTCCCAATTCGGGCATTCAGAACATATAGCACGTTGCTGTAAGCAAGCACATTCTCATTCAAAGTTGCAAGTTACTATGTAGGAACAAGTTTGAATAGGACTTTCAAAGATGCCCAGAACTGAGCTAAACTTGGTATGTGTCCAACTCCTAGAAATAACTTCATGCCCCAACTCCCTTACTTCCAGCTAGTAAGGATCACATAATTCCTAACAAAGTTTTGACACAGATTCCCAATTCGGGCATTCAGAACATATAGCACCTTGCTGTAAGAAAGCACATTCTCATTCAAAGTTGCAAGTTACTATGTACGAACAAGTTTGTATAGGTATTTCAAAGATGCCCAGAACTGAGCTAAACTTGGTATGTGTCCAACTCCTAGAAATAACTTCATGCCCCAACTCCCTTACTTCCAGCTAGTAAGGATCACATAATTCCTAACAAAGTTTTGACACAGATTCCCAATTCGGGCATTCAGAACATATAGCACGTTGCTGTAAGCAGGCACATTCTCATTCAAAGATGCAAGTTACTATGTAGGAACAAGTTTGTATAGGTATTTCAAAGATGCCCAGAACTGAGCTAAACTTGGTATGTGTCCAACTCCTAGAAATAACTTCATGCCCCATCTCACTTACTTCCAGCTAGTAAGGATCACATAATTCCTAACAAAGTTTTGACACAGATTCCCTATTCGGGCATTCAGAACATATAGCACGTTGCTGTAAGCAAGCACATTCTCATTCAAAGTTGCAAGTTACTATGTAGGAACAAGTTTGTGTAGGTATTTCAAAGATGCCCAGAACTGAGCTAAACGTTGTATGTGTCCAACTCCTAGAAATAACTTCATGCCCCATCTCCCTTACTTCCAGCTAGTAAGGATCACATAATTCCTAACAAAGTTTTGACACAGATTCCCAATTCGGGCATTCAGAACATATAGCACGTTGCTGTAAGCAAGCACATTCTCATTCAAAGTTGCAAGTTATTATGTAGGAACAAGTTTGTATAGGTATTTCAAAGATGCCCAGAACTGAGCTAAACTTGATATGTGTCCAACTCCTAGAAATAACTTCATGCCCCATCTCCCTAACTTCCAGCTAGTAAGGATCACATAATTCCTAACAAAGTTTTGACACAGATTCCCAATTCGGGCATTCAGAACATATAGCACGTTGCTGTAAGCAAGCACATTCTCATTCAAAGTTGCAAGTTACTATGTAGTAACAAGTTTGTATAGGTATTTCAAAGATGCCCAGAACTGAGCTAAACTTGGTATTTATCCAACTCCTAGAAATAACTTCATGCCCCATCTCCCTTACTTCCAGCTAGTGTGGATCACATAATTCCTAACAAAGTTTTGACACAGATTCCCATTCGGGCATTCAGAACATATAGCACGTTGCTGTAAGCAAGCACATTCTCATTCAAAGTTGCAAGTTACTATGTAGTAACAAGTTTGTATAGGTATTTCAAAGATGCCCAGAACTGAGCTAAACTTGGTATTTATCCAACTCCTAGAAATAACTTCATGCCCCATCTCCCTTACTTCCAGCTAGTGTGGATCACATAATTCCTAACAAAGTTTTGACACAGATTCCCATTCGGGCATTCAGAACATATAGCACGTTGCTGTAAGCAAGCACATTCTCATTCAAAGTTGCAAGTTACTATGTAGGAACAAGTTTGTATAGGTATTTCAAAGATGCCCAGAACTGAGCTAAATTTGGTATGTCTCCAACTCCTAGAAATAACTTCATGCCCCATCTCCCTTACTTCCAGCTAGTAAGGATCACATAATTCCTAACAAAGTTTTGACACAGATTCCCATTCGGGCATTCAGAACATATAGCACGTTGCTGTAAGCAAGCACATTCTCATTCAAAGTTGCAAGTTACTATGTAGGAACAAGTTTGTATAGGTATTTCAAAGATGCCCAGAACTGAGCTAAACATGGTATGTGTCCAACTCCTAGAAACAACTTCATGCCCCAACACCCTTACTTCCAGCTAGTAAGGATCACATAATTCCTAACAAAGTTTTGACACAGATTCCCAAATCGGGCATTCAGAACATATAACACGTTGCTGTAAGCAAGCACATTCTCATTCAAAGTTGCAAGTTACTATGTAGGAACAAGTTTGTATAGGTATTTCAAAGATGCCCAGAACTGAGCTAAACTTGGTATGTATCCAACTCCTAGAAATAACTTCATGCCCCATCTCCCTTACTTCCAGCTAGTAAGGATCACATAATTCCTAACAAAGTTTTGACACAGATTCCCAATTCGGGCATTCACAGCATGTAGCACGTTGCTGTAAGCAAGCACATTCACATTCAAAGATGCAAGTTACTGTGTAGGAACAAGTTTGTATAGGTATTTCAAAGATGCCCAGAACTGAGCTAAACTTGGTATGTGTCCAACTCCTAGAAATAACTTCATGCCCCATCTCCCTTACTTCCAGCTAGTAAGGATCACATAATTCCTAACAAAGTTTTGACACAGATTCCCAATTCGGGCATTCAGAACATATAGCACGTTGCTGTAAGCAAGCACATTCTCATTCAAAGTTGCAAGTTACTATGTAGGAACAAGTTTGTATAGGTATTTCAAAGATGCCCAGAACTGAGCTAAACTTGGTATGTGTCCAACTCCTAGAAATAACTTCATGCCCCATCTCCCTTACTTCCAGCTAGTAAGGATCACATAATTCCTAACAAAGTTTTGACACAGATTCCCAATTCGGGCATTCAGAACATAGAGCACGTTGCTGTAAGCAAGCACATTCTCATTCAAAGTTGCAAGTTACTATGTAGGAACAAGTTTGTATAGGTATTTCAAAGATGCCCAGAACTGAGCTAAACTTGGTATGTCTCCAACTCCTAGAAATAACTTTATGCCCCATCTCCCTTACTTCCAGCTAGTAAGGATCACATAATTCCTAACAAAGTTTTGACACAGATTCCCATTCGGGCATTCAGAACATATACCACGTTGCTGTAAGCAAGCACATTCTCATTCAAAGTTGCAAGTTACTATGTAGGAACAAGTTTGTATAGGTATTTCAAAGATGCCCAGAACTGAGCTAAACATGGTATGTGTCCAACTCCTAGAAACAACTTCATGCCCCAACTCCCTTACTTCCAGCTAGTAAGGATCACATAATTCCTAACAAAGTTTTGACACAGATTCCCAATTCGGGCATTCACAACATATAGCACGTTGCTCTAAGCAAGCACATTCTCATTCAAAGTTGCAAGTTACTATGTAGGAACAAGTTTGTATAGGTATTTCAAAGATGCCCAGAACTGAGCTAAACTTGGTATGTGTCCAACTCCGAGAAATAACTTCATGCCCCAACTCCCTTAATTCCAGCTAGTAAGGATCACATAATTCCTAACAAAGTTTTGACACAGATTCCCAATTCGGGCATTCAGAACATATAGCACGTTGCTGTAAGAAAGCACATTCTCATTCAAAGTTGCAAGTTACTATGTAGGAACAAGTTTGAATAGGACTTTCAAAGATGCCCAGAACTGAGCTAAACTTGGTATGTGTCCAACTCCTAGAAATAACTTCATGCCCCATCTCCCTTACTTCCAGCTAGTAAGGATCACATAATTCCTAACAAAGTTTTGACACAGATTCCCAATTCGGGCATTCAGAACATATAGCACGTTGCTGTAAGCAAGCACATTCTCATTCAAAGTTGCAAGTTACTATGTAGGAACAAGTTTGTATAGGTATTTCAAAGATGCCCAGAACTGAGCTAAACGTTGTATGTGTCCAACTCCTAGAAATAACTTCATGCCCCAACTCCCTTACTTCCAGCTAGTAAGGATCATATAATTCCTAACAAAGTTTTGACACAGATTCCCAATTCGGGCATTCAGAACATATAGCACGTTGCTGTAAGCAAGCACATTCTCATTCAAAGATGCAAGTTACTATGTAGGAACAAGTTTGTATAGGTATTTCAAAGATGCCCAGAACTGAGCTAAACTTGGTATGTGTCCAACTCCTAGAAATAACTTCATGCCCCATCTCCCTTACTTCCAGCTAGTAAGGATCACATAATTCCTAACAAAGTTTTGACACAGATTCCCTATTCGGGCATTCAGAACATATAGCACGTTGCTGTAAGCAAGCACATTCTCATTCAAAGTTGCAAGTTACTATGTAGGAACAAGTTTGTATAGGTATTTCAAAGATGCCCAGAACTGAGCTAAACTTGGTATGTGTCCAACTCCTAGAAATAACTACATGCCCCATCTCCCTTACTTCCAGCTTGTAAGGATCACATAATTCCTAACAAAGTTTTGACACAGATTCCCAATTCGGGCATTCAGAACATATAGCACGTTGCTGTGAGCAAGCACATTCTCATTCAAAGTTGCAAGTTACTATGTAGGAACAAGTTTGTATAGGTATTTCAAAGATGCCCAGAACTGTGCTAAATTTGGTATGTGTCCAACTCCTAGAAATACCTTCATGCCCCAACTCCCTTACTACCAGCTAGTAAGGATCACATAATTCCTAACAGATTTTGACACAGATTCCCAATTCGGGCATTCAGAACATATAGCACGTTGCTGTAAGAAAGCACATTCTCATTCAAAGTTGCAAGTTAATATGTAGGAACAAGTTTGTATAGGTATTTCAAAGATGCCCAGAACTGAGCTAAACTTGGTATGTGTCCAACTCCTAGAAATAACTTCATGCCCCATCTCCCTTACTTCCAGCTAGTAAGGATCACATAATTCCTAACAAAGTTTTGACACAGATTCCCAATTCGGGCATTCAGAACATATAGCACGTTGCTGTAAGCAAGCACATTCTCATTCAAAGTTGCAAGTTACTATGTAGGAACAAGTTTGTATAGGTATTTCAAAGATGCCCAGAACTGAGCTAAACTTGGTATGTGTCCAACTCCTAGAAATAACTTCATGCCCCAACTCCCTTACTTCCAGCTAGTAAGGATCACATAATTCCTAACAAAGTTTTGACACAGATTCCCAATTCGGGCATTCAGAACATATAGCACGTTGCTGTAAGCAAGCACATTCTCATTCAAAGATGCAAGTTACTATGTAGGAACAAGTTTGTATAGGTATTTCAAAGATGCCCAGAACTGAGCTAAACTTGGTATGTGTCCAACTCCTAGAAATAACTTCAAGCCCCATCTCCCTTACTTCCAGCTAGTAAGGATCACATAATTCCTAACAAAGTTTTGACACAGATTCCCAATTCGGGCATTCAGAACATATAGCACGTTGCTGTAAGCAATCACATTCTCATTCAAAGTTGCAAGTTACTATGTAGGAACAAGTTTGTATAGGTATTTCAAAGATGCCCAGAACTGAGCTAAACTTGGTATGTGTCCAACTCCTAGAAATAACTTCATGCCCCATCTCCCTTACTTCCAGCTAGTAAGGATCACATAATTCCTAACAAAGTTTTGACACAGATTCCCAATTCGGGCATTCAGAACATATAGCACGTTGCTGTAAGCAAGCACATTCTCATTCAAAGTTGCAAGTTACTATGTAGGAACAAGTTTGAATAGGACTTTCAAAGATGCCCAGAACTGAGCTAAACTTGGTATGTGTCCAACTCCTAGAAATAACTTCATGCCCCATCTCTCTTACTTCCAGCTAGTAAGGATCACATAATTCCCAACAAAGTTTTGACACAGATTCCCATTCGGGCATTCAGAACATATAGCACGTTGCTGTAAGCAAGCACATTCTCATTCAAAGTTGCAAGTTACTATGTAGGAACAAGTTTGTATAGGTATTTCAAAGATGCCCAGAACTTAGCTAAACATGGTATGTGTCCAACTCCTAGAAACAACTTCATGCCCCAACTCCCTTACTTCCAGCTAGTAAGGATCACATAATTCCTAACAAAGTTTTGACACAGATTCCCAGTTCGGGCATTCACAACATATAGCACGTTGCTGTAAGCAAGCACATTCTCATTCAAAGATGCAAGTTACTATGTAGGAACAAGTTTGTATAGGTATTTCAAAGATGCCCAGAACTGAGCTAAACTTGGTATGTGTCCAACTCCTAGAAACAACTTCATGCCCCAACTCCCTTACTTCCAGCTAGTAAGGATCACATAATTCCTAACAAAGTTTTGACACAGATTCCCAATTCGGGCATTCACAACATATAGCACGTTGCTCTAAGCAAGCACATTCTCATTCAAAGTTGCAAGTTACTATGTAGGAACAAGTTTGTATAGGTATTTCAAAGATGCCCAGAACTGAGCTAAACTTGGTATGTGTCCAACTCCGAGAAATAACTTCATGCCCCAACTCCCTTAATTCCAGCTAGTAAGGATCACATAATTCCTAACAAAGTTTTGACACAGATTCCCAATTCGGGCATTCAGAACATATAGCACGTTGCTGTAAGAAAGCACATTCTCATTCAAAGTTGCAAGTTACTATGTAGGAACAAGTTTGAATAGGACTTTCAAAGATGCCCAGAACTGAGCTAAACTTGGTATGTGTCCAACTCCTAGAAATAACTTCATGCCCCATCTCCCTTACTTCCAGCTAGTAAGGATCACATAATTCCTAACAAAGTTTTGACACAGATTCCCAATTCGGGCATTCAGAACATATAGCACGTTGCTGTAAGCAAGCACATTCTCATTCAAAGTTGCAAGTTACTATGTAGGAACAAGTTTGTATAGGTATTTCAAAGATGCCCAGAACTGAGCTAAACGTTGTATGTGTCCAACTCCTAGAAATAACTTCATGCCCCAACTCCCTTACTTCCAGCTAGTAAGGATCATATAATTCCTAACAAAGTTTTGACACAGATTCCCAATTCGGGCATTCAGAACATATAGCACGTTGCTGTAAGCAAGCACATTCTCATTCAAAGATGCAAGTTACTATGTAGGAACAAGTTTGTATAGGTATTTCAAAGATGCCCAGAACTGAGCTAAACTTGGTATGTGTCCAACTCCTAGAAATAACTTCATGCCCCATCTCCCTTACTTCCAGCTAGTAAGGATCACATAATTCCTAACAAAGTTTTGACACAGATTCCCTATTCGGGCATTCAGAACATATAGCACGTTGCTGTAAGCAAGCACATTCTCATTCAAAGTTGCAAGTTACTATGTAGGAACAAGTTTGTATAGGTATTTCAAAGATGCCCAGAACTGAGCTAAACTTGGTATGTGTCCAACTCCTAGAAATAACTACATGCCCCATCTCCCTTACTTCCAGCTTGTAAGGATCACATAATTCCTAACAAAGTTTTGACACAGATTCCCAATTCGGGCATTCAGAACATATAGCACGTTGCTGTGAGCAAGCACATTCTCATTCAAAGTTGCAAGTTACTATGTAGGAACAAGTTTGTATAGGTATTTCAAAGATGCCCAGAACTGTGCTAAATTTGGTATGTGTCCAACTCCTAGAAATACCTTCATGCCCCAACTCCCTTACTACCAGCTAGTAAGGATCACATAATTCCTAACAGATTTTGACACAGATTCCCAATTCGGGCATTCAGAACATATAGCACGTTGCTGTAAGAAAGCACATTCTCATTCAAAGTTGCAAGTTAATATGTAGGAACAAGTTTGTATAGGTATTTCAAAGATGCCCAGAACTGAGCTAAACTTGGTATGTGTCCAACTCCTAGAAATAACTTCATGCCCCATCTCCCTTACTTCCAGCTAGTAAGGATCACATAATTCCTAACAAAGTTTTGACACAGATTCCCAATTCGGGCATTCAGAACATATAGCACGTTGCTGTAAGCAAGCACATTCTCATTCAAAGTTGCAAGTTACTATGTAGGAACAAGTTTGTATAGGTATTTCAAAGATGCCCAGAACTGAGCTAAACTTGGTATGTGTCCAACTCCTAGAAATAACTTCATGCCCCAACTCCCTTACTTCCAGCTAGTAAGGATCACATAATTCCTAACAAAGTTTTGACACAGATTCCCAATTCGGGCATTCAGAACATATAGCACGTTGCTGTAAGCAAGCACATTCTCATTCAAAGATGCAAGTTACTATGTAGGAACAAGTTTGTATAGGTATTTCAAAGATGCCCAGAACTGAGCTAAACTTGGTATGTGTCCAACTCCTAGAAATAACTTCAAGCCCCATCTCCCTTACTTCCAGCTAGTAAGGATCACATAATTCCTAACAAAGTTTTGACACAGATTCCCAATTCGGGCATTCAGAACATATAGCACGTTGCTGTAAGCAAGCACATTCTCATTCAAAGTTGCAAGTTACTATGTAGGAACAAGTTTGTATAGGTATTTCAAAGATGCCCAGAACTGAGCTAAACTTGGTATGTGTCCAACTCCTAGAAATAACTTCATGCCCCATCTCCCTTACTTCCAGCTAGTAAGGATCACATAATTCCTAACAAAGTTTTGACACAGATTCCCAATTCGGGCATTCAGAACATATAGCACGTTGCTGTAAGCAAGCACATTCTCATTCAAAGTTGCAAGTTACTATGTAGGAACAAGTTTGAATAGGACTTTCAAAGATGCCCAGAACTGAGCTAAACTTGGTATGTGTCCAACTCCTAGAAATAACTTCATGCCCCATCTCTCTTACTTCCAGCTAGTAAGGATCACATAATTCCCAACAAAGTTTTGACACAGATTCCCATTCGGGCATTCAGAACATATAGCACGTTGCTGTAAGCAAGCACATTCTCATTCAAAGTTGCAAGTTACTATGTAGGAACAAGTTTGTATAGGTATTTCAAAGATGCCCAGAACTTAGCTAAACATGGTATGTGTCCAACTCCTAGAAACAACTTCATGCCCCAACTCCCTTACTTCCAGCTAGTAAGGATCACATAATTCCTAACAAAGTTTTGACACAGATTCCCAGTTCGGGCATTCACAACATATAGCACGTTGCTGTAAGCAAGCACATTCTCATTCAAAGATGCAAGTTACTATGTAGGAACAAGTTTGTATAGGTATTTCAAAGATGCCCAGAACTGAGCTAAACTTGGTATGTGTCCAACTCCTAGAAACAACTTCATGCCCCAACTCCCTTACTTCCAGCTAGTAAGGATCACATAATTCCTAACAAAGTTTTGACACAGATTCCCAGTTCGGGCTTTCACAACATATAGCACGTTGCTGTAAGCAAGCACATTCTCATTCAAAGTTGCAAGTTACTATGTAGGAACAAGTTTGTATAGGTATTTCAAAGATGCCCAGAACTGAGCTAAACTTGGTATGTGTCCAACTCCTAGAAATAACTTCATGCCCCATCTCCCTTACTTCCAGCTAGTAAGGATCACATAATTCCTAACAAAGTTTTGACACAGATTCCCTATTCGGGCATTCAGAACATATAGCACGTTGCTGTAAGCAAGCACATTCTCATTCAAAGTTGCAAGTTACTATGTAGGAACAAGTTTGAATAGGACTTTCAAAGATGCCCAGAACTGAGCTAAACTTGGTATGTTTCCAGCTCCTAGAAATAACTTCCTGCCCCAACTCCCGTACTTCCAGCTAGTAGGGATCACATAATTCCTAACAAAGTTTTGACACAGATTCCCAATTCGGGCATTCAGAACATATAGCACGTTGCTGTAAGCAAGCACATTCTCATTCAAAGTTGCAAGTTACTATGTAGGAACAAGTTTGTATAGGTATTTCAAAGATGCCCAGAACTGAGCTAAACGTTGTATGTGTCCAACTCCTAGAAATAACTTCATGCCCCAACTCCCTTACTTCCAGCTAGTAAGGATCACATAATTCCTAACAAAGTTTTGACACAGATTCCCAATTCGGGCATTCACAACATATAGCACGTTGCTGTAAGCAAGCACATTCTCATTCAAAGATGCAAGTTACTATGTAGGAACAAGTTTGTATAGGTATTTCAAAGATGCCCAGAACTGAGCTAAACTTGGTATGTGTCCAACTCCTAGAAATAACTTCATGCCCCATCTCCCTTACTTCCAGCTAGTAAGGATCACATAATTCCTAACAAAGTTTTGACACAGATTCCCTATTCGGGCATTCAGAACATATAGCACGTTGCTGTAAGCAAGCACATTCTCATTCAAAGTTGCAAGTTACTATGTAGGAACAAGTTTGTATAGGTATTCCAAAGATGCCCAGAACTGAGCTAAACTTGGTATGTGTCCAACTCCTAGAAACAACTTCATGCCCCAACTCCCTTTCTTCCAGCTGGTAAGGATCACATAATTCCTAACAAAGTTTTGACACAGATTCCCAATTCGGGCTTTCACAACATATAGCACGTTGCTGTAAGCAAGCACATTCTCATTCAAAGTTGCAAGTTACTATGTAGGAACAAGTTTGTATAGGTATTTCAAAGATGCCCAGAACTGAGCTAAACTTGGTATGTGTCCAACTCCTAGAAATAACTTCATGCCCCATCTCCCTTACTTCCAGCTAGTAAGGATCACATAATTCCTAACAAAGTTTTGACACAGATTCCCAATTCGGGCATTCAGAACATATAGCACGTTGCTGTAAGCAAGCACATTCTCATTCAAAGTTGCAAGTTACTATGTAGGAACAAGTTTGAATAGGACTTTCAAAGATGCCCAGAACTGAGCTAAACTTGGTATGTGTCCAACTCCTAGAAATAACTTCATGCCCCATCTCCCTTACTTCCAGCTAGTAAGGATCACATAATTCCTAACAAAGTTTTGACACAGATTCCCAATTCGGGCATTCAGAACATATAGCACGTTGCTGTAAGCAAGCACATTCTCATTGAAAGTTGCAAGTTACTATGTAGGAACAAGTTTGTATAGGTATTTCAAAGATGCCCAGAACTGAGCTAAACGTTGTATGTGTCCAACTCCTAGAAATAACTTCATGCCCCAACTCCCTTACTTCCAGCTAGTAAGGATCACATAATTCCTAACAAAGTTTTGACACAGATTCCCAATTCGGGCATTCAGAACATATAGCACGTTGCTGTAAGCAAGCACATTCTCATTCAAAGATGCAAGTTACTATGTAGGAACAAGTTTGTATAGGTATTTCAAAGATGCCCAGAACTGAGCTAAACTTGGTATGTGTCCAACTCCTAGAAATAACTTCATGCCCCATCTCCCTTACTTCCAGCTAGTAAGGATCACATAATTCCTAACAAAGTTTTGACACAGATTCCCTATTCGGGCATTCAGAACATATAGCACGTTGCTGTAAGCAAGCACATTCTCATTCAAAGTTGCAAGTTACTATGTAGGAACAAGTTTGTATAGGTATTTCAAAGATGCCCAGAACTGAGCTAAACTTGGTATGTGTCCAACTCCTAGAAACAACTTCATGCCCCATCTCCCTTACTTCCAGCTAGTAAGGATCACATAATTCCTAACAAAGTTTTGACACAGATTCCCTATTCGGGCATTCAGAACATATAGCACGTTGCTGTAAGCAAGCACATTCTCATTCAAAGTTGCAAGTTACTATGTAGGAACAAGTTTGAATAGGACTTTCAAAGATGCCCAGAACTGAGCTAAACTTGGTATGTGTCCAACTCCTAGAAACAACTTCATGCCCCAACTCCCTTACTTCCAGCTAGTAAGGATCACATAATTCCTAACAAAGTTTTGACACAGATTCCCAATTCGGGCATTCACAACATATAGCACGTTGCTGTAAGCAAGCACATTCTCATTCAAAGATGCAAGTTACTATGTAGGAACAAGTTTGTATAGGTATTTCAAAGATGCCCAGAACTGAGCTAAACTTGGTATGTGTCCAACTCCTAGAAATAACTTCATGCCCCATCTCCCTTACTTCCAGCTAGTAAGGATCACATAATTCCTAACAAAGTTTTGACACAGATTCCCTATTCGGGCATTCAGAACATATAGCACGTTGCTGTAAGCAAGCACATTCTCATTCAAAGTTGCAAGTTACTATGTAGGAACAAGTTTGTATAGGTATTTCAAAGATGCCCAGAACTGAGCTAAACTTGGTATGTGTCCAACTCCTAGAAATAACTTCATGCCCCATCTCCCTTACTTCCAGCTAGTAAGGATCACATAATTCCTAACAAAGTTTTGACACAGATTCCCTATTCGGGCATTCAGAACATATAGCACGTTGCTGTAAGCAAGCACATTCTCATTCAAAGTTGCAAGTTACTATGTAGGAACAAGTTTGTATAGGTATTCCAAAGATGCCCAGAACTGAGCTAAACTTGGTATGTGTCCAACTCCTAGAAACAACTTCATGCCCCAACTCCCTTTCTTCCAGCTAGTAAGGATCACATAATTCCTAACAAAGTTTTGACACAGATTCCCAATTCGGGCATTCACAACATATAGCACGTTGCTCTAAGCAAGCACATTCTCATTCAAAGTTGCAAGTTACTATGTAGGAACAAGTTTGTATAGGTATTTCAAAGATGCCCAGAACTGAGCTAAACTTGGTATGTGTCCAACTCCGAGAAATAACTTCATGCCCCAACTCCCTTAATTCCAGCTAGTAAGGATCACATAATTCCTAACAAAGTTTTGACACAGATTCCCAATTCGGGCATTCAGAACATATAGCACGTTGCTGTAAGAAAGCACATTCTCATTCAAAGTTGCAAGTTACTATGTAGGAACAAGTTTGAATAGGACTTTCAAAGATGCCCAGAACTGAGCTAAACTTGGTATGTGTCCAACTCCTAGAAACAACTTCATGCCCCATCTCCCTTACTTCCAGCTAGTAAGGATCACATAATTCCTAACAAAGTTTTGACACAGATTCCCTATTCGGGCATTCAGAACATATAGCACGTTGCTGTAAGCAAGCACATTCTCATTCAAAGTTGCAAGTTACTATGTAGGAACAAGTTTGAATAGGACTTTCAAAGATGCCCAGAACTGAGCTAAACTTGGTATGTGTCCAACTCCTAGAAATAACTTCATGCCCCATCTCCCTTACTTCCAGCTAGTAAGGATCACATAATTCCTAACAAAGTTTTGACACAGATTCCCTATTCGGGCATTCAGAACATATAGCACGTTGCTGTAAGCAAGCACATTCTCATTCAAAGTTGCAAGTTACTATGTAGGAACAAGTTTGAATAGGACTTTCAAAGATGCCCAGAACTGAGCTAAACTTGGTATGTGTCCAACTCCTAGAAATAACTTCATGCCCCATCTCCCTTACTTCCAGCTAGTAAGGATCACATAATTCCTAACAAAGTTTTGACACAGATTCCCAATTCGGGCATTCAGAACATATAGCACGTTGCTGTAAGCAAGCACATTCTCATTCAAAGTTGCAAGTTACTATGTAGGAACAAGTTTGTATAGGTATTTCAAAGATGCCCAGAACTGAGCTAAACTTGGTATGTGTCCAACTCCTAGAAATAACTTCATGCCCCAACTCCCTTACTTCCAGCTAGTAAGGATCACATAATTCCTAACAAAGTTTTGACACAGATTCCCAATTCGGGCATTCAGAACATATAGCACGTTGCTGTAAGCAAGCACATTCTCATTCAAAGATGCAAGTTACTATGTAGGAACAAGTTTGTATAGGTATTTCAAAGATGCCCAGAACTGAGCTAAACTTGGTATGTGTCCAACTCCTAGAAATAACTTCATGCCCCATCTCCCTTACTTCCAGCTAGTAAGGATCACATAATTCCTAACAAAGTTTTGACACAGATTCCCTATTCGGGCATTCAGAACATATAGCACGTTGCTGTAAGCAAGCACATTCTCATTCAAAGTTGCAAGTTACTATGTAGGAACAAGTTTGTATAGGTATTTCAAAGATGCCCAGAACTGAGCTAAACTTGGTATGTGTCCAACTCCTAGAAATAACTTCATGCCCCATCTCCCTTACTTCCAGCTAGTAAGGATCACATAATTCCTAACAAAGTTTTGACACAGATTCCCTATTCGGGCATTCAGAACATATAGCACGTTGCTGTAAGCAAGCACATTCTCATTCAAAGTTGCAAGTTACTATGTAGGAACAAGTTTGAATAGGACTTTCAAAGATGCCCAGAACTGAGCTAAACTTGGTATGTGTCCAACTCCTAGAAATAACTTCATGCCCCAACTCCCTTACTTCCAGCTAGTAAGGATCACATAATTCCTAACAAAGTTTTGACACAGATTCCCAATTCGGGCATTCACAACATATAGCACGTTGCTGTAAGCAAGCACATTCTCATTCAAAGATGCAAGTTACTATGTAGGAACAAGTTTGTATAGGTATTTCAAAGATGCCCAGAACTGAGCTAAACTTGGTATGTGTCCAACTCCTAGAAATAACTTCATGCCCCATCTCCCTTACTTCCAGCTAGTAAGGATCACATAATTCCTAACAAAGTTTTGACACAGATTCCCTATTCGGGCATTCAGAACATATAGCACGTTGCTGTAAGCAAGCACATTCTCATTCAAAGTTGCAAGTTACTATGTAGGAACAAGTTTGTATAGGTATTTCAAAGATGCCCAGAACTGAGCTAAACTTGGTATGTGTCCAACTCCTAGAAATAACTTCATGCCCCATCTCCCTTACTTCCAGCTAGTAAGGATCACATAATTCCTAACAAAGTTTTGACACAGATTCCCTATTCGGGCATTCAGAACATATAGCACGTTGCTGTAAGCAAGCACATTCTCATTCAAAGTTGCAAGTTACTATGTAGGAACAAGTTTGTATAGGTATTCCAAAGATGCCCAGAACTGAGCTAAACTTGGTATGTGTCCAACTCCTAGAAACAACTTCATGCCCCAACTCCCTTTCTTCCAGCTAGTAAGGATCACATAATTCCTAACAAAGTTTTGACACAGATTCCCAATTCGGGCATTCACAACATATAGCACGTTGCTCTAAGCAAGCACATTCTCATTCAAAGTTGCAAGTTACTATGTAGGAACAAGTTTGTATAGGTATTTCAAAGATGCCCAGAACTGAGCTAAACTTGGTATGTGTCCAACTCCGAGAAATAACTTCATGCCCCAACTCCCTTAATTCCAGCTAGTAAGGATCACATAATTCCTAACAAAGTTTTGACACAGATTCCCAATTCGGGCATTCAGAACATATAGCACGTTGCTGTAAGAAAGCACATTCTCATTCAAAGTTGCAAGTTACTATGTAGGAACAAGTTTGAATAGGACTTTCAAAGATGCCCAGAACTGAGCTAAACTTGGTATGTGTCCAACTCCTAGAAATAACTTCATGCCCCATCTCCCTTACTTCCAGCTAGTAAGGATCACATAATTCCTAACAAAGTTTTGACACAGATTCCCAATTCGGGCATTCAGAACATATAGCACGTTGCTGTAAGCAAGCACATTCTCATTCAAAGTTGCAAGTTACTATGTAGGAACAAGTTTGTATAGGTATTTCAAAGATGCCCAGAACTGAGCTAAACGTTGTATGTGTCCAACTCCTAGAAATAACTTCATGCCCCAACTCCCTTACTTCCAGCTAGTAAGGATCATATAATTCCTAACAAAGTTTTGACACAGATTCCCAATTCGGGCATTCAGAACATATAGCACGTTGCTGTAAGCAAGCACATTCTCATTCAAAGATGCAAGTTACTATGTAGGAACAAGTTTGTATAGGTATTTCAAAGATGCCCAGAACTGAGCTAAACTTGGTATGTGTCCAACTCCTAGAAATAACTTCATGCCCCATCTCCCTTACTTCCAGCTAGTAAGGATCACATAATTCCTAACAAAGTTTTGACACAGATTCCCTATTCGGGCATTCAGAACATATAGCACGTTGCTGTAAGCAAGCACATTCTCATTCAAAGTTGCAAGTTACTATGTAGGAACAAGTTTGTATAGGTATTTCAAAGATGCCCAGAACTGAGCTAAACTTGGTATGTGTCCAACTCCTAGAAATAACTACATGCCCCATCTCCCTTACTTCCAGCTTGTAAGGATCACATAATTCCTAACAAAGTTTTGACACAGATTCCCAATTCGGGCATTCAGAACATATAGCACGTTGCTGTGAGCAAGCACATTCTCATTCAAAGTTGCAAGTTACTATGTAGGAACAAGTTTGTATAGGTATTTCAAAGATGCCCAGAACTGTGCTAAATTTGGTATGTGTCCAACTCCTAGAAATACCTTCATGCCCCAACTCCCTTACTACCAGCTAGTAAGGATCACATAATTCCTAACAGATTTTGACACAGATTCCCAATTCGGGCATTCAGAACATATAGCACGTTGCTGTAAGAAAGCACATTCTCATTCAAAGTTGCAAGTTAATATGTAGGAACAAGTTTGTATAGGTATTTCAAAGATGCCCAGAACTGAGCTAAACTTGGTATGTGTCCAACTCCTAGAAATAACTTCATGCCCCATCTCCCTTACTTCCAGCTAGTAAGGATCACATAATTCCTAACAAAGTTTTGACACAGATTCCCAATTCGGGCATTCAGAACATATAGCACGTTGCTGTAAGCAAGCACATTCTCATTCAAAGTTGCAAGTTACTATGTAGGAACAAGTTTGTATAGGTATTTCAAAGATGCCCAGAACTGAGCTAAACTTGGTATGTGTCCAACTCCTAGAAATAACTTCATGCCCCAACTCCCTTACTTCCAGCTAGTAAGGATCACATAATTCCTAACAAAGTTTTGACACAGATTCCCAATTCGGGCATTCAGAACATATAGCACGTTGCTGTAAGCAAGCACATTCTCATTCAAAGATGCAAGTTACTATGTAGGAACAAGTTTGTATAGGTATTTCAAAGATGCCCAGAACTGAGCTAAACTTGGTATGTGTCCAACTCCTAGAAATAACTTCAAGCCCCATCTCCCTTACTTCCAGCTAGTAAGGATCACATAATTCCTAACAAAGTTTTGACACAGATTCCCAATTCGGGCATTCAGAACATATAGCACGTTGCTGTAAGCAAGCACATTCTCATTCAAAGTTGCAAGTTACTATGTAGGAACAAGTTTGTATAGGTATTTCAAAGATGCCCAGAACTGAGCTAAACTTGGTATGTGTCCAACTCCTAGAAATAACTTCATGCCCCATCTCCCTTACTTCCAGCTAGTAAGGATCACATAATTCCTAACAAAGTTTTGACACAGATTCCCAATTCGGGCATTCAGAACATATAGCACGTTGCTGTAAGCAAGCACATTCTCATTCAAAGTTGCAAGTTACTATGTAGGAACAAGTTTGAATAGGACTTTCAAAGATGCCCAGAACTGAGCTAAACTTGGTATGTGTCCAACTCCTAGAAATAACTTCATGCCCCATCTCCCTTACTTCCAGCTAGTAAGGATCACATAATTCCTAACAAAGTTTTGACACAGATTCCCAATTCGGGCATTCAGAACATATAGCACGTTGCTGTAAGCAAGCACATTCTCATTCAAAGTTGCAAGTTACTATGTAGGAACAAGTTTGTATAGGTATTTCAAAGATGCCCAGAACTGAGCTAAACGTTGTATGTGTCCAACTCCTAGAAATAACTTCATGCCCCATCTCTCTTACTTCCAGCTAGTAAGGATCACATAATTCCTAACAAAGTTTTGACACGGATTCCCAATTCGGGCATTCAGAACATATAGCACGTTGCTGTAAGCAAGCACATTCTCATTCAAAGTTGCAAGTTACTATGTAGGAACAAGTTTGTATAGGTATTTCAAAGATGCCCAGAACTGAGCTAAATTTGGTATGTCTCCAACTCCTAGAAATAACTTCATGCCCCATCTCCCTTACTTCCAGCTAGTAAGGATCACATAATTCCTAACAAAGTTTTGACACAGATTCCCATTCGGGCATTCAGAACATATAGCACGTTGCTGTAAGCAAGCACATTCTCATTCAAAGTTGCAAGTTACTATGTAGGAACAAGTTTGTATAGGTATTTCAAAGATGCCCAGAACTTAGCTAAACATGGTATGTGTCCAACTCCTAGAAACAACTTCATGCCCCAACTCCCTTACTTCCAGCTAGTAAGGATCACATAATTCCTAACAAAGTTTTGACACAGATTCCCAGTTCGGGCATTCACAACATATAGCACGTTGCTGTAAGCAAGCACATTCTCATTCAAAGATGCAAGTTACTATGTAGGAACAAGTTTGTATAGGTATTTCAAAGATGCCCAGAACTGAGCTAAACTTGGTATGTGTCCAACTCCTAGAAACAACTTCATGCCCCAACTCCCTTACTTCCAGCTAGTAAGGATCACATAATTCCTAACAAAGTTTTGACACAGATTCCCAGTTCGGGCTTTCACAACATATAGCACGTTGCTGTAAGCAAGCACATTCTCATTCAAAGTTGCAAGTTACTATGTAGGAACAAGTTTGTATAGGTATTTCAAAGATGCCCAGAACTGAGCTAAACTTGGTATGTGTCCAACTCCTAGAAATAACTTCATGCCCCATCTCCCTTACTTCCAGCTAGTAAGGATCACATAATTCCTAACAAAGTTTTGACACAGATTCCCTATTCGGGCATTCAGAACATATAGCACGTTGCTGTAAGCAAGCACATTCTCATTCAAAGTTGCAAGTTACTATGTAGGAACAAGTTTGAATAGGACTTTCAAAGATGCCCAGAACTGAGCTAAACTTGGTATGTTTCCAGCTCCTAGAAATAACTTCCTGCCCCAACTCCCGTACTTCCAGCTAGTAGGGATCACATAATTCCTAACAAAGTTTTGACACAGATTCCCAATTCGGGCATTCAGAACATATAGCACGTTGCTGTAAGCAAGCACATTCTCATTCAAAGTTGCAAGTTACTATGTAGGAACAAGTTTGTATAGGTATTTCAAAGATGCCCAGAACTGAGCTAAACGTTGTATGTGTCCAACTCCTAGAAATAACTTCATGCCCCAACTCCCTTACTTCCAGCTAGTAAGGATCACATAATTCCTAACAAAGTTTTGACACAGATTCCCAATTCGGGCATTCACAACATATAGCACGTTGCTGTAAGCAAGCACATTCTCATTCAAAGATGCAAGTTACTATGTAGGAACAAGTTTGTATAGGTATTTCAAAGATGCCCAGAACTGAGCTAAACTTGGTATGTGTCCAACTCCTAGAAATAACTTCATGCCCCATCTCCCTTACTTCCAGCTAGTAAGGATCACATAATTCCTAACAAAGTTTTGACACAGATTCCCTATTCGGGCATTCAGAACATATAGCACGTTGCTGTAAGCAAGCACATTCTCATTCAAAGTTGCAAGTTACTATGTAGGAACAAGTTTGTATAGGTATTCCAAAGATGCCCAGAACTGAGCTAAACTTGGTATGTGTCCAACTCCTAGAAACAACTTCATGCCCCAACTCCCTTTCTTCCAGCTAGTAAGGATCACATAATTCCTAACAAAGTTTTGACACAGATTCCCAATTCGGGCTTTCACAACATATAGCACGTTGCTGTAAGCAAGCACATTCTCATTCAAAGTTGCAAGTTACTATGTAGGAACAAGTTTGTATAGGTATTTCAAAGATGCCCAGAACTGAGCTAAACTTGGTATGTGTCCAACTCCTAGAAATAACTTCATGCCCCATCTCCCTTACTTCCAGCTAGTAAGGATCACATAATTCCTAACAAAGATTTGACACAGATTCCCTATTCGGGCATTCAGAACATATAGCACGTTGCTGTAAGCAAGCACATTCTCATTCAAAGTTGCAAGTTACTATGTAGGAACAAGTTTGAATAGGACTTTCAAAGATGCCCAGAACTGAGCTAAACTTGGTATGTGTCCAACTCCTAGAAATAACTTCATGCCCCATCTCCCTTACTTCCAGCTAGTAAGGATCACATAATTCCTAACAAAGTTTTGACACAGATTCCCAATTCGGGCATTCAGAACATATAGCACGTTGCTGTAAGCAAGCACATTCTCATTCAAAGTTGCAAGTTACTATGTAGGAACAAGTTTGTATAGGTATTTCAAAGATGCCCAGAACTGAGCTAAACGTTGTATGTGTCCAACTCCTAGAAATAACTTCATGCCCCAACTCCCTTACTTCCAGCTAGTAAGGATCACATAATTCCTAACAAAGTTTTGACACAGATTCCCAATTCGGGCATTCAGAACATATAGCACGTTGCTGTAAGCAAGCACATTCTCATTCAAAGATGCAAGTTACTATGTAGGAACAAGTTTGTATAGGTATTTCAAAGATGCCCAGAACTGAGCTAAACTTGGTATGTGTCCAACTCCTAGAAATAACTTCATGCCCCATCTCCCTTACTTCCAGCTAGTAAGGATCACATAATTCCTAACAAAGTTTTGACACAGATTCCCTATTCGGGCATTCAGAACATATAGCACGTTGCTGTAAGCAAGCACATTCTCATTCAAAGTTGCAAGTTACTATGTAGGAACAAGTTTGTATAGGTATTTCAAAGATGCCCAGAACTGAGCTAAACTTGGTATGTGTCCAACTCCTAGAAATAACTTCATGCCCCATCTCCCTTACTTCCAGCTAGTAAGGATCACATAATTCCTAACAAAGTTTTGACACAGATTCCCTATTCGGGCATTCAGAACATATAGCACGTTGCTGTAAGCAAGCACATTCTCATTCAAAGTTGCAAGTTACTATGTAGGAACAAGTTTGAATAGGACTTTCAAAGATGCCCAGAACTGAGCTAAACTTGGTATGTGTCCAACTCCTAGAAATAACTTCATGCCCCAACTCCCTTACTTCCAGCTAGTAAGGATCACATAATTCCTAACAAAGTTTTGACACAGATTCCCAATTCGGGCATTCACAACATATAGCACGTTGCTGTAAGCAAGCACATTCTCATTCAAAGATGCAAGTTACTATGTAGGAACAAGTTTGTATAGGTATTTCAAAGATGCCCAGAACTGAGCTAAACTTGGTATGTGTCCAACTCCTAGAAATAACTTCATGCCCCATCTCCCTTACTTCCAGCTAGTAAGGATCACATAATTCCTAACAAAGTTTTGACACAGATTCCCTATTCGGGCATTCAGAACATATAGCACGTTGCTGTAAGCAAGCACATTCTCATTCAAAGTTGCAAGTTACTATGTAGGAACAAGTTTGTATAGGTATTTCAAAGATGCCCAGAACTGAGCTAAACTTGGTATGTGTCCAACTCCTAGAAATAACTTCATGCCCCATCTCCCTTACTTCCAGCTAGTAAGGATCACATAATTCCTAACAAAGTTTTGACACAGATTCCCTATTCGGGCATTCAGAACATATAGCACGTTGCTGTAAGCAAGCACATTCTCATTCAAAGTTGCAAGTTACTATGTAGGAACAAGTTTGTATAGGTATTCCAAAGATGCCCAGAACTGAGCTAAACTTGGTATGTGTCCAACTCCTAGAAACAACTTCATGCCCCAACTCCCTTTCTTCCAGCTAGTAAGGATCACATAATTCCTAACAAAGTTTTGACACAGATTCCCAATTCGGGCTTTCACAACATATAGCACGTTGCTGTAAGCAAGCACATTCTCATTCAAAGTTGCAAGTTACTATGTAGGAACAAGTTTGTATAGGTATTTCAAAGATGCCCAGAACTGAGCTAAACTTGGTATGTGTCCAACTCCTAGAAATAACTTCATGCCCCATCTCCCTTACTTCCAGCTAGTAAGGATCACATAATTCCTAACAAAGTTTTGACACAGATTCCCTATTCGGGCATTCAGAACATATAGCACGTTGCTGTAAGCAAGCACATTCTCATTCAAAGTTGCAAGTTACTATGTAGGAACAAGTTTGAATAGGACTTTCAAAGATGCCCAGAACTGAGCTAAACTTGGTATGTGTCCAACTCCTAGAAATAACTTCATGCCCCATCTCCCTTACTTCCAGCTAGTAAGGATCACATAATTCCTAACAAAGTTTTGACACAGATTCCCAATTCGGGCATTCAGAACATATAGCACGTTGCTGTAAGCAAGCACATTCTCATTCAAAGTTGCAAGTTACTATGTAGGAACAAGTTTGTATAGGTATTTCAAAGATGCCCAGAACTGAGCTAAACGTTGTATGTGTCCAACTCCTAGAAATAACTTCATGCCCCAACTCCCTTACTTCCAGCTAGTAAGGATCACATAATTCCTAACAAAGTTTTGACACAGATTCCCAATTCGGGCATTCAGAACATATAGCACGTTGCTGTAAGCAAGCAAATTCTCATTCAAAGATGCAAGTTACTATGTAGGACCAGTTTGTATAGGTATTTCAAAGATGCCCAGAACTGAGCTAAACTTGGTATGTGTCCAACTCCTAGAAATAACTTCATGCCCCATCTCCCTTACTTCCAGCTAGTAAGGATCACATAATTCCTAACAAAGTTTTGACACAGATTCCCTATTCGGGCATTCAGAACATATAGCACGTTGCTGTAAGCAAGCACATTCTCATTCAAAGTTGCAAGTTACTATGTAGGAACAAGTTTGTATAGGTATTTCAAAGATGCCCAGAACTGAGCTAAACTTGGTATGTGTCCAACTCCTAGAAATGACTTCATGCCCCATCTCCCTTACTTCCAGCTAGTAAGGATCACATAATTCCTAACAAAGTTTTGACACAGATTCCCAATTCGGGCATTCAGAACATATAGCACGTTGCTGTGAGCAAGCACATTCTCATTCAAAGTTGCAAGTTACTATGTAGGAACAAGTTTGTATAGGTATTTCAAAGATGCCCAGAACTGAGCTAAACGTTGTATGTGTCCAACTCCTAGAAATAACTTCATGCCCCATCTCTCTTACTTCCAGCTAGTAAGGATCACATAATTCCTAACAAAGTTTTGACACAGATTCCCAATTCGGGCATTCAGAACATATAGCACGTTGCTGTAAGCAAGCACATTCTCATTCAAAGTTGCAAGTTACTATGTAGGAACAAGTTTGTATAGGTATTTCAAAGATGCCCAGAACTGAGCTAAATTTGGTATGTCTCCAACTCCTAGAAATAACTTCATGCCCCATCTCCCTTACTTCCAGCTAGTAATGATCACATAATTCCTAACAAAGTTTTGACACAGATTCCCATTCGGGCATTCAAAACATATAGCACGTTGCTGTAAGCAAGCACATTCTCATTCAAAGTTGCAAGTTACTATGTAGGAACAAGTTTGTATAGGTATTTCAAAGATGCCCAGAACTTAGCTAAACATGGTATGTGTCCAACTCCTAGAAACAACTTCATGCCCCAACTCCCTTACTTCCAGCTAGTAAGGATCACATAATTCCTAACAAAGTTTTGACACAGATTCCCAGTTCGGGCATTCACAACATATAGCACGTTGCTGTAAGCAAGCACATTCTCATTCAAAGATGCAAGTTACTATGTAGGAACAAGTTTGTATAGGTATTTCAAAGATGCCCAGAACTGAGCTAAACTTGGTATGTGTCCAACTCCTAGAAACAACTTCATGCCCCAACTCCCTTACTTCCAGCTAGTAAGGATCACATAATTCCTAACAAAGTTTTGACACAGATTCCCAGTTCGGGCTTTCACAACATATAGCACGTTGCTGTAAGCAAGCACATTCTCATTCAAAGTTGCAAGTTACTATGTAGGAACAAGTTTGTATAGGTATTTCAAAGATGCCCAGAACTGAGCTAAACTTGGTATGTGTCCAACTCCTAGAAATAACTTCATGCCCCATCTCCCTTACTTCCAGCTAGTAAGGATCACATAATTCCTAACAAAGTTTTGACACAGATTCCCTATTCGGGCATTCAGAACATATAGCACGTTGCTGTAAGCAAGCACATTCTCATTCAAAGTTGCAAGTTACTATGTAGGAACAAGTTTGAATAGGACTTTCAAAGATGCCCAGAACTGAGCTAAACTTGGTATGTTTCCAACTCCTAGAAATAACTTCCTGCCCCAACTCCCTTACTTCCAGCTAGTAAGGATCACATAATTCCTAACAAAGTTTTGACACAGATTCCCAATTCGGGCATTCAGAACATATAGCACGTTGCTGTAAGCAAGCACATTCTCATTCAAAGTTGCAAGTTACTATGTAGGAACAAGTTTGTATAGGTATTTCAAAGATGCCCAGAACTGAGCTAAACGTTGTATGTGTCCAACTCCTAGAAATAACTTCATGCCCCAACTCCCTTACTTCCAGCTAGTAAGGATCACATAATTCCTAACAAAGTTTTGACACAGATTCCCAATTCGGGCATTCACAACATATAGCACGTTGCTGTAAGCAAGCACATTCTCATTCAAAGATGCAAGTTACTATGTAGGAACAAGTTTGTAT
Source organism: Diceros bicornis minor (assembly GCF_020826845.1). Taxonomy (NCBI): domain Eukaryota; kingdom Metazoa; phylum Chordata; class Mammalia; order Perissodactyla; family Rhinocerotidae; genus Diceros; species Diceros bicornis. Next base: position 99,061,912 of record NC_080744.1, read on the forward strand.
AGGTATTTCAAAGATGCCCAGAACTGAGCTAAACTTGGTATGTGTCCAACTCCTAGAAATAACTTCATGCCCCATCTCCCTTACTTCCAGCTAGTAAGGATCACATAATTCCTAACAAAGTTTTGACACAGATTCCCTATTCGGGCATTCAGAACATATAGCACGTTGCTGTAAGCAAGCACATTCTCATTCAAAGTTGCAAGTTACTATGTAGGAACAAGTTTGTATAGGTATTCCAAAGATGCCCAGAACTGAGCTAAACTTGGTATGTGTCCAACTCCTAGAAACAACTTCATGCCCCAACTCCCTTTCTTCCAGCTAGTAAGGATCACATAATTCCTAACAAAGTTTTGACACAGATTCCAAATTCGGGCTTTCACAACATATAGCACGTTGCTGTAAGCAAGCACATTCTCATTCAAAGTTGCAAGTTACTATGTAGGAACAAGTTTGTATAGGTATTTCAAAGATGCCCAGAACTGAGCTAAACTTGGTATGTGTCCAACTCCTAGAAATAACTTCATGCCCCATCTCCCTTACTTCCAGCTAGTAAGGATCACATAATTCCTAACAAAGTTTTGACACAGATTCCCAATTCGGGCATTCAGAACATATAGCACGTTGCTGTAAGCAAGCACATTCTCATTCAAAGTTGCAAGTTACTATGTAGGAACAAGTTTGAATAGGACTTTCAAAGATGCCCAGAACTGAGCTAAACTTGGTATGTGTCCAACTCCTAGAAATAACTTCATGCCCCATCTCCCTTACTTCCAGCTAGTAAGGATCACATAATTCCTAACAAAGTTTTGACACAGATTCCCAATTCGGGCATTCAGAACATATAGCACGTTGCTGTAAGCAAGCACATTCTCATTCAAAGTTGCAAGTTACTATGTAGGAACAAGTTTGTATAGGTATTTCAAAGATGCCCAGAACTGAGCTAAACGTTGTATGTGTCCAACTCCTAGAAATAACTTCATGCCCCAACTCCCTTACTTCCAGCTAGTAAGGATCATATAATTCCTAACAAAGTTTTGACACAGATTCCCAATTCGGGCATTCAGAACATATAGCACGTTGCTGTAAGCAAGCACATTCTCATTCAAAGATGCAAGTTACTATGTAGGAACAAGTTTGTATAGGTATTTCAAAGATGCCCAGAACTGAGCTAAACTTGGTATGTGTCCAACTCCTAGAAATAACTTCATGCCCCATCTCCCTTACTTCCAGCTAGTAAGGATCACATAATTCCTAACAAAGTTTTGACACAGATTCCCTATTCGGGCATTCAGAACATATAGCACGTTGCTGTAAGCAAGCACATTCTCATTCAAAGTTGCAAGTTACTATGTAGGAACAAGTTTGTATAGGTATTTCAAAGATGCCCAGAACTGAGCTAAACTTGGTATGTGTCCAACTCCTAGAAATAACTACATGCCCCATCTCCCTTACTTCCAGCTTGTAAGGATCACATAATTCCTAACAAAGTTTTGACACAGATTCCCAATTCGGGCATTCAGAACATATAGCACGTTGCTGTGAGCAAGCACATTCTCATTCAAAGTTGCAAGTTACTATGTAGGAACAAGTTTGTATAGGTATTTCAAAGATGCCCAGAACTGTGCTAAATTTGGTATGTGTCCAACTCCTAGAAATACCTTCATGCCCCAACTCCCTTACTACCAGCTAGTAAGGATCACATAATTCCTAACAGATTTTGACACAGATTCCCAATTCGGGCATTCAGAACATATAGCACGTTGCTGTAAGAAAGCACATTCTCATTCAAAGTTGCAAGTTAATATGTAGGAACAAGTTTGTATAGGTATTTCAAAGATGCCCAGAACTGAGCTAAACTTGGTATGTGTCCAACTCCTAGAAATAACTTCATGCCCCATCTCCCTTACTTCCAGCTAGTAAGGATCACATAATTCCTAACAAAGTTTTGACACAGATTCCCAATTCGGGCATTCAGAACATATAGCACGTTGCTGTAAGCAAGCACATTCTCATTCAAAGTTGCAAGTTACTATGTAGGAACAAGTTTGTATAGGTATTTCAAAGATGCCCAGAACTGAGCTAAACTTGGTATGTGTCCAACTCCTAGAAATAACTTCATGCCCCAACTCCCTTACTTCCAGCTAGTAAGGATCACATAATTCCTAACAAAGTTTTGACACAGATTCCCAATTCGGGCATTCAGAACATATAGCACGTTGCTGTAAGCAAGCACATTCTCATTCAAAGATGCAAGTTACTATGTAGGAACAAGTTTGTATAGGTATTTCAAAGATGCCCAGAACTGAGCTAAACTTGGTATGTGTCCAACTCCTAGAAATAACTTCAAGCCCCATCTCCCTTACTTCCAGCTAGTAAGGATCACATAATTCCTAACAAAGTTTTGACACAGATTCCCAATTCGGGCATTCAGAACATATAGCACGTTGCTGTAAGCAAGCACATTCTCATTCAAAGTTGCAAGTTACTATGTAGGAACAAGTTTGTATAGGTATTTCAAAGATGCCCAGAACTGAGCTAAACTTGGTATGTGTCCAACTCCTAGAAATAACTTCATGCCCCATCTCCCTTACTTCCAGCTAGTAAGGATCACATAATTCCTAACAAAGTTTTGACACAGATTCCCAATTCGGGCATTCAGAACATATAGCACGTTGCTGTAAGCAAGCACATTCTCATTCAAAGTTGCAAGTTACTATGTAGGAACAAGTTTGAATAGGACTTTCAAAGATGCCCAGAACTGAGCTAAACTTGGTATGTGTCCAACTCCTAGAAATAACTTCATGCCCCATCTCCCTTACTTCCAGCTAGTAAGGATCACATAATTCCTAACAAAGTTTTGACACAGATTCCCAATTCGGGCATTCAGAACATATAGCACGTTGCTGTAAGCAAGCACATTCTCATTCAAAGTTGCAAGTTACTATGTAGGAACAAGTTTGTATAGGTATTTCAAAGATGCCCAGAACTGAGCTAAACGTTGTATGTGTCCAACTCCTAGAAATAACTTCATGCCCCATCTCTCTTACTTCCAGCTAGTAAGGATCACATAATTCCTAACAAAGTTTTGACACGGATTCCCAATTCGGGCATTCAGAACATATAGCACGTTGCTGTAAGCAAGCACATTCTCATTCAAAGTTGCAAGTTACTATGTAGGAACAAGTTTGTATAGGTATTTCAAAGATGCCCAGAACTGAGCTAAATTTGGTATGTCTCCAACTCCTAGAAATAACTTCATGCCCCATCTCCCTTACTTCCAGCTAGTAAGGATCACATAATTCCTAACAAAGTTTTGACACAGATTCCCATTCGGGCATTCAGAACATATAGCACGTTGCTGTAAGCAAGCACATTCTCATTCAAAGTTGCAAGTTACTATGTAGGAACAAGTTTGTATAGGTATTTCAAAGATGCCCAGAACTTAGCTAAACATGGTATGTGTCCAACTCCTAGAAACAACTTCATGCCCCAACTCCCTTACTTCCAGCTAGTAAGGATCACATAATTCCTAACAAAGTTTTGACACAGATTCCCAGTTCGGGCATTCACAACATATAGCACGTTGCTGTAAGCAAGCACATTCTCATTCAAAGATGCAAGTTACTATGTAGGAACAAGTTTGTATAGGTATTTCAAAGATGCCCAGAACTGAGCTAAACTTGGTATGTGTCCATCTCCTAGAAACAACTTCATGCCCCAACTCCCTTACTTCCAGCTAGTAAGGATCACATAATTCCTAACAAAGTTTTGACACAGATTCCCAGTTCGGGCTTTCACAACATATAGCACGTTGCTGTAAGCAAGCACATTCTCATTCAAAGTTGCAAGTTACTATGTAGGAACAAGTTTGTATAGGTATTTCAAAGATGCCCAGAACTGAGCTAAACTTGGTATGTGTCCAACTCCTAGAAATAACTTCATGCCCCATCTCCCTTACTTCCAGCTAGTAAGGATCACATAATTCCTAACAAAGTTTTGACACAGATTCCCTATTCGGGCATTCAGAACATATAGCACGTTGCGGTAAGCAAGCACATTCTCATTCAAAGTTGCAAGTTACTATGTAGGAACAAGTTTGAATAGGACTTTCAAAGATGCCCAGAACTGAGCTAAACTTGGTATGTTTCCAGCTCCTAGAAATAACTTCCTGCCCCAACTCCCGTACTTCCAGCTAGTAGGGATCACATAATTCCTAACAAAGTTTTGACACAGATTCCCAATTCGGGCATTCAGAACATATAGCACGTTGCTGTAAGCAAGCACATTCTCATTCAAAGTTGCAAGTTACTATGTAGGAACAAGTTTGTATAGGTATTTCAAAGATGCCCAGAACTGAGCTAAACGTTGTATGTGTCCAACTCCTAGAAATAACTTCATGCCCCAACTCCCTTACTTCCAGCTAGTAAGGATCACATAATTCCTAACAAAGTTTTGACACAGATTCCCAATTCGGGCATTCACAACATATAGCACGTTGCTGTAAGCAAGCACATTCTCATTCAAAGATGCAAGTTACTATGTAGGAACAAGTTTGTATAGGTATTTCAAAGATGCCCAGAACTGAGCTAAACTTGGTATGTGTCCAACTCCTAGAAATAACTTCATGCCCCATCTCCCTTACTTCCAGCTAGTAAGGATCACATAATTCCTAACAAAGTTTTGACACAGATTCCCTATTCGGGCATTCAGAACATATAGCACGTTGCTGTAAGCAAGCACATTCTCATTCAAAGTTGCAAGTTACTATGTAGGAACAAGTTTGTATAGGTATTCCAAAGATGCCCAGAACTGAGCTAAACTTGGTATGTGTCCAACTCCTAGAAACAACTTCATGCCCCAACTCCCTTTCTTCCAGCTAGTAAGGATCACATAATTCCTAACAAAGTTTTGACACAGATTCCCAATTCGGGCTTTCACAACATATAGCACGTTGCTGTAAGCAAGCACATTCTCATTCAAAGTTGCAAGTTACTATGTAGGAACAAGTTTGTATAGGTATTTCAAAGATGCCCAGAACTGAGCTAAACTTGGTATGTGTCCAACTCCTAGAAATAACTTCATGCCCCATCTCCCTTACTTCCAGCTAGTAAGGATCACATAATTCCTAACAAAGTTTTGACACAGATTCCCTATTCGGGCATTCAGAACATATAGCACGTTGCTGTAAGCAAGCACATTCTCATTCAAAGTTGCAAGTTACTATGTAGGAACAAGTTTGAATAGGACTTTCAAAGATGCCCAGAACTGAGCTAAACTTGGTATGTGTCCAACTCCTAGAAATAACTTCATGCCCCATCTCCCTTACTTCCAGCTAGTAAGGATCACATAATTCCTAACAAAGTTTTGACACAGATTCCCAATTCGGGCATTCAGAACATATAGCACGTTGCTGTAAGCAAGCACATTCTCATTCAAAGTTGCAAGTTACTATGTAGGAACAAGTTTGTATAGGTATTTCAAAGATGCCCAGAACTGAGCTAAACTTGGTATGTGTCCAACTCCTAGAAATAACTTCATGCCCCAACTCCCTTACTTCCAGCTAGTAAGGATCACATAATTCCTAACAAAGTTTTGACACAGATTCCCAATTCGGGCATTCAGAACATATAGCACGTTGCTGTAAGCAAGCACATTCTCATTCAAAGATGCAAGTTACTATGTAGGAACAAGTTTGTATAGGTATTTCAAAGATGCCCAGAACTGAGCTAAACTTGGTATGTGTCCAACTCCTAGAAATAACTTCATGCCCCATCTCCCTTACTTCCAGCTAGTAAGGATCACATAATTCCTAACAAAGTTTTGACACAGATTCCCTATTCGGGCATTCAGAACATATAGCACGTTGCTGTAAGCAAGCACATTCTCATTCAAAGTTGCAAGTTACTATGTAGGAACAAGTTTGTATAGGTATTTCAAAGATGCCCAGAACTGAGCTAAACTTGGTATGTGTCCAACTCCTAGAAATAACTTCATGCCCCATCTCCCTTACTTCCAGCTAGTAAGGATCACATAATTCCTAACAAAGTTTTGACACAGATTCCCTATTCGGGCATTCAGAACATATAGCACGTTGCTGTAAGCAAGCACATTCTCATTCAAAGTTGCAAGTTACTATGTAGGAACAAGTTTGAATAGGACTTTCAAAGATGCCCAGAACTGAGCTAAACGTTGTATGTGTCCAACTCCTAGAAATAACTTCATGCCCCAACTCCCTTACTTCCAGCTAGTAAGGATCACATAATTCCTAACAAAGTTTTGACACAGATTCCCAATTCGGGCATTCACAACATATAGCACGTTGCTGTAAGCAAGCACATTCTCATTCAAAGATGCAAGTTACTATGTAGGAACAAGTTTGTATAGGTATTTCAAAGATGCCCAGAACTGAGCTAAACTTGGTATGTGTCCAACTCCTAGAAATAACTTCATGCCCCATCTCCCTTACTTCCAGCTAGTAAGGATCACATAATTCCTAACAAAGTTTTGACACAGATTCCCTATTCGGGCATTCAGAACATATAGCACGTTGCTGTAAGCAAGCACATTCTCATTCAAAGTTGCAAGTTACTATGTAGGAACAAGTTTGTATAGGTATTTCAAAGATGCCCAGAACTGAGCTAAACTTGGTATGTGTCCAACTCCTAGAAATAACTTCATGCCCCATCTCCCTTACTTCCAGCTAGTAAGGATCACATAATTCCTAACAAAGTTTTGACACAGATTCCCTATTCGGGCATTCAGAACATATAGCACGTTGCTGTAAGCAAGCACATTCTCATTCAAAGTTGCAAGTTACTATGTAGGAACAAGTTTGTATAGGTATTCCAAAGATGCCCAGAACTGAGCTAAACTTGGTATGTGTCCAACTCCTAGAAACAACTTCATGCCCCAACTCCCTTTCTTCCAGCTAGTAAGGATCACATAATTCCTAACAAAGTTTTGACACAGATTCCCAATTCGGGCTTTCACAACATATAGCACGTTGCTGTAAGCAAGCACATTCTCATTCAAAGTTGCAAGTTACTATGTAGGAACAAGTTTGTATAGGTATTTCAAAGATGCCCAGAACTGAGCTAAACTTGGTATGTGTCCAACTCCTAGAAATAACTTCATGCCCCATCTCCCTTACTTCCAGCTAGTAAGGATCACATAATTCCTAACAAAGTTTTGACACAGATTCCCTATTCGGGCATTCAGAACATATAGCACGTTGCTGTAAGCAAGCACATTCTCATTCAAAGTTGCAAGTTACTATGTAGGAACAAGTTTGAATAGGACTTTCAAAGATGCCCAGAACTGAGCTAAACTTGGTATGTGTCCAACTCCTAGAAATAACTTCATGCCCCATCTCCCTTACTTCCAGCTAGTAAGGATCACATAATTCCTAACAAAGTTTTGACACAGATTCCCAATTCGGGCATTCAGAACATATAGCACGTTGCTGTAAGCAAGCACATTCTCATTCAAAGTTGCAAGTTACTATGTAGGAACAAGTTTGTATAGGTATTTCAAAGATGCCCAGAACTGAGCTAAACGTTGTATGTGTCCAACTCCTAGAAATAACTTCATGCCCCAACTCCCTTACTTCCAGCTAGTAAGGATCACATAATTCCTAACAAAGTTTTGACACAGATTCCCAATTCGGGCATTCAGAACATATAGCACGTTGCTGTAAGCAAGCAAATTCTCATTCAAAGATGCAAGTTACTATGTAGGACCAGTTTGTATAGGTATTTCAAAGATGCCCAGAACTGAGCTAAACTTGGTATGTGTCCAACTCCTAGAAATAACTTCATGCCCCATCTCCCTTACTTCCAGCTAGTAAGGATCACATAATTCCTAAGAAAGTTTTGACACAGATTCCCTATTCGGGCATTCAGAACATATAGCACGTTGCTGTAAGCAAGCACATTCTCATTCAAAGTTGCAAGTTACTATGTAGGAACAAGTTTGTATAGGTATTTCAAAGATGCCCAGAACTGAGCTAAACTTGGTATGTGTCCAACTCCTAGAAATGACTTCATGCCCCATCTCCCTTACTTCCAGCTAGTAAGGATCACATAATTCCTAACAAAGTTTTGACACAGATTCCCAATTCGGGCATTCAGAACATATAGCACGTTGCTGTGAGCAAGCACATTCTCATTCAAAGTTGCAAGTTACTATGTAGGAACAAGTTTGTATAGGTATTTCAAAGATGCCCAGAACTGAGCTAAACGTTGTATGTGTCCAACTCCTAGAAATAACTTCATGCCCCATCTCTCTTACTTCCAGCTAGTAAGGATCACATAATTCCTAACAAAGTTTTGACACAGATTCCCAATTCGGGCATTCAGAACATATAGCACGTTGCTGTAAGCAAGCACATTCTCATTCAAAGTTGCAAGTTACTATGTAGGAACAAGTTTGTATAGGTATTTCAAAGATGCCCAGAACTGAGCTAAATTTGGTATGTCTCCAACTCCTAGAAATAACTTCATGCCCCATCTCCCTTACTTCCAGCTAGTAATGATCACATAATTCCTAACAAAGTTTTGACACAGATTCCCATTCGGGCATTCAAAACATATAGCACGTTGCTGTAAGCAAGCACATTCTCATTCAAAGTTGCAAGTTACTATTTAGGAACAAGTTTGTATAGGTATTTCAAAGATGCCCAGAACTTAGCTAAACATGGTATGTGTCCAACTCCTAGAAACAACTTCATGCCCCAACTCCCTTACTTCCAGCTAGTAAGGATCACATAATTCCTAACAAAGTTTTGACACAGATTCCCAGTTCGGGCATTCACAACATATAGCACGTTGCTGTAAGCAAGCACATTCTCATTCAAAGATGCAAGTTACTATGTAGGAACAAGTTTGTATAGGTATTTCAAAGATGCCCAGAACTGAGCTAAACTTGGTATGTGTCCAACTCCTAGAAACAACTTCATGCCCCAACTCCCTTACTTCCAGCTAGTAAGGATCACATAATTCCTAACAAAGTTTTGACACAGATTCCCAGTTCGGGCTTTCACAACATATAGCACGTTGCTGTAAGCAAGCACATTCTCATTCAAAGTTGCAAGTTACTATGTAGGAACAAGTTTGTATAGGTATTTCAAAGATGCCCAGAACTGAGCTAAACTTGGTATGTGTCCAACTCCTAGAAATAACTTCATGCCCCATCTCCCTTACTTCCAGCTAGTAAGGATCACATAATTCCTAACAAAGTTTTGACACAGATTCCCTATTCGGGCATTCAGAACATATAGCACGTTGCTGTAAGCAAGCACATTCTCATTCAAAGTTGCAAGTTACTATGTAGGAACAAGTTTGAATAGGACTTTCAAAGATGCCCAGAACTGAGCTAAACTTGGTATGTTTCCAACTCCTAGAAATAACTTCCTGCCCCAACTCCCTTACTTCCAGCTAGTAAGGATCACATAATTCCTAACAAAGTTTTGACACAGATTCCCAATTCGGGCATTCAGAACATATAGCACGTTGCTGTAAGCAAGCACATTCTCATTCAAAGTTGCAAGTTACTATGTAGGAACAAGTTTGTATAGGTATTTCAAAGATGCCCAGAACTGAGCTAAACGTTGTATGTGTCCAACTCCTAGAAATAACTTCATGCCCCAACTCCCTTACTTCCAGCTAGTAAGGATCACATAATTCCTAACAAAGTTTTGACACAGATTCCCAATTCGGGCATTCACAACATATAGCACGTTGCTGTAAGCAAGCACATTCTCATTCAAAGATGCAAGTTACTATGTAGGAACAAGTTTGTATAGGTATTTCAAAGATGCCCAGAACTGAGCTAAACTTGGTATGTGTCCAACTCCTAGAAATAACTTCATGCCCCATCTCCCTTACTTCCAGCTAGTAAGGATCACATAATTCCTAACAAAGTTTTGACACAGATTCCCTATTCGGGCATTCAGAACATATAGCACGTTGCTGTAAGCAAGCACATTCTCATTCAAAGTTGCAAGTTACTATGTAGGAACAAGTTTGTATAGGTATTCCAAAGATGCCCAGAACTGAGCTAAACTTGGTATGTGTCCAACTCCTAGAAACAACTTCATGCCCCAACTCCCTTTCTTCCAGCTAGTAAGGATCACATAATTCCTAACAAAGTTTTGACACAGATTCCCAATTCGGGCTTTCACAACATATAGCACGTTGCTGTAAGCAAGCACATTCTCATTCAAAGTTGCAAGTTACTATGTAGGAACAAGTTTGTATAGGTATTTCAAAGATGCCCAGAACTGAGCTAAACTTGGTATGTGTCCAACTCCTAGAAATAACTTCATGCCCCATCTCCCTTACTTCCAGCTAGTAAGGATCACATAATTCCTAACAAAGTTTTGACACAGATTCCCAATTCGGGCATTCAGAACATATAGCACGTTGCTGTAAGCAAGCACATTCTCATTCAAAGTTGCAAGTTACTATGTAGGAACAAGTTTGAATAGGACTTTCAAAGATGCCCAGAACTGAGCTAAACTTGGTATGTGTCCAACTCCTAGAAATAACTTCATGCCCCATCTCCCTTACTTCCAGCTAGTAAGGATCACATAATTCCTAACAAAGTTTTGACACAGATTCCCAATTCGGGCATTCAGAACATATAGCACGTTGCTGTAAGCAAGCACATTCTCATTCAAAGTTGCAAGTTACTATGTAGGAACAAGTTTGTATAGGTATTTCAAAGATGCCCAGAACTGAGCTAAACGTTGTATGTGTCCAACTCCTAGAAATAACTTCATGCCCCAACTCCCTTACTTCCAGCTAGTAAGGATCACATAATTCCTAACAAAGTTTTGACACAGATTCCCAATTCGGGCATTCAGAACATATAGCACGTTGCTGTAAGCAAGCACATTCTCATTCAAAGATGCAAGTTACTATGTAGGAACAAGTTTGTATAGGTTTTTCAAAGATGCCCAGAACTGAGCTAAACTTGGTATGTGTCCAACTCCTAGAAATAACTTCATGCCCCATCTCCCTTACTTCCAGCTAGTAAGGATCACATAATTCCTAACAAAGTTTTGACACAGATTCCCTATTCGGGCATTCAGAACATATAGCACGTTGCTGTAAGCAAGCACATTCTCATTCAAAGTTGCAAGTTACTATGTAGGAACAAGTTTGTATAGGTATTTCAAAGATGCCCAGAACTGAGCTAAACTTGGTATGTGTCCAACTCCTAGAAATAACTTCATGCCCCATCTCCCTTACTTCCAGCTAGTAAGGATCACATAATTCCTAACAAAGTTTTGACACAGATTCCCTATTCGGGCATTCAGAACATATAGCACGTTGCTGTAAGCAAGCACATTCTCATTCAAAGTTGCAAGTTACTATGTAGGAACAAGTTTGAATAGGACTTTCAAAGATGCCCAGAACTGAGCTAAACTTGGTATGTTTCCAACTCCTAGAAATAACTTCCTGCCCCAACTCCCTTACTTCCAGCTAGTAAGGATCACATAATTCCTAACAAAGTTTTGACACAGATTCCCAATTCGGGCATTCAGAACATATAGCACGTTGCTGTAAGCAAGCACATTCTCATTCAAAGTTGCAAGTTACTATGTAGGAACAAGTTTGTATAGGTATTTCAAAGATGCCCAGAACTGAGCTAAACGTTGTATGTGTCCAACTCCTAGAAATAACTTCATGCCCCAACTCCCTTACTTCCAGCTAGTAAGGATCACATAATTCCTAACAAAGTTTTGACACAGATTCCCAATTCGGGCATTCACAACATATAGCACGTTGCTGTAAGCAAGCACATTCTCATTCAAAGATGCAAGTTACTATGTAGGAACAAGTTTGTATAGGTATTTCAAAGATGCCCAGAACTGAGCTAAACTTGGTATGTGTCCAACTCCTAGAAATAACTTCATGCCCCATCTCCCTTACTTCCAGCTAGTAAGGATCACATAATTCCTAACAAAGTTTTGACACAGATTCCCTATTCGGGCATTCAGAACATATAGCACGTTGCTGTAAGCAAGCACATTCTCATTCAAAGTTGCAAGTTACTATGTAGGAACAAGTTTGTATAGGTATTTCAAAGATGCCCAGAACTGAGCTAAACTTGGTATGTGTCCAACTCCTAGAAATAACTTCATGCCCCATCTCCCTTACTTCCAGCTAGTAAGGATCACATAATTCCTAACAAAGTTTTGACACAGATTCCCTATTCGGGCATTCAGAACATATAGCACGTTGCTGTAAGCAAGCACATTCTCATTCAAAGTTGCAAGTTACTATGTAGGAACAAGTTTGTATAGGTATTCCAAAGATGCCCAGAACTGAGCTAAACTTGGTATGTGTCCAACTCCTAGAAACAACTTCATGCCCCAACTCCCTTTCTTCCAGCTAGTAAGGATCACATAATTCCTAACAAAGTTTTGACACAGATTCCCAATTCGGGCTTTCACAACATATAGCACGTTGCTGTAAGCAAGCACATTCTCATTCAAAGTTGCAAGTTACTATGTAGGAACAAGTTTGTATAGGTATTTCAAAGATGCCCAGAACTGAGCTAAACTTGGTATGTGTCCAACTCCTAGAAATAACTTCATGCCCCATCTCCCTTACTTCCAGCTAGTAAGGTTCACATAATTCCTAACAAAGTTTTGACACAGATTCCCTATTCGGGCATTCAGAACATATAGCACGTTGCTGTAAGCAAGCACATTCTCATTCAAAGTTGCAAGTTACTATGTAGGAACAAGTTTGAATAGGACTTTCAAAGATGCCCAGAACTGAGCTAAACTTGGTATGTGTCCAACTCCTAGAAATAACTTCATGCCCCATCTCCCTTACTTCCAGCTAGTAAGGATCACATAATTCCTAACAAAGTTTTGACACAGATTCCCAATTCGGGCATTCAGAACATATAGCACGTTGCTGTAAGCAAGCACATTCTCATTCAAAGTTGCAAGTTACTATGTAGGAACAAGTTTGTATAGGTATTTCAAAGATGCCCAGAACTGAGCTAAACGTTGTATGTGTCCAACTCCTAGAAATAACTTCATGCCCCAACTCCCTTACTTCCAGCTAGTAAGGATCACATAATTCCTAACAACGTTTTGACACAGATTCCAAATTCGGGCATTCAGAACATATAGCACGTTGCTGTAAGCAAGCAAATTCTCATTCAAAGATGCAAGTTACTATGTAGGACCAGTTTGTATAGGTATTTCAAAGATGCCCAGAACTGAGCTAAACTTGGTATGTGTCCAACTCCTAGAAATAACTTCATGCCCCATCTCCCTTACTTCCAGCTAGTAAGGATCACATAATTCCTAACAAAGTTTTGACACAGATTCCCTATTCGGGCATTCAGAACATATAGCACGTTGCTGTAAGCAAGCACATTCTCATTCAAAGTTGCAAGTTACTATGTAGGAACAAGTTTGTATAGGTATTTCAAAGATGCCCGGAACTGAGCTAAACTTGGTATGTTTCCAACTCCTAGAAATAACTTCCTGCCCCAACTCCCTTACTTCCAGCTAGTAAGGATCACATAATTCCTAACAAAGTTTTGACACAGATTCCCAATTCGGGCATTCAGAACATATAGCACGTTGCTGTAAGCAAGCACATTCTCATTCAAAGTTGCAAGTTACTATGTAGGAACAAGTTTGTATAGGTATTTCAAAGATGCCCAGAACTGAGCTAAACGTTGTATGTGTCCAACTCCTAGAAATAACTTCATGCCCCAACTCCCTTACTTCCAGCTAGTAAGGATCACATAATTCCTAACAAAGTTTTGACACAGATTCCCAATTCGGGCATTCACAACATATAGCACGTTGCTGTAAGCAAGCACATTCTCATTCAAAGATGCAAGTTACTATGTAGGAACAAGTTTGTATAGGTATTTCAAAGATGCCCAGAACTGAGCTAAACTTGGTATGTGTCCAACTCCTAGAAATAACTTCATGCCCCATCTCCCTTACTTCCAGCTAGTAAGGATCACATAATTCCTAACAAAGTTTTGACACAGATTCCCTATTCGGGCATTCAGAACATATAGCACGTTGCTGTAAGCAAGCACATTCTCATTCAAAGTTGCAAGTTACTATGTAGGAACAAGTTTGTATAGGTATTCCAAAGATGCCCAGAACTGAGCTAAACTTGGTATGTGTCCAACTCCTAGAAACAACTTCATGCCCCAACTCCCTTTCTTCCAGCTAGTAAGGATCACATAATTCCTAACAAAGTTTTGACACAGATTCCCAATTCGGGCTTTCACAACATATAGCACGTTGCTGTAAGCAAGCACATTCTCATTCAAAGTTGCAAGTTACTATGTAGGAACAAGTTTGTATAGGTATTTCAAAGATGCCCAGAACTGAGCTAAACTTGGTATGTGTCCAACTCCTAGAAATAACTTCATGCCCCATCTCCCTTACTTCCAGCTAGTAAGGATCACATAATTCCTAACAAAGTTTTGACACAGATTCCCTATTCGGGCATTCAGAACATATAGCACGTTGCTGTAAGCAAGCACATTCTCATTCAAAGTTGCAAGTTACTATGTAGGAAAAAGTTTGAATAGGACTTTCAAAGATGCCCAGAACTGAGCTAAACTTGGTATGTGTCCAACTCCTAGAAATAACTTCATGCCCCATCTCCCTTACTTCCAGCTAGTAAGGATCACATAATTCCTAACAAAGTTTTGACACAGATTCCCAATTCGGGCATTCAGAACATATAGCACGTTGCTGTAAGCAAGCACATTCTCATTCAAAGTTGCAAGTTACTATGTAGGAACAAGTTTGTATAGGTATTTCAAAGATGCCCAGAACTGAGCTAAACGTTGTATGTGTCCAACTCCTAGAAATAACTTCATGCCCCAACTCCCTTACTTCCAGCTAGTAAGGATCACATAATTCCTAACAAAGTTTTGACACAGATTCCCAATTCGGGCATTCAGAACATATAGCACGTTGCTGTAAGCAAGCACATTCTCATTCAAAGATGCAAGTTACTATGTAGGAACAAGTTTGTATAGGTATTTCAAAGATGCCCAGAACTGAGCTAAACTTGGTATGTGTCCAACTCCTAGAAATAACTTCATGCCCCATCTCCCTTACTTCCAGCTAGTAAGGATCACATAATTCCTAACAAAGTTTTGACACAGATTCCCTATTCGGGCATTCAGAACATATAGCACGTTGCTGTAAGCAAGCACATTCTCATTCAAAGTTGCAAGTTACTATGTAGGAACAAGTTTGTATAGGTATTTCAAAGATGCCCAGAACTGAGCTAAACTTGGTATGTGTCCAACTCCTAGAAATAACTTCATGCCCCATCTCCCTTACTTCCAGCTAGTAAGGATCACATAATTCCTAACAAAGTTTTGACACAGATTCCCTATTCGGGCATTCAGAACATATAGCACGTTGCTGTAAGCAAGCACATTCTCATTCAAAGTTGCAAGTTACTATGTAGGAACAAGTTTGAATAGGACTTTCAAAGATGCCCAGAACTGAGCTAAACTTGGTATGTTTCCAACTCCTAGAAATAACTTCCTGCCCCAACTCCCTTACTTCCAGCTAGTAAGGATCACATAATTCCTAACAAAGTTTTGACACAGATTCCCAATTCGGGCATTCAGAACATATAGCACGTTGCTGTAAGCAAGCACATTCTCATTCAAAGTTGCAAGTTACTATGTAGGAACAAGTTTGTATAGGTATTTCAAAGATGCCCAGAACTGAGCTAAACGTTGAATGTGTCCAACTCCTAGAAATAACTTCATGCCCCAACTCCCTTACTTCCAGCTAGTAAGGATCACATAATTCCTAACAAAGTTTTGACACAGATTCCCAATTCGGGCATTCACAACATATAGCACGTTGCTGTAAGCAAGCACATTCTCATTCAAAGATGCAAGTTACTATGTAGGAACAAGTTTGTATAGGTATTTCAAAGATGCCCAGAACTGAGCTAAACTTGGTATGTGTCCAACTCCTAGAAATAACTTCATGCCCCATCTCCCTTACTTCCAGCTAGTAAGGATCACATAATTCCTAACAAAGTTTTGACACAGATTCCCTATTCGGGCATTCAGAACATATAGCACGTTGCTGTAAGCAAGCACATTCTCATTCAAAGTTGCAAGTTACTATGTAGGAACAAGTTTGTATAGGTATTCCAAAGATGCCCAGAACTGAGCTAAACTTGGTATGTGTCCAACTCCTAGAAACAACTTCATGCCCCAACTCCCTTTCTTCCAGCTAGTAAGGATCACATAATTCCTAACAAAGTTTTGACACAGATTCCCAATTCGGGCTTTCACAACATATAGCACGTTGCTGTAAGCAAGCACATTCTCATTCAAAGTTGCAAGTTACTATGTAGGAACAAGTTTGTATAGGTATTTCAAAGATGCCCAGAACTGAGCTAAACTTGGTATGTGTCCAACTCCTAGAAATAACTTCATGCCCCATCTCCCTTACTTCCAGCTAGTAAGGATCACATAATTCCTAACAAAGTTTTGACACAGATTCCCTATTCGGGCATTCAGAACATATAGCACGTTGCTGTAAGCAAGCACATTCTCATTCAAAGTTGCAAGTTACTATGTAGGAACAAGTTTGAATAGGACTTTCAAAGATGCCCAGAACTGAGCTAAACATGGTATGTGTCCAACTCCTAGAAATAACTTCATGCCCCATCTCCCTTACTTCCAGCTAGTAAGGATCAAATAATTCCTAACAAAGTTTTGACACAGATTCCCAATTCGGGCATTCAGAACATATAGCACGTTGCTGTAAGCAAGCACATTCTCATTCAAAGTTGCAAGTTACTATGTAGGAACAAGTTTGTATAGGTATTTCAAAGATGCCCAGAACTGAGCTAAACGTTGTATGTGTCCAACTCCTAGAAATAACTTCATGCCCCAACTCCCTTACTTCCAGCTAGTAAGGATCACATAATTCCTAACAACGTTTTGACACAGATTCCCAATTCGGGCATTCAGAACATATAGCACGTTGCTGTAAGCAAGCACATTCTCATTCAAAGATGCAAGTTACTATTTAGGACCAGTTTGTATAGGTATTTCAAAGATGCCCAGAACTGAGCTAAACTTGGTATGTGTCCAACTCCTAGAAATAACTTCATGCCCCATCTCCCTTACTTCCAGCTAGTAAGGATCACATAATTCCTAACAAAGTTTTGACACAGATTCCCTATTCGGGCATTCAGAACATATAGCACGTTGCTGTAAGCAAGCACATTCTCATTCAAAGTTGCAAGTTACTATGTAGGAACAAGTTTGTATAGGTATTTCAAAGATGCCCAGAACTGAGCTAAACTTGGTATGTGTCCAACTCCTAGAAATAACTTCATGCCCCATCTCCCTTACTTCCAGCTAGTAAGGATCACATAATTCCTAACAAAGTTTTGACACAGATTCCCAATTCGGGCATTCAGAACATATAGCACGTTGCTGTGAGCAAGCACATTCTCATTCAAAGTTGCAAGTTACTATGTAGGAACAAGTTTGTATAGGTATTTCAAAGATGCCCAGAACTGTGCTAAACTTGGTATGTGTCCAACTCCTAGAAATACCTTCATGCCCCAACTCCCTTACTTCCAGCTAGTAAGGATCACATAATTCCTAACAAATTTTGACACAGATTCCCAATTCGGGCATTCAGAACATATAGCACGTTGCTGTAAGAAAGCACATTCTCATTCAAAGTTGCAAGTTACTATGTAGGAACAAGTTTGTATAGGTATTTCAAAGATGCCCAGAACTGAGCTAAACATGGTATGTGTCCAACTCCTAGAAACAACTTCATGCCCCAACTCCCTTACTTCCAGCTAGTAAGGATCACATAATTCCTAACAAAGTTTTGACACAGATTCCCAGTTCGGGCATTCACAACATATAGCACGTTGCTGTAAGCAAGCACATTCTCATTCAAAGATGCAAGTTACTATGTAGGAACAAGTTTGTATAGGTATTTCAAAGATGCCCAGAACTGAGCTAAACTTGGTATGTGTCCAACTCCTAGAAATAACTTCATGCCCCATCTCCCTTACTTCCAGCTAGTAAGGATCACATCATTCCTAACAAAGTTTTGACACAGATTCCCAATTCGGGCATTCAGAACATATAGCACGTTGCTGTAAGCAAGCACATTCTCATTCAAAGATGCAAGTTACTATGTAGGAACAAGTTTGTATAGGTATTACAAAGATGCCCAGAACTGAACTAAACTTGGTATGTGTCCAACTCCTAGAAATAACTTCATGCCCCATCTCCCTTACTTCCAGCTAGTGTGGATCACATAATTCCTAACAAAGTTTTGACACAGATTCCCATTCGGGCATTCAGAACATATAGCACGTTGCTGTAAGCAAGCACATTCTCATTCAAAGTTGCAAGTTACTATGTAGGAACAAGTTTGTATAGGTATTTCAAAGATGCCCAGAACTGAGCTAAACATGGTATGTGTCCAACTCCTAGAAACAACTTCATGCCCCAACTCCCTTACTTCCAGCTAGTAAGGATCACATAATTCCTAACAAAGTTTTGACACAGATTCCCAATTCGGGCATTCACAACATATAGCACGTTGCTCTAAGCAAGCACATTCTCATTCAAAGTTGCAAGTTACTATGTAGGAACAAGTTTGTATAGGTATTTCAAAGATGCCCAGAACTGAGCTAAACTTGGTATGTGTCCAACTCCTAGAAATAACTTCATGCCCCAACTCCCTTAATTCCAGCTAGTAAGGATCACATAATTCCTAACAACGTTTTGACACAGATTCCCAATTCGGGCATTCAGAACATATAGCACGTTGCTGTAAGAAAGCACATTCTCATTCAAAGTTGCAAGTTACTATGTAGGAACAAGTTTGAATAGGACTTTCAAAGATGCCCAGAACTGAGCTAAACTTGGTATGTGTCCAACTCCTAGAAATAACTTCCTGCCCCAACTCCCTTACTTCCAGCTAGTAAGGATCACATAATTCCTAACAAAGTTTTGACACAGATTCCCAATTCGGGCATTCAGAACATATAGCACGTTGCTGTAAGCAAGCACATTCTCATTCAAAGTTGCAAGTTACTATGTAGGAACAAGTTTGTATAGGTATTTCAAAGATGCCCAGAACTGAGCTAAACGTTGTATGTGTCCAACTCCTAGAAATAACTTCATGCCCCAACTCCCTTACTTCCAGCTAGTAAGGATCACATAATTCCTAACAAAGTTTTGACACAGATTCCCAATTCGGGCATTCACAACATATAGCACGTTGCTGTAAGCAAGCACATTCTCATTCAAAGTTGCAAGTTACTATGTAGGAACAAGTTTGTATAGGTATTTCAAAGATGCCCAGAACTGAGCTAAACTTGGTATGTGTCCAACTCCTAGAAATAACTTCATGCCCCATCTCCCTTACTTCCAGCTAGTAAGGATCACATAATTCCTAACAAAGTTTTGACACAGATTCCCTATTCGGGCATTCAGAACATATAGCACGTTGCTGTAAGCAAGCACATTCTCATTCAAAGTTGCAAGTTACTATGTAGGAACAAGTTTGTATAGGTATTTCAAAGATGCCCAGAACTGAGCTAAACTTGGTATGTGTCCAACTCCTAGAAATAACTTCATGCCCCATCTCCCTTACTTCCAGCTAGTAAGGATCACATAATTCCTAACAAAGTTTTGACACAGATTCCCAATTCGGGCATTCAGAACATATAGCACGTTGCTGTGAGCAAGCACATTCTCATTCAAAGTTGCAAGTTACTATGTAGGAACAAGTTTGTATAGGTATTTCAAAGATGCCCAGAACTGTGCTAAACTTGGTATGTGTCCAACTCCTAGAAATACCTTCATGCCCCAACTCCCTTACTTCCAGCTAGTAAGGATCACATAATTCCTAACAAATTTTGACACAGATTCCCAATTCGGGCATTCAGAACATATAGCACGTTGCTGTAAGAAAGCACATTCTCATTCAAAGTTGCAAGTTACTATGTAGGAACAAGTTTGTATAGGTATTTCAAAGATGCCCAGAACTGAGCTAAACATGGTATGTGTCCAACTCCTAGAAACAACTTCATGCCCCAACTCCCTTACTTCCAGCTAGTAAGGATCACATAATTCCTAACAAAGTTTTGACACAGATTCCCAGTTCGGGCATTCACAACATATAGCACGTTGCTGTAAGCAAGCACATTCTCATTCAAAGATGCAAGTTACTATGTAGGAACAAGTTTGTATAGGTATTTCAAAGATGCCCAGAACTGAGCTAAACTTGGTATGTGTCCAACTCCTAGAAATAACTTCATGCCCCATCTCCCTTACTTCCAGCTAGTAAGGATCACATAATTCCTAACAAAGTTTTGACACAGATTCCCAATTCGGGCATTCAGAACATATAGCACGTTGCTGTAAGCAAGCACATTCTCATTCAAAGTTGCAAGTTACTATGTAGGAACAAGTTTGTATAGGTATTTCAAAGATGCCCAGAACTGAGCTAAACTTGGTATGTGTCCAACTCCTAGAAATAACTTCATGCCCCAACTCCCTTACTTCCAGCTAGTAAGGATCACATAATTCCTAACAAAGTTTTGACACAGATTCCCAATTCTGGCATTCAGAACATATAGCACGTTGCTGTAAGCAAGCACATTCTCATTCAAAGATGCAAGTTACTATGTAGGTACAAGTTTGTATAGGTATTTCAAAGATGCCCAGAACTGAGCTAAACTTGGTATGTGTCCAACTCCTAGAAATAACTTCATGCCCCATCTCCCTTACTTCCAGCTAGTAAGGATCACATAATTCCTAACAAAGTTTTGACACAGATTCCCTAATCGGGCATTCAGAACATATAGCACGTTGCTGTAAGCAAGCACATTCTCATTCAAAGTTGCAAGTTACTATGTAGGAACAAGTTTGTATAGGTATTCCAAAGATGCCCAGAACTGAGCTAAACTTGGTATGTGTCCAACTCCTAGAAACAACTTCATGCCCCAACTCCCTTTCTTCCAGCTAGTAAGGATCACATAATTCCTAACAAAGTTTTGACACAGATTCCCAATTCGGGCTTTCACAACATATAGCACGTTGCTGTAAGCAAGCACATTCTCATTCAAAGTTGCAAGTTACTATGTAGGAACAAGTTTGTATAGGTATTTCAAAGATGCCCAGAACTGAGCTAAACTTGGTATGTGTCCAACTCCTAGAAATAACTTCATGCCCCATCTCCCTTACTTCCAGCTAGTAAGGATCACATAATTCCTAACAAAGTTTTGACACAGATTCCCTATTCGGGCATTCAGAACATATAGCACGTTGCTGTAAGCAAGCACATTCTCATTCAAAGTTGCAAGTTACTATGTAGGAACAAGTTTGAATAGGACTTTCAAAGATGCCCAGAACTGAGCTAAACTTGGTATGTGTCCAACTCCTAGAAATACCTTCATGCCCCAACTCCCTTACTTCCAGCTAGTAAGGATCACATAATTCCTAACAAATTTTGACACAGATTCCCAATTCGGGCATTCAGAACATATAGCACGTTGCTGTAAGAAAGCACATTCTCATTCAAAGTTGCAAGTTACTATGTAGGAACAAGTTTGTATAGGTATTTCAAAGATGCCCAGAACTGAGCTAAACTTGGTATGTGTCCAACTCCTAGAAATAACTTCATGCCCCATCTCCCTTACTTCCAGCTCGTAAGGATCACATAATTCCTAACAAAGATTTGACACAGATTCCCAATTCGGGCATTCAGAACATATAGCACGTTGCTGTAAGCAAGCACATTCTCATTCAAAGATGCAAGTTACTATGTAGGAACAAGTTTGTATAGGTATTTCAAAGATGCCCAGAACTGAGCTAAACTTGGTATGTGTCCAACTCCTAGAAATAACTTCATGCCCCAACTCCCTTACTTCCAGCTAGTAAGGATCACATAATTCCTAACAAAGTTTTGACACAGATTCCCAATTCGGGCATTCAGAACATATAGCACGTTGCTGTAAGCAAGCACATTCTCATTCAAAGATGCAAGTTACTATGTAGGAACAAGTTTGTATAGGTATTTCAAAGATGCCCAGAACTGAGCTAAACTTGGTATGTGTCCAACTCCTAGAAATAACTTCATGCCCCATCTCCCTTACTTCCAGCTAGTAAGGATCACATAATTCCTAACAAAGTTTTGACACAGATTCCCTATTCGGGCATTCAGAACATATAGCACGTTGCTGTAAGCAAGCACATTCTCATTCAAAGTTGCAAGTTACTATGTAGGAACAAGTTTGTATAGGTATTCCAAAGATGCCCAGAACTGAGCTAAACTTGGTATGTGTCCAACTCCTAGAAACAACTTCATGCCCCAACTCCCTTTCTTCCAGCTAGTAAGGATCACATAATTCCTAACAAAGTTTTGACACAGATTCCCAATTCGGGCTTTCACAACATATAGCACGTTGCTGTAAGCAAGCACATTCTCATTCAAAGTTGCAAGTTACTATGTAGGAACAAGTTTGTATAGGTATTTCAAAGATGCCCAGAACTGAGCTAAACTTGGTATGTGTCCAACTCCTAGAAATAACTTCATGCCCCATCTCCCTTACTTCCAGCTAGTAAGGATCACATAATTCCTAACAAAGTTTTGACACAGATTCCCAATTCGGGCATTCAGAACATATAGCACGTTGCTGTAAGCAAGCACATTCTCATTCAAAGTTGCAAGTTACTATGTAGGAACAAGTTTGAATAGGACTTTCAAAGATGCCCAGAACTGAGCTAAACTTGGTATGTGTCCAACTCCTAGAAATAACTTCATGCCCCATCTCCCTTACTTCCAGCTAGTAAGGATCACATAATTCCTAACAAAGTTTTGACACAGATTCCCAATTCGGGCATTCAGAACATATAGCACGTTGCTGTAAGCAAGCACATTCTCATTCAAAGTTGCAAGTTACTATGTAGGAACAAGTTTGTATAGGTATTTCAAAGATGCCCAGAACTGAGCTAAACGTTGTATGTGTCCAACTCCTAGAAATAACTTCATGCCCCATCTCCCTTACTTCCAGCTAGTAAGGATCACATAATTCCTAACAAAGTTTTGACACAGATTCCCAAATCGGGCATTCAGAACATATAGCACGTTGCTGTAAGCAAGCACATTCTCATTCAAAGATGCAAGTTACTATGTAGGAACAAGTTTGTATAGGTATTTCAAAGATGCCCAGAACTGAGCTAAACTTGGTATGTGTCCAACTCCTAGAAATAACTTCATGCCCCATCTCCCTTACTTCCAGCTAGTAAGGATCACATAATTCCTAACAAAGTTTTGACACAGATTCCCTATTCGGGCATTCAGAACATATAGCACGTTGCTGTAAGCAAGCACATTCTCATTCAAAGTTGCAAGTTACTATGTAGGAACAAGTTTGTATAGGTATTTCAAAGATGCCCAGAACTGAGCTAAACTTGGTATGTGTCCCACTTCTAGAAATAACTTCATGCCCCATCTCCCTTACTTCCAGCTAGTAAGGATCACATAATTCCTAACAAAGTTTTGACACAGATTCCCAATTCGGGCATTCAGAACATATAGCACGTTGCTGTGAGCAAGCACATTCTCATTCAAAGTTGCAAGTTACTATGTAGGAACAAGTTTGTATAGGTATTTCAAAGATGCCCAGAACTGTGCTAAACTTGGTATGTGTCCAACTCCTAGAAATACCTTCATGCCCCAACTCCCTTACTTCCAGCTAGTAAGGATCACATAATTCCTAACAAATTTTGACACAGATTCCCAATTCGGGCATTCAGAACATATAGCACGTTGCTGTAAGAAAGCACATTCTCATTCAAAGTTGCAAGTTACTATGTAGGAACAAGTTTGTATAGCTATTTCAAAGATGCCCAGAACTGAGCTAAACTTGGTATGTGTCCAACTCCTAGAAATAACTTCATGCCCCATCTCCCTTACTTCCAGCTCGTAAGGATCACATAATTCCTAACAAAGTTTTGACACTGATTCCCAATTCGGGCATTCAGAACATATAGCACGTTGCTGTAAGCAAGCACATTCTCATTCAAAGTTGCAAGTTACTATGTAGGAACAAGTTTGTATAGGTATTTCAAAGATGCCCAGAACTGAGCTAAACTTGGTATGTGTCCAACTCCTAGAAATAACTTCATGCCCCAACTCCCTTACTTCCAGCTAGTAAGGATCACATAATTCCTAACAAAGTTTTGACACAGATTCCCAATTCGGGCATTCAGAACATATAGCACGTTGCTGTAAGCAAGCACATTCTCATTCAAAGATGCAAGTTACTATGTAGGAACAAGTTTGTATAGGTATTTCAAAGATGCCCAGAACTGAGCTAAACTTGGTATGTGTCCAACTCCTAGAAATAACTTCATGCCCCATCTCCCTTACTTCCAGCTAGTAAGGATCACATAATTCCTAACAAAGTTTTGACACAGATTCCCTATTCGGGCATTCAGAACATATAGCACGTTGCTGTAAGCAAGCACATTCTCATTCAAAGTTGCAAGTTACTATGTAGGAACAAGTTTGTATAGGTATTCCAAAGATGCCCAGAACTGAGCTAAACTTGGTATGTATCCAACTCCTAGAAACAACTTCATGCCCCAACTCCCTTACTTCCAGCTAGTAAGGATCACATAATTCCTAACAAAATTTTGACACAGATTCCCAATTCGGGCTTTCACAACATATAGCACGTTGCTGTAAGCAAGCACATTCTCATTCAAAGTTGCAAGTTACTATGTAGGAACAAGTTTGTATAGGTATTTCAAAGATGCCCAGAACTGAGCTAAACTTGGTATGTGTCCAACTCCTAGAAATAACTTCATGCCCCATCTCCCTTACTTCCAGCTAGTAAGGATCACATAATTCCTAACAAAGTTTTGACACAGATTCCCTATTCGGGCATTCAGAACATATAGCACGTTGCTGTAAGCAAGCACATTCTCATTCAAAGTTGCAAGTTACTATGTAGGAACAAGTTTGTATAGGTATTCCAAAGATGCCCAGAACTGAGCTAAACTTGGTATGTGTCCAACTCCTAGAAATAACTTCATGCCCCAACTCCCTTACTTCCAGCTAGTAAGGATCACATAATTTCTAACAAAGTTTTGACACAGATTCCCAATTCGGGCATTCAGAACATATAGCACGTGGCTGTAAGCAAGCACATTCTCATTCAAAGTTGCAAGTTACTATGTAGGAACAAGTTTGTATAGGTACTTCAAAGATGCCCAGAACTGAGGTAAACTTGGTATGTGTCCAACTCCTAGAAATAACTTCATGCCCCATCTCCCTTACTTCCAGCTAGTAAGGATCACATAATTCCTAACAAAGTTTTGACACAGATTCCCAATTCGGGCATTCAGAACATATAGCACCTTGCTGTAAGCAAGCACATTCTCATTCAAAGTTGCCAGTTACTATGTAGGAACAAGTTTGTATAGGTATTTCAAAGATGCCCAGAACTGAGCTAAACATGGTATGTGTTCAACTCCTAGAAATAACTTCATGCCCCATCTCCCTTACTTCCAGCTAGTAAGGATCACATAATTCCTTTCAAAGTTTTGACACAGATTCCCAATTCGGGCATTCACAACATATAGCACTTTGCTGTAAGCAAGCACATTCTCATTCAAAGATGCAAATTACTATGTAGGAACAAGTTTGTATAGGTATTTCAAAGATGCCCAGAACTGAGCTAAACTTGGTATGTGTCCAACTCCTAGAAATAACTTCATGCCCCATCTCCCTTACTTCCAGCTAGTAAGGATCACATAATTCCTAACAAAGTTTTGACACAGATTCCCAATTCGGGCATTCAGAACATATAGCACGTTGCTGTAAGCAAGCACATTCTCATTCAAAGTTGCAAGTTACTATGTAGGAACAAGTTGAATAGGACTTTCAAAGATGCCCAGAACTGAGCTAAACTTGGTATGTGTCCAACTCCTAGAAATAACTCCATGCCCCAACTCCCTTACTTCCAGCTAGTAAGGATCACATAATTCCTAACAAAGTTTTGACACAGATTCCCAATTCGGGCATTCAGAACATATAGCACCTTGCTGTAAGAAAGCACATTCTCATTCAAAGTTGCATGTTACTATGTAGGAACAAGTTTGTATAGGTATTTCAAAGATGCCCAGAACTGAGCTAAACTTGGTATGTGTCCAACTCCTAGAAATAACTTCATGCCCCATCTCCCTTACTTCCAGCTAGTAAGGATCACATAATTCCTAACAAAGCTTTGACACAGATTCCCAATTCGGGCATTCAGAACATATAGCACGTTGCTGTAAGCAAGCACATTCTCATTCAAAGTTGCAAGTTACTATGTAGGAACAAGTTTGAATAGGACTTTCAAAGATGCCCAGAACTGAGCTAAACTTGGTATGTGTCCAACTCCTAGAAATAACTTCATGCCCCAACTCCCTTACTTCCAGCTAGTAAGGATCACATAATTCCTAACAAAGTTTTGACACAGATTCCCAATTCGGGCATTCAGAACATATAGCACCTTGCTGTAAGAAAGCACATTCTCATTCAAAGTTGCAAGTTACTATGTAGGAACAAGTTTGTATAGGTATTTCAAAGATGCCCAGAACTGAGCTAAACGTTGTATGTGTCCAACTCCTAGAAATAACTTCATGCCCCAACTCCCTTACTTCCAGCTAGTAAGGATCACATAATTCCTAACAAAGTTTTGACACAGATTCCCAATTCGGGCATTCAGAACATATAGCACCTTGCTGTAAGAAAGCACATTCTCATTCAAAGATGCAAGTTACTATGTAGGAACAAGTTTGTATAGGTATTTCAAAGATGCCCAGAACTGAGCTAAACTTGGTATGTGTCCAACTCCTAGAAATAACTTCATGCCCCATCTCCCTTACTTCCAGCTAGTAAGGATCACATAATTCCTAACAAAGTTTTGACACAGATTCCCAATTCGGGCATTCAGAACATATAGCACGTTGCTGTAAGCAAGCACATTCTCATTCAAAGTTGCAAGTTACTATGTAGGAACAAGTTGAATAGGACTTTCAAAGATGCCCAGAACTGAGCTAAACTTGGTATGTGTCCAACTCCTAGAAATAACTCCATGCCCCAACTCCCTTACTTCCAGCTAGTAAGGATCACATAATTCCTAACAAAGTTTTGACACAGATTCCCAATTCGGGCATTCAGAACATATAGCACCTTGCTGTAAGAAAGCACATTCTCATTCAAAGTTGCATGTTACTATGTAGGAACAAGTTTGTATAGGTATTTCAAAGATGCCCAGAACTGAGCTAAACTTGGTATGTGTCCAACTCCTAGAAATAACTTCATGCCCCATCTCCCTTACTTCCAGCTAGTAAGGATCACATAATTCCTAACAAAGCTTTGACACAGATTCCCAATTCGGGCATTCAGAACATATAGCACGTTGCTGTAAGCAAGCACATTCTCATTCAAAGTTGCAAGTTACTATGTAGGAACAAGTTTGAATAGGACTTTCAAAGATGCCCAGAACTGAGCTAAACTTGGTATGTGTCCAACTCCTAGAAATAACTTCATGCCCCAACTCCCTTACTTCCAGCTAGTAAGGATCACATAATTCCTAACAAAGTTTTGACACAGATTCCCAATTCGGGCATTCAGAACATATAGCACCTTGCTGTAAGAAAGCACATTCTCATTCAAAGTTGCAAGTTACTATGTAGGAACAAGTTTGTATAGGTATTTCAAAGATGCCCAGAACTGAGCTAAACGTTGTATGTGTCCAACTCCTAGAAATAACTTCATGCCCCAACTCCCTTACTTCCAGCTAGTAAGGATCACATAATTCCTAACAAAGTTTTGACACAGATTCCCAATTCGGGCATTCAGAACATATAGCACGTTGCTGTAAGCAAGCACATTCTCATTCAAAGATGCAAGTTACTATGTAGGAACAAGTTTGTATAGGTATTTCAAAGATGCCCAGAACTGAGCTAAACTTGGTATGTGTCCAACTCCTAGAAATAACTTCATGCCCCATCTCCCTTACTTCCAGCTAGTAAGGATCACATAATTCCTAACAAAGTTTTGACACAGATTCCCAATTCGGGCATTCAGAACATATAGCACGTTGCTGTAAGGAAGCACATTCTCATTCAAAGTTGCAAGTTACTATGTAGGAACAAGTTTGAATAGGACTTTCAAAGATGCCCAGAACTGAGCTAAACTTGGTATGTGTCCAAATCCTATAAATAACTTCATGCCCCAACTCCCTTACTTCCAGCTAGTAAGGATCACATAATTCCTAACAAAGTTTTGACACAGATTCCCAATTCGGGCATTCAGAACATATAGCACCTTGCTGTAAGAAAGCACATTCTCATTCAAAGTTGCAAGTTACTATGTAGGAACAAGTTTGTATAGGTATTTCAAAGATGCCCAGAACTGAACTAAATTTGGTATGTCTCCAACTCCTAGAAATAACTTCATGCCCCATCTCCCTTACTTCCAGCTAGTAAGGATCACATAATTCCCAACAAGGTTTTGACACAGATTCCCATTCGGGCATTCAGAACATATAGCACGTTGCTGTAAGCAAGCACATTCTCATTCAAAGTTGCAAGTTACTATGTAGGAACAAGTTTGTATAGGTATTTCAAAGATGCCCAGAACTGAGCTAAACATGGTATGTGTCCAACTCCTAGAAACAACTTCATGCCCAAACTCCCTTACTTCCAGCTAGTAAGGATCACATAATTCCTAACAAAGTTTTGACACAGATTCCCAATTCGGGCATTCACAACATATAGCACGTTGCTGTAAGCAAGCACATTCTCATTCAAAGATGCAAGTTACTGTGTAGGAACAAGTTTGTATAGGTATTTCAAAGATGCCCAGAACTGAGCTAAACTTGGTATGTGTCCAACACCTAGAAATAACTTCATGCCCCATCTCCCTTACTTCCAGCTAGTAAGGATCACATAATTCCTAACAAAGTTTTGACACAGATTCCCAATTCGGGCATTCAGAACATATAGCACGTTGCTGTAAGCAAGCACATTCTCATTCAAAGTTGCAAGTTATTATGTAGGAACAAGTTTGTATAGGTAATTCAAAGATGCCCAGAACTGAGCTAAACTTGGTATGTGTCCAACTCCTAGAAATAACTTCATGCCCCATCTCCCTTACTTCCAGCTAGTAAGGATCACATAATTCCTAACAAAGTTTTGACACAGATTCCCAATTCGGGCATTCAGAACATATAGCACGTTGCTGTAAGCAAGCACATTCTCATTCAAAGTTGCAAGTTACTATGTAGTAACAAGTTTGTATAGGTATTTCAAAGATGCCCAGAACTGAGGTAAACTTGGTATGTGTCCAACTCCTAGAAATAACTTCATGCCCCATTTCCCTTACTTCCAGCTAGTGTGGATCACATAATTCCTAACAAAGTTTTGACACAGATTCCCATTCGGGCATTCAGAACATATAGCACGTTGTTGTAAGCAAGCACATTCTCATTCAAAGTTGCAAGTTACTATGTAGGAACAAGTTTGTATAGGTATTTCAAAGATGCCCACAACTGAGCTAAACATGGTATGTGTCCAACTCCTAGAAACAACTTCATTCCCCAACTCCCTTACTTCCAGCTAGTAAGGATCACATAATTCCTAAAAAAGTTTTGACACAGATTCCCAATTCGGGCATTCACAACATATAGCACGTTGCTCTAAGCAAGCACATTCTCATTCAAAGTTGCAAGTTACTATGTAGGAACAAGTTTGTATAGGTATTTCAAAGATGCCCAGAACTGAGCTAAACTTGGTGTGTGTCCAACTCCTAGAAATAACTTCATGCCCCATCTCACTTACTTCCAGCTAGTAAGGATCACATAATTCCTAACAAAGTTTTGACACAGATTCCCAATTCGGGCTTTCACAACATATAGCACGTTGCTGTAAGCAAGCACATTCTCATTCAAAGTTGCAAGTTACTATGTAGGAACAAGTTTGTATAGGTATTTCAAAGATGCCCAGAACTGAGCTAAACTTGGTATGTGTCCAACTCCTAGAAATAACTTCATGCCCCAACTCCCTTACTTCCAGCTAGTAAGGATCACATAATTCCTAACAAAGTTTTGACACAGATTCCCAATTCGGGCATTCAGAACATATAGCACGTTGCTGTAAGCAAGCACATTCTCATTCAATGTTGCAAGTTACTATGTAGGAACAAGTTTGTATAGGTATTTCAAAGATGCCCAGAACTGAGCTAAACGTTGTATGTGTCCAACTCCTAGAAATAACTTCATGCCCCATCTCCCTTACTTCCAGCTAGTAAGGATCACATAATTCCTAACAAAGTTTTGACACAGATTCCCAATTCGGGCATTCAGAACATATAGCACGTTGCTGTAAGCAAGCACATTCTCATTCAAAGTTGCAAGTTACTATGTAGGAACAAGTTTGTATAGGTATTTCAAAGATGCCCAGAACTGAGCTAAACTTGGTATGTGTCCAACTCCTAGAAATAACTTCATGCCCCAACTCCCTTACTTCCAGCTAGTAAGGATCACATAATTCCTAACAAAGTTTTGACACAGATTCCCAATTCGGGCATTCAGAACATATAGCACCTTGCTGTAAGAAAGCACATTCTCATTCAAAGTTGCAAGATACTATGTAGGAACAAGTTTGTATAGGTATTTCAAAGATGTCCAGAACTGAGCTAAACTTGGTATGTGTCCAACTCCTAGAAATAACTTCATGCCCCAATTCCCTTACTTCAAGCTAGTAAGGATCACATAATTCCTAACAAAGTTTTGACACAGATTCCCAATTCGGGCATTCAGAACATATAGCACGTTGCTGTAAGCAAGCACATTCTCATTCAAAGTTGCAAGTTACTATGTAGGAACAAGTTTGTATAGGTACTTCAAAGATGCCCAGAACTGAGCTAAACTTGGTATGTGTCCAACTCCTAGAAATAACTTCATGCCCCATCTCCCTTACTTCCAGCTAGTAAGGATCACATAATTCCTAACAAAGTTTTGACACAGATTCCCTATTCGGGCATTCAGAACATATAGCACGTTGCTGTAAGCAAGCACATTCTCATTCAAAGTTGCAAGTTACTATGTAGGAACAAGTTTGTATAGGTATTTCAAAGATGCCCAGAACTGAGCTAAACTTGGTATGTGTCCAACTCCTAGAAATAACTTCATGCCCCATCTCCCTTACTTCCAGCTAGTAAGGATCACATAATTCCTAACAAAGTTTTGACACAGATTCCCAATTCGGGCATTCAGAACATATAGCACGTTGCTGTAAGCAAGCACATTCTCATTCAAAGTTGCAAGTTACTATGTAGGAACAAGTTTGTATAGGTATTTCAAAGATGCCCAGAACTGAGCTAAATTTGGTATGTCTCCAACTCCTAGAAATAACTTCATGCCCCATCTCCCTTACTTCCAGCTAGTAAGGATCACATAATTCCTAACAAAGTTTTGACACAGATTCCCATTCGGGCATTCAGAACATATAGCACGTTGCTGTAAGCAAGCACATTCTCATTCAAAGTTGCAAGTTACTATGTAGGAACAAGTTTGTATAGGTATTTCAAAGATGCCCAGAACTGAGCTAAACTTGGTATGTGTCCAACTCATAGAAATAACTTCATGCCCCATCTCCCTTACTTCCAGCTAGTAAGGATCACATAATTCCTAACAAAGTTTTGACACAGATTCCCAATTCGGGCATTCAGAACATATAGCACGTTGCTGTAAGCAAGCACATTCTCATTCAAAGTTGCAAGTTACTATGTAGGAACAAGTTTGAATAGGACTTTCAAAGATGCCCAGAACTGAGCTAAACTTGGTATGTCTCCAACTCCTAGAAATAACTTCATGCCCGAACTCCCTTACTTCCAGCTAGTAAGGATCACATAATTTCTCACAAAGTTTTGACACAGATTCCCAATTCGGGCATTCAGAAATATAGCACGTTGCTGTAAGCAAGCACATTCTCATTCAAAGTTGCAAGTTACTATGTAGGAACAAGTTTGTATAGGTATTTCAAAGATGCCCAGAACTGAGCTAAATTTGGTATGTCTCCAACTCCTAGAAATAACTTCATGCCCCATCTCCCTTACTTCCAGCTAGTAAGGATCACATAATTCCTAACAAAGTTTTGACACAGATTCCCATTCGGGCATTCAGAACATATAGCACGTTGCTGTAAGCAAGCACATTCTCATTCAAAGTTGCAAGTTACTATGTAGGAACAAGTTTGTATAGGTATTTCAAAGATGCCCAGAACTGAGCTAAACTTGGTATGTGTCCAACTCATAGAAATAACTTCATGCCCCATCTCCCTTACTTCCAGCTAGTAAGGATCACATAATTCCTAACAAAGTTTTGACACAGATTCCCAATTCGGGCATTCAGAACATATAGCACGTTGCTGTAAGCAAGCACATTCTCATTCAAAGTTGCAAGTTACTATGTAGGAACAAGTTTGAATAGGACTTTCAAAGATGCCCAGAACTGAGCTAAACTTGGTATGTGTCCAACTCCTAGAAATAACTTCATGCCCCAACTCCCTTACTTCCAGCTAGTAAGGATCACATAATTCCTAACAAAGTTTTGACACAGATTCCCAATTCGGGCATTCAGAACATATAGCACCTTGCTGTAAGAAAGCACATTCTCATTGAAAGTTGCAAGTTACTATGTAGGAACAAGTTTGTATAGGTATTTCAAAGATGCCCAGAACTGAGCTAAACTTGGTATGTGTCCAACTCCTAGAAATAACTTCATGCCACATCTCCCTTACTTCCAGCTAGTAAGGATCACATAATTCCTAACAAAGTTTTGACACAGATTCCCAATTCGGGCATTCAGAACATATAGCACGTTGCTGTAAGCAAGCACATTCTCATTCAAAGTTGCAAGTTACTATGTAGGAACAAGTTTGAATAGGACTTTCAAAGATGCCCAGAACTGAGCTAAACTTGGTATGTCTCCAACTCCTAGAAATAACTTCATGCCCGAACTCCCTTACTTCCAGCTAGTAAGGATCACATAATTTCTCACAAAGTTTTGACACAGATTCCCAATTCGGGCATTCAGAAATATAGCACGTTGCTGTAAGCAAGCACATTCTCATTCAAAGTTGCAAGTTACTATGTAGGAACAAGTTTGTATAGGTATTTCAAAGATGCCCAGAACTGAGCTAAACTTGGTATGTGTCCAACTCCTAGAAATAACTTCATGCCCCATCTCCCTTACTTCCAGCTAGTAAGGATCACATAATTCCTAACAACGTTTTGACACAGATTCCCAATTCGGGCATTCAGAACATATAGCACGTTGCTGTAAGCAAGCACATTCTCATTCAAAGATGCAAGTTACTATGTAGGAACAAGTTTGTATAGGTGTTTCAAAGATGCCCAGAACTGAGCTAAACATGGTATGTGTCCAACTCCTAGAAACAACTTCATGCCCCAACTCCCTTACTTCCAGCTAGTAAGGATCACATAATTCCTAACAAAGTTTTGACACAGATTCCCAGTTCGGGCATTCACAACATATAGCACGTTGCTGTAAGCAAGCACATTCTCATTCAAAGATGCAAGTTACTATGTAGGAACAAGTTTGTATAGGTATTTCAGAGATGCCCAGAACTGAGCTAAACTTGGTATGTGTCCAACTCCTAGAAATAACTTCATGACCCATCTCCCTTAGTTCCAGCTAGTAAGGATCACATCATTCCTAACAAAGTTTTGACACAGATTCCCAATTCGGGCATTCAGAACATATAGCACGTTGCTGTAAGCAAGCACATTCTCATTCAAAGTTGCAAGTTACTATGTAGGAACAAGTTTGTATAGGTATTTCAAAGATGCCCAGAACTGAGCTAAACTTGGTATGTGTCCAACTCCTAGAAATAACTTCATGCCCCATCTCCCTTACTTCCAGCTATTGTGGATCACATAATTCCTAACAAAGTTTTGACACAGATTCCCATTCGGGCATTCAGAACATATAGCACGTTGCTGTAAGCAAGCACATTCTCATTCAAAGTTGCAAGTTACTATGTAGGAACAAGTTTGAATAGGACTTTCAAAGATGCCCAGAACTGAGCTAAACTTGGTATGTGTCCAACTCCTAGAAATAACTTCATGCCCCAACTCCCTTACTTCCAGCTAGTAAGGATCACATAATTCCTAACAAAGTTTTGACACAGATTCCCAATTCGGGCATTCAGAACATATAGCACGTTGCTGTAAGCAAGCACATTCTCATTCAAAGTTGCAAGTTACTATGTAGGAACAAGTTTGTATAGGTATTTCAAAGATGCCCAGAACTGAGCTAAACTTGGTATGTGTCCAACTCCTAGAAATACCTTCATGCCCCAACTCCCTTACTTCCAGCTAGTAAGGATCACATAATTCCTAACAAAGTTTTGACACAGATTCCCATTCGGGCATTCAGAACATATAGCACGTTGCTGTAAGCAAGCACATTCTCATTCAAAGTTGCAAGTTACTATGTAGGAACAAGTTTGTATAGGTATTTCAAAGATGCCCAGAACTGAGCTAAACATGGTATGTGTCCAACTCCTAGAAACAACTTCATGCCCCAACTCCCTTACTTCCAGCTAGTAAGGATCACATAATTCCTAACAAAGTTTTGACACAGATTCCCAGTTCGGGCATTCACAACATATAGCACGTTGCTGTAAGCAAGCACATTCTCATTCAAAGATGCAAGTTACTATGTAGGAACAAGTTTGTATAGGTATTTCAAAGATGCCCAGAACTGAGCTAAACTTGGTATGTGTCCAACTCCTAGAAATAACTTCATGACCCATCTCCCTTACTTCCAGCTAGTAAGGATCACATCATTCCTAACAAAGTTTTGACACAGATTCCCAATTCGGGCATTCAGAACATATAGCACGTTGCTGTAAGCAAGCACATTCTCATTCAAAGTTGCAAGTTACTATGTAGGAACAAGTTTGTATAGGTATTTCAAAGATGCCCAGAACTGAGCTAAACTTGGTATGTGTCCAACTCCTAGAAATAACTTCATGCCCCATCTCCCTTACTTCCAGCTATTGTGGATCACATAATTCCTAACAAAGTTTTGACACAGATTCCCATTCGGGCATTCAGAACATATAGCACGTTGCTGTAAGCAAGCACATTCTCATTCAAAGTTGCAAGTTACTATGTAGGAACAAGTTTGTATAGGTATTTCAAAGATGCCCAGAACTGAGCTAAACATGGTATGTGTCCAACTCCTAGAAACAACTTCATGCCCCAACTCCCTTACTTCCAGCTAGTAAGGATCACATAATTCCTAACAAAGTTTTGACACAGATTCCCAATTCGGGCATTCACAACATATAGCACGTTGCTCTAAGCAAGCACATTCTCATTCAAAGTTGCAAGTTACTATGTAGGAACAAGTTTGTATAGGTATTTCAAAGATGCCCAGAACTGAGCTAAACTTGGTATGTGTCCAACTCCTAGAAGTAACTTCATGCCCCAACTCCCTTAATTCCAGCTAGTAAGGATCACATAATTCCTAACAACGTTTTGATACAGATTCCCAATTCGGGCATTCAGAACATATAGCACGTTGCTGTAAGAAAGCACATTCTCATTCAAAGTTGCAAGTTACTATGTAGGAACAAGTTTGAATAGGACTTTCAAAGATGCCCAGAACTGAGCTAAACTTGGTATGTGTCCAACTCCTAGAAATAACTTCCTGCCCCAACTCCCTTACTTCCAGCTAGTAAGGATCACATAATTCCTAACAAAGTTTTGACACAGATTCCCAATTCGGGCATTCAGAACATATAGCACGTTGCTGTAAGCAAGCACATTCTCATTCAAAGTTGCAAGTTACTATGTAGGAACAAGTTTGTATAGGTATTCCAAAGATGCCCAGAACTGAGCTAAACTTGGTATGTGTCCAACTCCTAGAAACAACTTCATGCCCCAACTCCCTTACTTCCAGCTAGTAAGGATCACATAATTCCTAACAAAGTTTTGACACAGATTCCCAATTCGGGCTTTCACAACATATAGCACGTTGCTGTAAGCAAGCACATTCTCATTCAAAGTTGCAAGTTACTATGTAGGAACAAGTTTGTATAGGTATTTCAAAGATGCCCAGAACTGAGCTAAACTTGGTATGTGTCCAACTCCTAGAAATAACTTCATGCCCCATCTCCCTTACTTCCAGCTAGTAAGGATCACATAATTCCTAACAAAGTTTTGACACAGATTCCCTATTCGGGCATTCAGAACATATAGCACGTTGCTGTAAGCAAGCACATTCTCATTCAAAGTTGCAAGTTACTATGTAGGAACAAGTTTGAATAGGATTTTCAAAGATGCCCAGAACTGAGCTAAACTTGGTATGTGTCCAACTCCTAGAAATAACTTCCTGCCCCAACTCCCTTACTTCCAGCTAGTAAGGATCACATAATTCCTAACAAAGTTTTGACACAGATTCCCTATTCGGGCATTCAGAACATATAGCACGTTGCTGTAAGCAAGCACATTCTCATTCAAAGTTGCAAGTTACTATGTAGGAACAAGTTTGTATAGGTATTTCAAAGATGCCCAGAACTGAGCTAAACTTGGTATGTGTCCAACTCCTAGAAATAACTTCATGCCCCAACTCCCTTACTTCCAGCTAGTAAGGATCACATAATTCCTAACAAAGTTTTGACACAGATTCCCAATTCGGGCATTCAGAACATATAGCACGTTGCTGTAAGCAAGCACATTCTCATTCAAAGTTGCAAGTTACTATGTAGGAACAAGTTTGTATAGGTATTTCAAAGATGCCCAGAACTGAGCTAAACATGGTACGTGTCCAACTCCTAGAAACAACTTCATGCCCCAACTCCCTTACTTCCAGCTAGTAAGGATCACATAATTCCTAACAAAGTTTTGACACAGATTCCCAGTTCGGGCATTCACAACATATACACGTTGCTGTAAGCAAGCACATTCTCATTCAAAGATGCAAGTTACTATGTAGGAACAAGTTTGTATAGGTATTTCAAAGATGCCCAGAACTGAGCTAAACTTGGTATGTGTCCAACTCCTAGAAATAACTTCATGACCCATCTCCCTTACTTCCAGCTAGTAAGGATCACATCATTCCTAACAAAGTTTTGACACAGATTCCCAATTCGGGCATTCAGAACATATAGCACGTTGCTGTAAGCAAGCACATTCTCATTCAAAGTTGCAAGTTACTATGTAGGAACAAGTTTGTATAGGTATTTCAAAGATGCCCAGAACTGAGCTAAACTTGGTATGTGTCCAACTCCTAGAAATAACTTCATGCCCCATCTCCCTTACTTCCAGCTATTGTGGATCACATAATTCCTAACAAAGTTTTGACACAGATTCCCATTCGGGCATTCAGAACATATAGCACGTTGCTGTAAGCAAGCACATTCTCATTCAAAGTTGCAAGTTACTATGTAGGAACAAGTTTGTATAGGTATTTCAAAGATGCCCAGAACTGAGCTAAACATGGTATGTGTCCAACTCCTAGAAACAACTTCATGCCCCAACTCCCTTACTTCCAGCTAGTAAGGATCACATAATTCCTAACAAAGTTTTGACACAGATTCCCAATTCGGGCATTCACAACATATAGCACGTTGCTCTAAGCAAGCACATTCTCATTCAAAGTTGCAAGTTACTATGTAGGAACAAGTTTGTATAGGTATTTCAAAGATGCCCAGAACTGAGCTAAACTTGGTATGTGTCCAACTCCTAGAAGTAACTTCATGCCCCAACTCCCTTAATTCCAGCTAGTAAGGATCACATAATTCCTAACAACGTTTTGATACAGATTCCCAATTCGGGCATTCAGAACATATAGCACGTTGCTGTAAGCAAGCACATTCTCATTCAAAGTTGCAAGTTACTATGTAGGAACAAGTTTGAATAGGACTTTCAAAGATGCCCAGAACTGAGCTAAACTTGGTATGTGTCCAACTCCTAGAAATAACTTCCTGCCCCAACTCCCTTACTTCCAGCTAGTAAGGACCACATAATTCCTAACAAAGTTTTGACACAGATTCCCAATTCGGGCATTCAGAACATATAGCACGTTGCTGTAAGCAAGCACATTCTCATTCAAAGTTGCAAGTTACTATGTAGGAACAAGTTTGTATAGGTATTTCAAAGATGCCCAGAACTGAGCTAAACATGGTATGTGTCCAACTCCTAGAAACAACTTCATGCCCCAACTCCCTTACTTCCAGCTAGTAAGGATCACATAATTCCTAACAAAGTTTTGACACAGATTCCCAATTCGGGCATTCACAACATATAGCACGTTGCTCTAAGCAAGCACATTCTCATTCAAAGTTGCAAGTTACTATGTAGGAACAAGTTTGTATAGGTATTTCAAAGATGCCCAGAACTGAGCTAAACTTGGTATGTGTCCAACTCCTAGAAGTAACTTCATGCCCCAACTCCCTTAATTCCAGCTAGTAAGGATCACATAATTCCTAACAACGTTTTGATACAGATTCCCAATTCGGGCATTCAGAACATATAGCACGTTGCTGTAAGAAAGCACATTCTCATTCAAAGTTGCAAGTTACTATGTAGGAACAAGTTTGAATAGGACTTTCAAAGATGCCCAGAACTGAGCTAAACTTGGTATGTGTCCAACTCCTAGAAATAACTTCCTGCCCCAACTCCCTTACTTCCAGCTAGTAAGGATCACATAATTCCTAACAAAGTTTTGACACAGATTCCCAATTCGGGCATTCAGAACATATAGCACGTTGCTGTAAGCAAGCACATTCTCATTCAAAGTTGCAAGTTACTATGTAGGAACAAGTTTGTATAGGTATTCCAAAGATGCCCAGAACTGAGCTAAACTTGGTATGTGTCCAACTCCTAGAAACAACTTCATGCCCCAACTCCCTTACTTCCAGCTAGTAAGGATCACATAATTCCTAACAAAGTTTTGACACAGATTCCCAATTCGGGCTTTCACAACATATAGCACGTTGCTGTAAGCAAGCACATTCTCATTCAAAGTTGCAAGTTACTATGTAGGAACAAGTTTGTATAGGTATTTCAAAGATGCCCAGAACTGAGCTAAACGTTGTATGTGTCCAACTCCTAGAAATAACTTCATGCCCCATCTCCCTTACTTCCAGCTAGTAAGGATCACATAATTCCTAACAAAGTTTTGACACAGATTCCCTATTCGGGCATTCAGAACATATAGCACGTTGCTGTAAGCAAGCACATTCTCATTCAAAGTTGCAAGTTACTATGTAGGAACAAGTTTGAATAGGATTTTCAAAGATGCCCAGAACTGAGCTAAACTTGGTATGTGTCCAACTCCTAGAAATAACTTCCTGCCCCAACTCCCTTACTTCCAGCTAGTAAGGATCACATAATTCCTAACAAAGTTTTGACACAGATTCCCTATTCGGGCATTCAGAACATATAGCACGTTGCTGTAAGCAAGCACATTCTCATTCAAAGTTGCAAGTTACTATGTAGGAACAAGTTTGTATAGGTATTTCAAAGATGCCCAGAACTGAGCTAAACTTGGTATGTGTCCAACTCCTAGAAATAACTTCATGCCCCAACTCCCTTACTTCCAGCTAGTAAGGATCACATAATTCCTAACAAAGTTTTGACACAGATTCCCAATTCGGGCATTCAGAACATATAGCACGTTGCTGTAAGCAAGCACATTCTCATTCAAAGTTGCAAGTTACTATGTAGGAACAAGTTTGTATAGGTATTTCAAAGATGCCCAGAACTGAGCTAAACATGGTACGTGTCCAACTCCTAGAAACAACTTCATGCCCCAACTCCCTTACTTCCAGCTAGTAAGGATCACATAATTCCTAACAAAGTTTTGACACAGATTCCCAGTTCGGGCATTCACAACATATAGCACGTTGCTGTAAGCAAGCACATTCTCATTCAAAGATGCAAGTTACTATGTAGGAACAAGTTTGTATAGGTATTTCAAAGATGCCCAGAACTGAGCTAAACTTGGTATGTGTCCAACTCCTAGAAATAACTTCATGACCCATCTCCCTTACTTCCAGCTAGTAAGGATCACATCATTCCTAACAAAGTTTTGACACAGATTCCCAATTCGGGCATTCAGAACATATAGCACGTTGCTGTAAGCAAGCACATTCTCATTCAAAGTTGCAAGTTACTATGTAGGAACAAGTTTGTATAGGTATTTCAAAGATGCCCAGAACTGAGCTAAACTTGGTATGTGTCCAACTCCTAGAAATAACTTCATGCCCCATCTCCCTTACTTCCAGCTATTGTGGATCACATAATTCCTAACAAAGTTTTGACACAGATTCCCATTCGGGCATTCAGAACATATAGCACGTTGCTGTAAGCAAGCACATTCTCATTCAAAGTTGCAAGTTACTATGTAGGAACAAGTTTGTATAGGTATTTCAAAGATGCCCAGAACTGAGCTAAACATGGTATGTGTCCAACTCCTAGAAACAACTTCATGCCCCAACTCCCTTACTTCCAGCTAGTAAGGATCACATAATTCCTAACAAAGTTTTGACACAGATTCCCAATTCGGGCATTCACAACATATAGCACGTTGCTCTAAGCAAGCACATTCTCATTCAAAGTTGCAAGTTACTATGTAGGAACAAGTTTGTATAGGTATTTCAAAGATGCCCAGAACTGAGCTAAACTTGGTATGTGTCCAACTCCTAGAAGTAACTTCATGCCCCAACTCCCTTAATTCCAGCTAGTAAGGATCACATAATTCCTAACAACGTTTTGATACAGATTCCCAATTCGGGCATTCAGAACATATAGCACGTTGCTGTAAGCAAGCACATTCTCATTCAAAGTTGCAAGTTACTATGTAGGAACAAGTTTGAATAGGACTTTCAAAGATGCCCAGAACTGAGCTAAACTTGGTATGTGTCCAACTCCTAGAAATAACTTCCTGCCCCAACTCCCTTACTTCCAGCTAGTAAGGACCACATAATTCCTAACAAAGTTTTGACACAGATTCCCAATTCGGGCATTCAGAACATATAGCACGTTGCTGTAAGCAAGCACATTCTCATTCAAAGTTGCAAGTTACTATGTAGGAACAAGTTTGTATAGGTATTTCAAAGATGCCCAGAACTGAGCTAAACGTTGTATGTGTCCAACTCCTAGAAACAACTTCATGCCCCAACTCCCTTACTTCCAGCTAGTAAGGATCACATAATTCCTAACAAAGTTTTGACACAGATTCCCAATTCGGGCATTCACAACATATAGCACGTTGCTGTAAGCAAGCACATTCTCATTCAAAGATGCAAGTTACTATGTAGGAACAAGTTTGTATAGGTATTTCAAAGATGCCCAGAACTGAGCTAAACTTGGTATGTGTCCAACTCCTAGAAATAACTTCATGCCCCATCTCCCTTACTTCCAGCTAGTAAGGATCACATAATTCCTAACAAAGTTTTGACACAGATTCCCTATTTGGGCATTCAGAACATATAGCACGTTGCTGTAAGCAAGCACATTCTCATTCAAAGTTGCAAGTTACTATGTTGGAACAAGTTTGAATAGGACTTTCAAAGATGCCCAGAACTGAGCTAAACTTGGTATGTGTCCAACTCCTAGAAATAACTTCATGCCCCATCTCCCTTACTTCCAGCTAGTAAGGATCACATAATTCCTAACAAAGTTTTGACACAGATTCCCAATTCGGGCATTCAGAACATATAGCACGTTGCTGTAAGCAAGCACATTCTCATTCAAAGTTGCAAGTTACTATGTAGGAACAAGTTTGTATAGGTATTTCAAAGATGCCCAGAACTGAGCTAAACGTTGTATGTGTC
Source organism: Diceros bicornis minor (assembly GCF_020826845.1). NCBI lineage: Eukaryota > Metazoa > Chordata > Mammalia > Perissodactyla > Rhinocerotidae > Diceros > Diceros bicornis. The sequence continues at coordinate 99,103,885 of NC_080744.1, forward strand.
CAACTCCTAGAAATAACTTCATGCCCCAACTCGCTTACTTCCAGCTAGTAAGGATCACATAATTCCTAACAAAGTTTTGACACAGATTCCCAATTCGGGCATTCAGAACATATAGCACGTTGCTGTAAGCAAGCACTTTCTCATTTAAAGATGCAAGTTACTATGTAGGAACAAGTTTGTATAGGTATTTCAAAGATGCCCAGAACTGAGCTAAACTTGGTATGTGTCCAACTCCTAGAAATAACTTCATGCCCCATCTCCCTTACTTCCACCTAGTAAGGATCACATAATTCCTAACAAAGTTTTGACACAGATTCCCTATTCGGGCATTCAGAACATATAGCACGTTGCTGTAAGCAAGCACATTCTCATTCAAAGTTGCAAGTTACTATGTAGGAACAAGTTTGTATAGGTATTTCAAAGATGCCCAGAACTGAGCTAAACTTGGTATGTGTCCAACTCCTAGAAATACCTTCATGCCCCAACTCCCTTACTTCCAGCTAGTAAGGATCACATAATTCCTAACAAATTTTGACACAGATTCCCAGTTCGGGCATTCAGAACATATAGCACGTTGCTGTAAGAAAGCACATTCTCATTCAAAGTTGCAAGTTACTATGTAGGAACAAGTTTGTATAGGTATTTCAAAGATGCCCAGAACTGAGCTAAACATGGTATGTGTCCAACTCCTAGAAACAACTTCATGCCCCAACTCCCTTACTTCCAGCTAGTAAGGATCACATAATTCCTAACAAAGTTTTGACACAGATTCCCAATTCGGGCTTTCACAACATATAGCACGTTGCTGTAAGCAAGCACATTCTCATTCAAAGTTGCAAGTTACTATGTAGGAACAAGTTTGTATAGGACTTTCAAAGATGCCCAGAACTGAGCTAAACTTGGTATGTGTCCAACTCCTAGAAATAACTTCATGCCCCATCTCCCTTACTTCCAGCTAGTAAGGATCACATAATTTCTAACAAAGTTTTGACACAGATTCCCTATTCGGGCATTCAGAACATATAGCACGTTGCTGTAAGCAAGCACATTCTCATTCAAAGTTGCAAGTTACTATGTAGGAACAAGTTTGAATAGGATTTTCAAAGATGCCCAGAACTGAGCTAAACTTGGTATGTGTCCAACTCCTAGAAATAACTTCCTGCCCCAACTCCCTTACTTCCAGCTAGTAAGGATCACATAATTCCTAACAAAGTTTTGACACAGATTCCCTATTCGGGCATTCAGAACATATAGCACGTTGCTGTAAGCAAGCACATTCTCATTCAAAGTTGCAAGTTACTATGTAGGAACAAGTTTGTATAGGTATTTCAAAGATGCCCAGAACTGAGCTAAACTTGGTATGTGTCCAACTCCTAGAAATAACTTCATGCCCCAACTCCCTTACTTCCAGCTAGTAAGGATCACATAATTCCTAACAAAGTTTTGACACAGATTCCCATTCGGGCATTCAGAACATATAGCACGTTGCTGTAAGCAAGCACATTCTCATTCAAAGTTGCAAGTTACTATGTAGGAACAAGTTTGTATAGGTATTTCAAAGATGCCCAGAACTGAGCTAAACATGGTATGTGTCCAACTCCTAGAAACAACTTCATGCCCCAACTCCCTTACTTCCAGCTAGTAAGGATCACATAATTCCTAACAAAGTTTTGACACAGATTCCCAATTCGGGCATTCAGAACATATAGCACGTTGCTGTAAGCAAGCACATTCTCATTCAAAGTTGCAAGTTACTATGTAGGAACAAGTTTGTATAGGTATTTCAAAGATGCCCAGAACTGAGCTAAACTTGGTATGTGTCCAACTCCTAGAAGTAACTTCATGCCCCAACTCCCTTAATTCCAGCTAGTAAGGATCACATAATTCCTAACAACGTTTTGATACAGATTCCCAATTCGGGCATTCAGAACATATAGCACGTTGCTGTAAGCAAGCACATTCTCATTCAAAGTTGCAAGTTACTATGTAGGAACAAGTTTGAATAGGACTTTCAAAGATGCCCAGAACTGAGCTAAACTTGGTATGTGTCCAACTCCTAGAAATAACTTCCTGCCCCAACTCCCTTACTTCCAGCTAGTAAGGACCACATAATTCCTAACAAAGTTTTGACACAGATTCCCAATTCGGGCATTCAGAACATATAGCACGTTGCTGTAAGCAAGCACATTCTCATTCAAAGTTGCAAGTTACTATGTAGGAACAAGTTTGTATAGGTATTTCAAAGATGCCCAGAACTGAGCTAAACGTTGTATGTGTCCAACTCCTAGAAACAACTTCATGCCCCAACTCCCTTACTTCCAGCTAGTAAGGATCACATAATTCCTAACAAAGTTTTGACACAGATTCCCAATTCGGGCATTCACAACATATAGCACGTTGCTGTAAGCAAGCACATTCTCATTCAAAGATGCAAGTTACTATGTAGGAACAAGTTTGTATAGGTATTTCAAAGATGCCCAGAACTGAGCTAAACTTGGTATGTGTCCAACTCCTAGAAATAACTTCATGCCCCATCTCCCTTACTTCCAGCTAGTAAGGATCACATAATTCCTAACAAAGTTTTGACACAGATTCCCTATTTGGGCATTCAGAACATATAGCACGTTGCTGTAAGCAAGCACATTCTCATTCAAAGTTGCAAGTTACTATGTAGGAACAAGTTTGAATAGGACTTTCAAAGATGCCCAGAACTGAGCTAAACTTGGTATGTGTCCAACTCCTAGAAATAACTTCATGCCCCATCTCCCTTACTTCCAGCTAGTAAGGATCACATAATTCCTAACAAAGTTTTGACACAGATTCCCAATTCGGGCATTCAGAACATATAGCACGTTGCTGTAAGCAAGCACATTCTCATTCAAAGTTGCAAGTTACTATGTAGGAACAAGTTTGTATAGGTATTTCAAAGATGCCCAGAACTGAGCTAAACGTTGTATGTGTCCAACTCCTAGAAATAACTTCATGCCCCAACTCGCTTACTTCCAGCTAGTAAGGATCACATAATTCCTAACAAAGTTTTGACACAGATTCCCAATTCGGGCATTCAGAACATATAGCACGTTGCTGTAAGCAAGCACATTCTCATTTAAAGATGCAAGTTACTATATAGGAACAAGTTTGTATAGGTATTTCAAAGATGCCCAGAACTGAGCTAAACTTGGTATGTGTCCAACTCCTAGAAATAACTTCATGCCCCATCTCCCTTACTTCCAGCTAGTAAGGATCACATAATTCCTAACAAAGTTTTGACACAGATTCCCTATTCGGGCATTCAGAACATATAGCACGTTGCTGTAAGCAAGCACATTCTCATTCAAAGTTGCAAGTTACTATGTAGGAACAAGTTTGTATAGGTATTTCAAAGATGCCCAGAACTGAGCTAAACTTGGTATGTGTCCAACTCCTAGAAATACCTTCATGCCCCAACTCCCTTACTTCCAGCTAGTAAGGATCACATAATTCCTAACAAATTTTGACACAGATTCCCAGTTCGGGCATTCAGAACATATAGCACGTTGCTGTAAGAAAGCACATTCTCATTCAAAGTTGCAAGTTACTATGTAGGAACAAGTTTGTATAGGTATTTCAAAGATGCCCAGAACTGAGCTAAACATGGTATGTGTCCAACTCCTAGAAACAACTTCATGCCCCAACTCCCTTACTTCCAGCTAGTAAGGATCACATAATTCCTAACAAAGTTTTGACACAGATTCCCAGTTCGGGCATTCACACCATATAGCACGTTGCTGTAAGCAAGCACATTCTCATTCAAAGATGCAAGTTACTATGTAGGAACAAGTTTGTATAGGTATTTCAAAGATGCCCAGAACTGAGCTAAACTTGGTATGTGTCCAACTCCTAGAAATAACTTCATGACCCATCTCCCTTACTTCCAGCTAGTAAGGATCACATCATTCCTAACAAAGTTTTGACACAGATTCCCAATTCGGGCATTCAGAACATATAGCACGTTGCTGTAAGCAAGCACATTCTCATTCAAAGTTGCAAGTTACTATGTAGGAACAAGTTTGTATAGGTATTTCAAAGATGCCCAGAACTGAGCTAAACTTGGTATGTCTCCAACTCCTAGAAATAACTTCATGCCCCATCTCCCTTACTTCCAGCTATTGTGGATCACATAATTCCCAACAAAGTTTTGACACAGATTCCCATTCGGGCATTCAGAACATATAGCACGTTGCTGTAAGCAAGCACACTCTCATTCAAAGTTGCAAGTTACTATGTAGGAACAAGTTTGTATAGGTATTTCAAAGATGCCCAGAACTGAGCTAAACATGGTATGTGTCCAACTCCTAGAAACAACTTCATGCCCCAACTCCCTTACTTCCAGCTAGTAAGGATCACATAATTCCTAACAAAGTTTTGACAGAGATTCCCAATTCGGGAATTCACAACATACAGCACGTTGCTCTAAGCAAGCACATTCTCATTCAAAGTTGAAAGTTACTATGTAGGAACAAGTTTGTATAGGTATTTCAAAGATGCCCAGAACTGAGCTAAACTTGGTATGTGTCCAACTCCTAGAAGTAACTTCATGCCCCAACTCCCTTAATTCCAGCTAGTAAGGATCACATAATTCCTAACAAAGTTTTGACACAGATTCCCAATTCGGGCATTCAGAACATATAGCACGTTGCTGTAAGCAAGCACATTCTCATTCAAAGATGCAAGTTACTATGTAGGAACAAGTTTGTATAGGTATTTCAAAGATGCCCAGAACTGAGCTAAACTTGGTATGTGTCCAACTCCTAGAAATAACTTCATGCCCCATCTCCCTAACTTCCAGCTAGTAAGGATCACATAATTCCTAACAAAGTTTTGACACAGATTCCCTATTCGGGCATTCAGAACATATAGCACGTTGCTGTAAGCAAGCACATTCTCATTCAAAGTTGCAAGTTACTATGTAGGAACAAGTTTGTATAGGTATTCCAAAGATGCCCAGAACTGAGCTAAACTTGGTATGTGTCCAACTCCTAGAAACAACTTCATGCCCCAACTCCCTTTCTTCCAGCTAGTAAGGATCACATAATTCCTAACAAAGTTTTGACACAGATTCCCAATTCGGGCTTTCACAACATATAGCACGTTGCTGTAAGCAAGCACATTCTCATTCAAAGTTGCAAGTTACTATGTAGGAACAAGTTTGTATAGGTATTTCAAAGATGCCCAGAACTGAGCTAAACTTGGTATGTGTCCAACTCCTAGAAATAACTTCATGCCCCATCTCCCTTACTTCCAGCTAGTAAGGATCACATAATTCCTAACAAAGTTTTGACACAGATTCCCTATTCGGGCATTCAGATCATATAGCACGTTGCCCTAAGCAAGCACATTCTCATTCAAAGTTGCAAGTTACTATGTAGGAACAAGTTTGAATAGGACTTTCAAAGATGCCCAGAACTGAGCTAAACTTGGTATGTGTCCAACTCCTAGAAATAACTTCATGCCCCATCTCCCTTACTTCCAGCTAGTAAGGATCACATAATTCCTAACAAAGTTTTGACACAGATTCCCTATTCGGGCATTCAGAACATATAGCACGTTGCTGTAAGCAAGCACATTCTCATTCAAAGTTGCAAGTTACTATGTAGGAACAAGTTTGTATAGGTATTTCAAAGATGCCCAGAACTGTGCTAAACTTGGTATGTGTCCAACACCTAGAAATACCTTCATGCCCCAACTCCCTTACTTCCAGCTAGTAAGGATCACATAATTCCTAACAAATTTTGACACAGATTCCCAATTCGGGCATTCAGAACATATAGCACGTTGCTGTAAGACAGCACATTCTCATTCAAAGTTGCAAGTTACTATGTAGGAACAAGTTTGTATAGGTATTTCAAAGATGCCCAGAACTGAGCTAAACTTGGTATGTGTCCAACTCCTAGAAATAACTTCATGCCCCATCTCCCTTACTTCCAGCTCGTAAGGATCACATAATTCCTAACAAAGTTTTGACACAGATTCCCAATTCGGGCATTCAGAACATATAGCACGTTGCTGTAAGCAAGCACATTCTCATTCAAAGTTGCAAGTTACTATGTAGGAACAAGTTTGTATAGGTATTTCAAAGATGCCCAGAACTGAGCTAAACTTGGTATGTGTCCAACTCCTAGAAATAACTTCATGCCCCAACTCACTTACTTCCAGCTAGTAAGGATCACATAATTCCTAACAAAGTTTTGACACAGATTCCCAATTCGGGCATTCAGAACATATAGCACGTTGCTGTAAGCAAGCACATTCTCATTCAAAGTTGCAAGTTACTATGTAGGAACAAGTTTGTATAGGTATTCCAAAGATGCCCAGAACTGAGCTAAACTTGGTATGTATCCAACTCCTAGAAACAACTTCATGCCCCAACTCCCTTACTTCCAGCTAGTAAGGATCACATAATTCCTAACAAAGTTTTGACACAGATTCCCAATTCGGGCTTTCACAACATATAGCACGTTGCTGTAAGCAAGCACATTCTCATTCAAAGTTGCAAGTTACTATGTAGGAACAAGTTTGTATAGGTATTTCAAAGATGCCCAGAACTGAGCTAAACTTGGTATGTGTCCAACTCCTAGAAATAACTTCATGCCCCATCTCCCTTACTTCCAGCTAGTAAGGATCACATAATTCCTAACAAAGTTTTGACACAGATTCCCTATTTGGGCATTCAGAACATATAGCACGTTGCTGTAAGCAAGCACATTCTCATTCAAAGTTGCAAGTTACTATGTAGGAACAAGTTTTTATAGGTATTCCAAAGATGCCCAGAACTGAGCTAAAGTTGGTATGTGTCCAACTCCTAGAAATAACTTCATGCCCCAACTCCCTTACTTCCAGCTAGTAAGGATCACATAATTTCTAACAAAGTTTTGACACAGATTCCCAATTCGGGCATTCAGAACATATAGCACGTTGCTGTAAGCAAGCACATTCTCATTCAAAGTTGCAAGTTACTATGTAGGAACAAGTATGTATAGGTACTTCAAAGATGCCCAGAACTGAGGTAAACTTGGTATGTGTCCAACTCCTAGAAATAACTTCATGCCCCATCTCCCTTACTTCCAGCTAGTAAGGATCACATAATTCCTAACAAAGTTTTGACACAGATTCCTAATTCGGGCATTCAGAACATATAGCACCTTGCTGTAAGCAAGCACATTCTCATTCAAAGTTGCAAGTTACTATGTAGGAACAAGTTTGTATAGGTATTTCAAAGATGCCCAGAACTGAGCTAAACATGGTATGTGTTCAACTCCTAGAAATAACTTCATGCCCCATCTCCCTTACTTCCAGCTAGTAAGGATCACATAATTCCTTTCAAAGTTTTGACACAGATTCCCAATTCGGGCATTCACAACATATAGCACTTTGCTGTAAGCAAGCACATTCTCATTCAAAGATGCAAATTACTATGTAGGAACAAGTTTGTATAGGTATTTCAAAGATGCCCAGAACTGAGCTAAACTTGGTATGTGTCCAACTCCTAGAAATAACTTCATGCCCCATCTCCCTTACTTCCAGGTAGTAAGGATCACATAATTCCTAACAAAGTTTTGACACAGATTCCCAATTCGGGCATTCAGAACATATAGCACGTTGCTGTAAGCAAGCACATTCTCATTCAAAGTTGCAAGTTACTATGTAGGAACAAGTTTGAATAGGACTTTCAAAGATGCCCAGAACTGAGCTAAACTTGGTATGTGTCCAACTCCTAGAAATAACTTCATGCCCCAACTCCCTTACTTCCAGCTAGTAAGGATCACATAATTCCTAACAAAGTTTTGACACAGATTCCCAATTCGGGCATTCAGAACATATAGCACCTTGCTGTAAGAAAGCACATTCTCATTCAAAGTTGCAAGTTACTATGTAGGAACAAGTTTGTATAGGTATTTCAAAGATGCCCAGAACTGAGCTAAACTTGGTATGTGTCCAACTCCTAGAAATAACTTCATGCCCCAACTCCCTTACTTCCAGCTAGTAAGGATCACATAATTCCTAACAAAGTTTTGACACAGATTCCCAATTCGGGCATTCAGAACATATAGCACGTTGCTGTAAGCAAGCACATTCTCATTCAAAGATGCAAGTTACTATGTAGGAACAAGTTTGTATAGGTATTTCAAAGATGCCCAGAACTGAGCTAAACTTGGTATGTGTCCAACTCCTAGAAATAACTTCATGCCCCATCTCACTTACTTCCAGCTAGTAAGGATCACATAATTCCTAACAAAGTTTTGACACAGATTCCCTATTCGGGCATTCAGAACATATAGCACGTTGCTGTAAGCAAGCACATTCTCATTCAAAGTTGCAAGTTACTATGCAGGAACAAGTTTGTGTAGGTATTTCAAAGATGCCCAGAACTGAGCTAAAGTGGGTATGTGTCCAACTCCTAGAAATAACTTCATGCCCCATCTCCCTTACTTCCAGCTAGTAAGGATCACATAATTCCTAACAAAGTTTTGACACAGATTCCCAATTCGGGCATTCAGAACATATAGCACGTTGCTGTAAGCAAGCACATTCTCATTCAAAGTTGCAAGTTACTATGTAGGAACAAGTTTGTATAGGTATTTCAAAGATGCCCAGAACTGAGCTAAACGTTGTAGGTCTCCAACTCCTAGAAATAACTTCATGTCCCATCTCCCTTACCTCAAGCTACTAAGGATCACATAATTCCTAAAAAAGATTTGACACAGATTCCCAATTCGGGCATTCAGAACATATAGCACGTTGCTGTAAGCAAGCACATTCTCATTCAAAGTTGCAAGTTACTATGTAGGAACAAGTTTGTATAGGTATTTTAAAGATACCCAGAACTGAGTTAAAGTGAGTATGTGTCCAACTCCTAGAAATAACTTCATGCCCCATCTCCCTTACTTCCATTTAGTGAGGATCACATAATTCCTAACAAAGTTTTGACACAGATTCCCAATTCGGGCATTCAGAACATATAGCACGTTGCTGTAAGCAAGCACATTCTCATTCAAAGTTGCAAGTTACTATGTAGGAACAAGTTTGTATAGGTATTTTAAAGATGCCCAGAACTGGGCTACAGTGGGTATGTGTCCAACTCCTAGAAATAACTTCATGCCCCATCTCCCTTACTCCCATCTAGTAAGGATCACATAATTCCTAACAAAGTTTTGACACAGATTCCCAATTCGGGCATTCAGAACATATAGCACGTTGCTGTAAGCAAGCACATTCTCATTCAAGGTTGTAAGTTACTATGTAGGAACAAGTTTGTATAGGTATTTCAAAGATGCCCAGAACTGAGCTAAACGTTGTACGTCTCCAACTCCTAGAAATAACTTCATGCCCCATCTCCCTTACTTCCAGCTAGTGAGGATCACATAATTCCTAACAAAGTTTTGACACAGATTCCCAATTCGGGCATTCAAATCATATAGCACGTTGCTGTAAGCAAGCACATTCTCATTCAAAGTTGCAAGTTACTATGTAGGAACAAGTTTGTATAGGTATTTCAAAGATGCCCAGAACTGAGCTAAACATTGTATGTCTCCAACTCCTAGAAATAACTTCATGCCCCATCTCCCTTACCTCCAGCTACTAAGGATCACATAATTCCTAACAAAGATTTGACACAGATTCCCAATTCGGACATTCAGAACATATAGCACGTTGCTGTAAGCAAGCACATTCTCATTCAAAGTTGCAAGTTACTATGTAGGAACAAGTTTGTATAGGTATTTTAAAGATGCCCAGAACTGAGCTAAAGTGGGTATGTGTCCAACTCCTAGAAATAACTTCATGCCCCATCTCCCTTACTTCCAGTTAGTGAGGATCACATAATTCCTAACAAAGTTTTGACACAGATTCCCAATTCGGGCATTCAGAACATATAGCACGTTGCTGTAAGCAAGCACATTCTCATTCAAAGTTGCAAGTTACTATGTAGGAACAAGTTTGTATAGGTATTTTAAAGATGCCCAGAACTGAGCTACAGTGGGTATGTGTCCAACTCCTAGAAATAACTTCATGCCCCATCTCCCTTACTCCCATCTAGTAAGGATCACATAATTCCTAACAAAGTTTTGACACAAATTCCCAATTCGGGCATTCAGAACATATAGCACGTTGCTGTAAGCAAGCACATTCTCATTCAAGGTTGTAAGTTACTATGTAGGAACAAGTTTGTATAGGTATTTCAAAGATGCCCAGAACTGAGCTAAACGTTGTACGTCTCCAACTCCTAGAAATAACTTCATGCCCCATCTCCCTTACTTCCAGCTCGTAAGGATCACATAATTCCTAACAAAGTTTTGACACAGATTCCCAATTCGGGCATTCAGAACATATAGCACGTTGCTGTAAGCAAGCACATTCTCATTCAAAGTTGCAAGTTACTATGTAGGAACAAGTTTGTATAGGTATTTCAAAGATGCCCAGAACTGAGCTAAACTTGGTATGTGTCCAACTCCTAGAAATAACTTCATGCCCCAACTCCCTTACTTCCAGCTAGTAATGATCACATAATTCCTAACAAAGTTTTGACACAGATTCCCAATTCGGGCATTCAGAACATATAGCACGTTGCTGTAAGCAAGCACATTCTCATTCAAAGATGCAAGTTACTATGTAGGAACAAGTTTGTATAGGTATTTCAAAGATGCCCAGAACTGAGCTAAACTTGGTATGTGTCCAACTCCTAGAAATAACTTCATGCCCCATCTCCCTTACTTCCAGTTAGTAAGGATCACATAATTCCTAACAAAGTTTTGACACAGATTCCCTATTCGGGCATTCAGAACATATAGCACGTTGCTGTAAGCAAGCACATTCTCATTCAAAGTTGCAAGTTACTATGTAGGAACAAGTTTGTATAGGTATTCCAAAGATGCCCAGAACTGAGCTAAACTTGGTATGTATCCAACTCCTAGAAACAACTTCATGCCCCAACTCCCTTACTTCCAGCTAGTAAGGATCACATAATTCCTAACAAAGTTTTGACACAGATTCCCAATTCGGGCTTTCACAACATATAGCACGTTGCTGTAAGCAAGCACATTCTCATTCAAAGTTGCAAGTTACTATGTAGGAACAAGTTTGTATAGGTATTTCAAAGATGCCCAGAACTGAGCTAAACTTGGTATGTGTCCAACTCCTAGAAATAACTTCATGCCCCATCTCCCTTACTTCCAGCTAGTAAGGATCACATAATTCCTAACAAAGTTTTGACACAGATTCCCTATTTGGGCATTCAGAACATATAGCACGTTGCTGTAAGCAAGCACATTCTCATTCAAAGTTGCAAGTTACTATGTAGGAACAAGTTTTTATAGGTATTCCAAAGATGCCCAGAACTGAGCTAAAGTTGGTATGTGTCCAACTCCTAGAAATAACTTCATGCCCCAACTCCCTTACTTCCAGCTAGTAAGGATCACATAATTTCTAACAAAGTTTTGACACAGATTCCCAATTCGGGCATTCAGAACATATAGCACGTTGCTGTAAGCAAGCACATTCTCATTCAAAGTTGCAAGTTACTATGTAGGAACAAGTATGTATAGGTACTTCAAAGATGCCCAGAACTGAGGTAAACTTGGTATGTGTCCAACTCCTAGAAATAACTTCATGCCCCATCTCCCTTACTTCCAGCTAGTAAGGATCACATAATTCCTAACAAAGTTTTGACACAGATTCCTAATTCGGGCATTCAGAACATATAGCACCTTGCTGTAAGCAAGCACATTCTCATTCAAAGTTGCAAGTTACTATGTAGGAACAAGTTTGTATAGGTATTTCAAAGATGCCCAGAACTGAGCTAAACATGGTATGTGTTCAACTCCTAGAAATAACTTCATGCCCCATCTCCCTTACTTCCAGCTAGTAAGGATCACATAATTCCTTTCAAAGTTTTGACACAGATTCCCAATTCGGGCATTCACAACATATAGCACTTTGCTGTAAGCAAGCACATTCTCATTCAAAGATGCAAATTACTATGTAGGAACAAGTTTGTATAGGTATTTCAAAGATGCCCAGAACTGAGCTAAACTTGGTATGTGTCCAACTCCTAGAAATAACTTCATGCCCCATCTCCCTTACTTCCAGGTAGTAAGGATCACATAATTCCTAACAAAGTTTTGACACAGATTCCCAATTCGGGCATTCAGAACATATAGCACGTTGCTGTAAGCAAGCACATTCTCATTCAAAGTTGCAAGTTACTATGTAGGAACAAGTTTGAATAGGACTTTCAAAGATGCCCAGAACTGAGCTAAACTTGGTATGTGTCCAACTCCTAGAAATAACTTCATGCCCCAACTCCCTTACTTCCAGCTAGTAAGGATCACATAATTCCTAACAAAGTTTTGACACAGATTCCCAATTCGGGCATTCAGAACATATAGCACGTTGCTGTAAGCAAGCACATTCTCATTCAAAGATGCAAGTTACTATGTAGGAACAAGTTTGTATAGGTATTTCAAAGATGCCCAGAACTGAGCTAAACTTGGTATGTGTCCAACTCCTAGAAATAACTTCATGCCCCATCTCACTTACTTCCAGCTAGTAAGGATCACATAATTCCTAACAAAGTTTTGACACAGATTCCCAATTCGGGCATTCAGAACATATAGCACGTTGCTGTAAGCAAGCACATTCTCATTCAAAGATGCAAGTTACTATGTAGGAACAAGTTTGTATAGGTATTTCAAAGATGCCCAGAACTGAGCTAAACTTGGTATGTGTCCAACTCCTAGAAATAACTTCATGCCCCAACTCCCTTACTTCCAGCTAGTAATGATCACATAATTCCTAACAAAGTTTTGACACAGATTCCCAATTCGGGCATTCAGAACATATAGCACGTTGCTGTAAGCAAGCACATTCTCATTCAAAGATGCAAGTTACTATGTAGGAACAAGTTTGTATAGGTATTTCAAAGATGCCCAGAACTGAGCTAAACTTGGTATGTGTCCAACTCCTAGAAATAACTTCATGCCCCATCTCCCTTACTTCCAGTTAGTAAGGATCACATAATTCCTAACAAAGTTTTGACACAGATTCCCTATTCGGGCATTCAGAACATATAGCACGTTGCTGTAAGCAAGCACATTCTCATTGAAAGTTGCAAGTTACTATGTAGGAACAAGTTTGTATAGGTATTCCAAAGATGCCCAGAACTGAGCTAAACTTGGTATGTATCCAACTCCTAGAAACAACTTCATGCCCCAACTCCCTTACTTCCAGCTAGTAAGGATCACATAATTCCTAACAAAGTTTTGACACAGATTCCCAATTCGGGCTTTCACAACATATAGCACGTTGCTGTAAGCAAGCACATTCTCATTCAAAGTTGCAAGTTACTATGTAGGAACAAGTTTGTATAGGTATTTCAAAGATGCCCAGAACTGAGCTAAACTTGGTATGTGTCCAACTCCTAGAAATAACTTCATGCCCCATCTCCCTTACTTCCAGCTAGTAAGGATCACATAATTCCTAACAAAGTTTTGACACAGATTCCCTATTTGGGCATTCAGAACATATAGCACGTTGCTGTAAGCAAGCACATTCTCATTCAAAGTTGCAAGTTACTATGTAGGAACAAGTTTTTATAGGTATTCCAAAGATGCCCAGAACTGAGCTAAAGTTGGTATGTGTCCAACTCCTAGAAATAACTTCATGCCCCAACTCCCTTACTTCCAGCTAGTAAGGATCACATAATTTCTAACAAAGTTTTGACACAGATTCCCAATTCGGGCATTCAGAACATATAGCACGTTGCTGTAAGCAAGCACATTCTCATTCAAAGTTGCAAGTTACTATGTAGGAACAAGTATGTATAGGTACTTCAAAGATGCCCAGAACTGAGGTAAACTTGGTATGTGTCCAACTCCTAGAAATAACTTCATGCCCCATCTCCCTTACTTCCAGCTAGTAAGGATCACATAATTCCTAACAAAGTTTTGACACAGATTCCTAATTCGGGCATTCAGAACATATAGCACCTTGCTGTAAGCAAGCACATTCTCATTCAAAGTTGCAAGTTACTATGTAGGAACAAGTTTGTATAGGTATTTCAAAGATGCCCAGAACTGAGCTAAACATGGTATGTGTTCAACTCCTAGAAATAACTTCATGCCCCATCTCCCTTACTTCCAGCTAGTAAGGATCACATAATTCCTTTCAAAGTTTTGACACAGATTCCCAATTCGGGCATTCACAACATATAGCACTTTGCTGTAAGCAAGCACATTCTCATTCAAAGATGCAAATTACTATGTAGGAACAAGTTTGTATAGGTATTTCAAAGATGCCCAGAACTGAGCTAAACTTGGTATGTGTCCAACTCCTAGAAATAACTTCATGCCCCATCTCCCTTCTTCCAGGTAGTAAGGATCACATAATTCCTAACAAAGTTTTGACACAGATTCCCAATTCGGGCATTCAGAACATATAGCACGTTGCTGTAAGCAAGCACATTCTCATTCAAAGTTGCAAGTTACTATGTAGGAACAAGTTTGAATAGGACTTTCAAAGATGCCCAGAACTGAGCTAAACTTGGTATGTGTCCAACTCCTAGAAATAACTTCATGCCCCAACTCCCTTACTTCCAGCTAGTAAGGATCACATAATTCCTAACAAAGTTTTGACACAGATTCCCAATTCGGGCATTCAGAACATATAGCACGTTGCTGTAAGCAAGCACATTCTCATTCAAAGATGCAAGTTACTATGTAGGAACAAGTTTGTATAGGTATTTCAAAGATGCCCAGAACTGAGCTAAACTTGGTATGTGTCCAACTCCTAGAAATAACTTCATGCCCCATCTCACTTACTTCCAGCTAGTAAGGATCACATAATTCCTAACAAAGTTTTGACACAGATTCCCTATTCGGGCATTCAGAACATATAGCACGTTGCTGTAAGCAAGCACATTCTCATTCAAAGTTGCAAGTTACTATGCAGGAACAAGTTTGTGTAGGTATTTCAAAGATGCCCAGAACTGAGCTAAAGTGGGTATGTGTCCAACTCCTAGAAATAACTTCATGCCCCATCTCCCTTACTTCCAGCTAGTAAGGATCACATAATTCCTAACAAAGTTTTGACACAGATTCCCAATTCGGGCATTCAGAACATATAGCACGTTGCTGTAAGCAAGCACATTCTCATTCAAAGTTGCAAGTTACTATGTAGGAACAAGTTTGTATAGGTATTTCAAAGATGCCCAGAACTGAGCTAAACGTTGTAGGTCTCCAACTCCTAGAAATAACTTCATGTCCCATCTCCCTTACCTCAAGCTACTAAGGATCACATAATTCCTAAAAAAGATTTGACACAGATTCCCAATTCGGGCATTCAGAACATATAGCACGTTGCTGTAAGCAAGCACATTCTCATTCAAAGTTGCAAGTTACTATGTAGGAACAAGTTTGTATAGGTATTTTAAAGATGCCCAGAACTGAGTTAAAGTGAGTTGTGTCCAACTCCTAGAAATAACTTCATGCCCCATCTCCCTTACTTCCATTTAGTGAGGATCACATAATTCCTAACAAAGTTTTGACACAGATTCCCAATTCGGGCATTCAGAACATATAGCACGTTGCTGTAAGCAAGCACATTCTCATTCAAAGTTGCAAGTTACTATGTAGGAACAAGTTTGTATAGGTATTTTAAAGATGCCCAGAACTGGGCTACAGTGGGTATGTGTCCAACTCCTAGAAATAACTTCATGCCCCATCTCCCTTACTCCCATCTAGTAAGGATCACATAATTCCTAACAAAGTTTTGACACAGATTCCCAATTCGGGCATTCAGAACATATAGCACGTTGCTGTAAGCAAGCACATTCTCATTCAAGGTTGTAAGTTACTATGTAGGAACAAGTTTGTATAGGTATTTCAAAGATGCCCAGAACTGAGCTAAACGTTGTACGTCTCCAACTCCTAGAAATAACTTCATGCCCCATCTCCCTTACTTCCAGCTAGTGAGGATCACATAATTCCTAACAAAGTTTTGACACAGATTCCCAATTCGGGCATTCAAATCATATAGCACGTTGCTGTAAGCAAGCACATTCTCATTCAAAGTTGCAAGTTACTATGTAGGAACAAGTTTGTATAGGTATTTCAAAGATGCCCAGAACTGAGCTAAACATGGTATGTGTCCAACTCCTAGAAACAACTTCATTCCCCAACTCCCTTACTTCCAGCTAGTAAGGATCACATAATTCCTAAAAAAGTTTTGACACAGATTCCCAATTCGGGCATTCACAACATATAGCACGTTGCTCTAAGCAAGCACATTCTCATTCAAAGTTGCAAGTTACTATGTAGGAACAAGTTTGTATAGGTATTTCAAAGATGCCCAGAACTGAGCTAAACTTGGTGTGTGTCCAACTCCTAGAAATAACTTCATGACCCATCTCACTTACTTCCAGCTAGTAAGGATCACATAATTCCTAACAAAGTTTTGACACAGATTCCCTATTCGGGCATTCAGAACATATAGCACGTTGCTGTAAGCAAGCACATTCTCATTCAAAGTTGCAAGTTACTATGTAGGAACAAGTTTGTATAGGTATTTCAAAGATGCCCAGAACTGAGCTAAACTTGGTATGAGTCCAACTCCTAGAAATAACTTCATGCCCCAACTCCCTTACTTCCAGCTAGTAAGGATCACATAATTCCTAACAAAGTTTTGACACAGATTCCCAATTCGGGCATTCAGAACATATAGCACGTTGCTGTAACCAAGCACATTCTCATTCAAAGTTGCAAGTTACTATGTAGGAACAAGTTTGTATAGGTATTTCAAAGATGCCCAGAACTGAGCTAAACGTTGTATGTGTCCAACTCCTAGAAATAACTTCATGCCCCATCTCCCTTACTTCCAGCTAGTAAGGATCACATAATTCCTAACAAAGTTTTGACACAGATTCCCAATTCGGGCATTCAGAACATATAGCACGTTGCTGTAAGCAAGCACATTCTCATTCAAAGTTGCAAGTTACTATGTAGGAACAAGTTTGTATAGGTATTTCAAAGATGCCCAGAACTGAGCTAAACTTGGTATGTGTCCAACTCCTAGAAATAACTTCATGCCCCAACTCCCTTACTTCCAGCTAGTAAGGATCACATAATTCCTAACAAAGTTTTGACACAGATTCCCAATTCGGGCATTCAGAACATATAGCACGTTGCTGTAAGCAAGCACATTCTCATTCAAAGTTGCAAGTTACTATGTAGGAACAAGTTTGTATAGGTATTTCAAAGATGCCCAGAACTGAGCTAAACTTGGTATGTGTCCAACTCCTAGAAATAAGTTCATGCCCCAACTCCCTTACTTCCAGCTAGTAAGGATCACATAATTCCTAACAAAGTTTTGACACAGATTCCCAATTCGGGCATTCAGAACATATAGCACGTTGCTGTAAGCAAGCACATTCTCATTCAAAGATGCAAGTTACTATGTAGGAACAAGTTTGTATAGGTATTTCAAAGATGCCCAGAACTGAGCTAAACTTGGTATGTGTCCAACTCCTAGAAATAACTTCATGCCCCATCTCCCTTACTTCCAGCTAGTAAGGATCACATAATTCCTAACAAAGTTTTGACACAGATTCCCTATTCGGGCATTCAGAACATATAGCACGTTGCTGTAAGCAAGCACATTCTCATTCAAAGTTGCAAGTTACTATGTAGGAACAAGTTTGTATAGGTATTCCAAAGATGCCCAGAACTGAGCTAAACTTGGTATGTGTCCAACTCCTAGAAACAACTTCATGCCCCAACTCCCTTTCTTCCAGCTAGTAAGGATCACATAATTCCTAACAAAGTTTTGACACAGATTCCCAATTCGGGCTTTCACAACATATAGCACGTTGCTGTAAGCAAGCACATTCTCATTCAAAGTTGCAAGTTACTATGTAGGAACAAGTTTGTATAGGTATTTCAAAGATGCCCAGAACTGAGCTAAACTTGGTATGTGTCCAACTCCTAGAAATAACTTCATGCCCCATCTCCCTTACTTCCAGCTAGTAAGGATCACATAATTCCTAACAAAATTTTGACACAGATTCCCTATTCGGGCATTCAGAACATATAGCACGTTGCTGTAAGCAAGCACATTCTCATTCAAAGTTGCAAGTTACTATGTAGGAACAAGTTTGAATAGGACTTTCAAAGATGCCCAGAACTGAGCTAAACTTGGTATGTGTCCAACTCCTAGAAATAACTTCATGCCCCATCTCCCTTACTTCCAGCTAGTAAGGATCACATAATTCCTAACAAAGTTTTGACACAGATTCCCAATTCGGGCATTCAGAACATATAGCACGTTGCTGTAAGCAAGCACATTCTCATTCAAAGTTGCAAGTTACTATGTAGGAACAAGTTTGTATAGGTATTTCAAAGATGCCCAGAACTGAGCTAAACGTTGTATGTGTCCAACTCCTAGAAATAACTTCATGCCCCAACTCCCTTACTTCCAGCTAGTAAGGATCACATAATTCCTAACAAAGTTTTGACACAGATTCCCAATTCGGGCATTCAGAACATATAGCACGTTGCTGTAAGCAAGCACATTCTCATTCAAAGATGCAAGTTACTATGTAGGAACAAGTTTGTATAGGTATTTCAAAGATGCCCAGAACTGAGCTAAACTTGGTATGTGTCCAACTCCTAGAAATAACTTCATGCCCCATCTCCCTTACTTCCAGCTAGTAAGGATCACATAATTCCTAACAAAGTTTTGACACAGATTCCTAATTCGGGCATTCAGAACATATAGCACCTTGCTGTAAGCAAGCACATTCTCATTCAAAGTTGCAAGTTACTATGTAGGAACAAGTTTGTATAGGTATTTCAAAGATGCCCAGAACTGAGCTAAACATGGTATGTGTTCAACTCCTAGAAATAACTTCATGCCCCATCTCCCTTACTTCCAGCTAGTAAGGATCACATAATTCCTTTCAAAGTTTTGACACAGATTCCCAATTCGGGCATTCACAACATATAGCACTTTGCTGTAAGCAAGCACATTCTCATTCAAAGATGCAAATTACTATGTAGGAACAAGTTTGTATAGGTATTTCAAAGATGCCCAGAACTGAGCTAAACTTGGTATGTGTCCAACTCCTAGAAATAACTTCATGCCCCATCTCCCTTACTTCCAGGTAGTAAGGATCACATAATTCCTAACAAAGTTTTGACACAGATTCCCAATTCGGGCATTCAGAACATATAGCACGTTGCTGTAAGCAAGCACATTCTCATTCAAAGTTGCAAGTTACTATGTAGGAACAAGTTTGAATAGGACTTTCAAAGATGCCCAGAACTGAGCTAAACTTGGTATGTGTCCAACTCCTAGAAATAACTTCATGCCCCAACTCCCTTACTTCCAGCTAGTAAGGATCACATAATTCCTAACAAAGTTTTGACACAGATTCCCAATTCGGGCATTCAGAACATATAGCACCTTGCTGTAAGAAAGCACATTCTCATTCAAAGTTGCAAGTTACTATGTAGGAACAAGTTTGTATAGGTATTTCAAAGATGCCCAGAACTGAGCTAAACTTGGTATGTGTCCAACTCCTAGAAATAACTTCATGCCCCAACTCCCTTACTTCCAGCTAGTAAGGATCACATAATTCCTAACAAAGTTTTGACACAGATTCCCAATTCGGGCATTCAGAACATATAGCACGTTGCTGTAAGCAAGCACATTCTCATTCAAAGATGCAAGTTACTATGTAGGAACAAGTTTGTATAGGTATTTCAAAGATGCCCAGAACTGAGCTAAACTTGGTATGTGTCCAACTCCTAGAAATAACTTCATGCCCCATCTCCCTTACTTCCAGCTAGTAAGGATCACATAATTCCTAACAAAGTTTTGACACAGATTCCCTATTCGGGCATTCAGAACATATAGCACGTTGCTGTAAGCAAGCACATTCTCATTCAAAGTTGCAAGTTACTATGCAGGAACAAGTTTGTGTAGGTATTTCAAAGATGCCCAGAACTGAGCTAAAGTGGGTATGTGTCCAACTCCTAGAAATAACTTCATGCCCCATCTCCCTTACTTCCAGCTAGTAAGGATCACATAATTCCTAACAAAGTTTTGACACAGATTCCCAATTCGGGCATTCAGAACATATAGCACGTTGCTGTAAGCAAGCACATTCTCATTCAAAGTTGCAAGTTACTATGTAGGAACAAGTGTGTATAGGTATTTCAAAGATGCCCAGAACTGAGCTAAACGTTGTAGGTCTCCAACTCCTAGAAATAACTTCATGTCCCATCTCCCTTACCTCAAGCTACTAAGGATCACATAATTCCTAAAAAAGATTTGACACAGATTCCCAATTCGGGCATTCAGAACATATAGCACGTTGCTGTAAGCAAGCACATTCTCATTCAAAGTTGCAAGTTACTATGTAGGAACAAGTTTGTATAGGTATTTTAAAGATGCCCAGAACTGAGTTAAAGTGAGTATGTGTCCAACTCCTAGAAATAACTTCATGCCCCATCTCCCTTACTTCCATTTAGTGAGGATCAGATAATTCCTAACAAAGTTTTGACACAGATTCCCAATTCGGGCATTCAGAACATATAGCACGTTGCTGTAAGCAAGCACATTCTCATTCAAAGTTGCAAGTTACTATGTAGGAACAAGTTTGTATAGGTATTTTAAAGATGCCCAGAACTGGGCTACAGTGGGTATGTGTCCAACTCCTAGAAATAACTTCATGCCCCATCTCCCTTACTCCCATCTAGTAAGGATCACATAATTCCTAACAAAGTTTTGACACAGATTCCCAATTCGGGCATTCAGAACATATAGCACGTTGCTGTAAGCAAGCACATTCTCATTCAAGGTTGTAAGTTACTATGTAGGAACAAGTTTGTATAGGTATTTCAAAGATGCCCAGAACTGAGCTAAACGTTGTACGTCTCCAACTCCTAGAAATAACTTCATGCCCCATCTCCCTTACTTCCAGCTAGTGAGGATCACATAATTCCTAACAAAGTTTTGACACAGATTCCCAATTCGGGCATTCAAATCATATAGCACGTTGCTGTAAGCAAGCACATTCTCATTCAAAGTTGCAAGTTACTATGTAGGAACAAGTTTGTATAGGTATTTCAAAGATGCCCAGAACTGAGCTAAACGTTGTATGTCTCCAACTCCTAGAAATAACTTCATGCCCCATCTCCCTTACCTCCAGCTACTAAGGATCACATAATTCCTAACAAAGATTTGACACAGATTCCCAATTCGGACATTCAGAACATATAGCACGTTGCTGTAAGCAAGCACATTCTCATTCAAAGTTGCAAGTTACTATGTAGGAACAAGTTTGTATAGGTATTTTAAAGATGCCCAGAACTGAGCTAAAGTGGGTATGTGTCCAACTCCTAGAAATAACTTCATGCCCCATCTCCCTTACTTCCAGTTAGTGAGGATCACATAATTCCTAACAAAGTTTTGACACAGATTCCCAATTCGGGCATTCAGAACATATAGCACGTTGCTGTAAGCAAGCACATTCTCATTCAAAGTTGCAAGTTACTATGTAGGAACAAGTTTGTATAGGTATTTTAAAGATGCCCAGAACTGAGCTACAGTGGGTATGTGTCCAACTCCTAGAAATAACTTCATGCCCCATCTCCCTTACTCCCATCTAGTAAGGATCACATAATTCCTAACAAAGTTTTGACACAAATTCCCAATTCGGGCATTCAGAACATATAGCACGTTGCTGTAAGCAAGCACATTCTCATTCAAGGTTGTAAGTTACTATGTAGGAACAAGTTTGTATAGGTATTTCAAAGATGCCCAGAACTGAGCTAAACGTTGTACGTCTCCAACTCCTAGAAATAACTTCATGCCCCATCTCCCTTACTTCCAGCTCGTAAGGATCACATAATTCCTAACAAAGTTTTGACACAGATTCCCAATTCGGGCATTCAGAACATATAGCACGTTGCTGTAAGCAAGCACATTCTCATTCAATGTTGCAAGTTACTATGTAGGAACAAGTTTGTATAGGTATTTCAAAGATGCCCAGAACTGAGCTAAACTTGGTATGTGTCCAACTCCTAGAAATAACTTCATGCCCCAACTCCCTTACTTCCAGCTAGTAATGATCACATAATTCCTAACAAAGTTTTGACACAGATTCCCAATTCGGGCATTCAGAACATATAGCACGTTGCTGTAAGCAAGCACATTCTCATTCAAAGATGCAAGTTACTATGTAGGAACAAGTTTGTATAGGTATTTCAAAGATGCCCAGCACTGAGCTAAACTTGGTATGTGTCCAACTCCTAGAAATAACTTCATGCCCCATCTCCCTTACTTCCAGCTAGTAAGGATCACATAATTCCTAACAAAGTTTTGACACAGATTCCCTATTCGGGCATTCAGAACATATAGCACGTTGCTGTAAGCAAGCACATTCTCATTCAAAGTTGCAAGTTACTATGTAGGAACAAGTTTGTATAGGTATTCCAAAGATGCCCAGAACTGAGCTAAACTTGGTATGTGTCCAACTCCTAGAAACAACTTCATGCCCCAACTCCCTTACTTCCAGCTAGTAAGGATCACATAATTCCTAACAAAGTTTTGACACAGATTCCCAATTCGGGCTTTCACAACATATAGCACGTTGCTGTAAGCAAGCACATTCTCATTCAAAGTTGCAAGTTACTATGTAGGAACAAGTTTGTATAGGTATTTCAAAGATGCCCAGAACTGAGCTAAACTTGGTATGTGTCCAACTCCTAGAAATAACTTCATGCCCCATCTCCCTTACTTCCAGCTAGTAAGGATCACATAATTCCTAACAAAGTTTTGACACAGATTCCCTATTTGGGCATTCAGAACATATAGCACGTTGCTGTAAGCAAGCACATTCTCATTCAAAGTTGCAAGTTACTATGTAGGAACAAGTTTTTATAGGTATTCCAAAGATGCCCAGAACTGAGCTAAAGTTGGTATGTGTCCAACTCCTAGAAATAACTTCATGCCCCAACTCCCTTACTTCCAGCTAGTAAGGATCACATAATTTCTAACAAAGTTTTGACACAGATTCCCAATTCGGGCATTCAGAACATATAGCACGTTGCTGTAAGCAAGCACATTCTCATTCAAAGTTGCAAGTTACTATGTAGGAACAAGTATGTATAGGTACTTCAAAGATGCCCAGAACTGAGGTAAACTTGGTATGTGTCCAACTCCTAGAAATAACTTCATGCCCCATCTCCCTTACTTCCAGCTAGTAAGGATCACATAATTCCTAACAAAGTTTTGACACAGATTCCTAATTCGGGCATTCAGAACATATAGCACCTTGCTGTAAGCAAGCACATTCTCATTCAAAGTTGCAAGTTACTATGTAGGAACAAGTTTGTATAGGTATTTCAAAGATGCCCAGAACTGAGCTAAACATGGTATGTGTTCAACTCCTAGAAATAACTTCATGCCCCATCTCCCTTACTTCCAGCTAGTAAGGATCACATAATTCCTTTCAAAGTTTTGACACAGATTCCCAATTCGGGCATTCACAACATATAGCACTTTGCTGTAAGCAAGCACATTCTCATTCAAAGATGCAAATTACTATGTAGGAACAAGTTTGTATAGGTATTTCAAAGATGCCCAGAACTGAGCTAAACTTGGTATGTGTCCAACTCCTAGAAATAACTTCATGCCCCATCTCCCTTACTTCCAGGTAGTAAGGATCACATAATTCCTAACAAAGTTTTGACACAGATTCCCAATTCGGGCATTCAGAACATATAGCACGTTGCTGTAAGCAAGCACATTCTCATTCAAAGTTGCAAGTTACTATGTAGGAACAAGTTTGAATAGGACTTTCAAAGATGCCCAGAACTGAGCTAAACTTGGTATGTGTCCAACTCCTAGAAATAACTTCATGCCCCAACTCCCTTACTTCCAGCTAGTAAGGATCACATAATTCCTAACAAAGTTTTGACACAGATTCCCAATTCGGGCATTCAGAACATATAGCACGTTGCTGTAAGCAAGCACATTCTCATTCAAAGATGCAAGTTACTATGTAGGAACAAGTTTGTATAGGTATTTCAAAGATGCCCAGAACTGAGCTAAACTTGGTATGTGTCCAACTCCTAGAAATAACTTCATGCCCCATCTCACTTACTTCCAGCTAGTAAGGATCACATAATTCCTAACAAAGTTTTGACACAGATTCCCTATTCGGGCATTCAGAACATATAGCACGTTGCTGTAAGCAAGCACATTCTCATTCAAAGTTGCAAGTTACTATGCAGGAACAAGTTTGTGTAGGTATTTCAAAGATGCCCAGAACTGAGCTAAAGTGGGTATGTGTCCAACTCCTAGAAATAACTTCATGCCCCATCTCCCTTACTTCCAGCTAGTAAGGATCACATAATTCCTAACAAAGTTTTGACACAGATTCCCAATTCGGGCATTCAGAACATATAGCACGTTGCTGTAAGCAAGCACATTCTCATTCAAAGTTGCAAGTTACTATGTAGGAACAAGTTTGTATAGGTATTTCAAAGATGCCCAGAACTGAGCTAAACGTTGTAGGTCTCCAACTCCTAGAAATAACTTCATGTCCCATCTCCCTTACCTCAAGCTACTAAGGATCACATAATTCCTAAAAAAGATTTGACACAGATTCCCAATTCGGGCATTCAGAACATATAGCACGTTGCTGTAAGCAAGCACATTCTCATTCAAAGTTGCAAGTTACTATGTAGGAACAAGTTTGTATAGGTATTTTAAAGATGCCCAGAACTGAGTTAAAGTGAGTTGTGTCCAACTCCTAGAAATAACTTCATGCCCCATCTCCCTTACTTCCATTTAGTGAGGATCACATAATTCCTAACAAAGTTTTGACACAGATTCCCAATTCGGGCATTCAGAACATATAGCACGTTGCTGTAAGCAAGCACATTCTCATTCAAAGTTGCAAGTTACTATGTAGGAACAAGTTTGTATAGGTATTTTAAAGATGCCCAGAACTGGGCTACAGTGGGTATGTGTCCAACTCCTAGAAATAACTTCATGCCCCATCTCCCTTACTCCCATCTAGTAAGGATCACATAATTCCTAACAAAGTTTTGACACAGATTCCCAATTCGGGCATTCAGAACATATAGCACGTTGCTGTAAGCAAGCACATTCTCATTCAAGGTTGTAAGTTACTATGTAGGAACAAGTTTGTATAGGTATTTCAAAGATGCCCAGAACTGAGCTAAACGTTGTACGTCTCCAACTCCTAGAAATAACTTCATGCCCCATCTCCCTTACTTCCAGCTAGTGAGGATCACATAATTCCTAACAAAGTTTTGACACAGATTCCCAATTCGGGCATTCAAATCATATAGCACGTTGCTGTAAGCAAGCACATTCTCATTCAAAGTTGCAAGTTACTATGTAGGAACAAGTTTGTATAGGTATTTCAAAGATGCCCAGAACTGAGCTAAACATGGTATGTGTCCAACTCCTAGAAACAACTTCATGCCCCAACTCCCTTACTTCCAGCTAGTAAGGATCACATAATTCCTAACAAAGTTTTGACACAGATTCCCAATTCGGGCATTCAGAACATATAGCACGTTGCTGTAAGCAAGCACATTCTCATTCAAAGATGCAAGTTACTATGTAGGAACAAGTTTGTATAGGTATTTCAAAGATGCCCAGAACTGAGCTAAACTTGGTATGTGTCCAACTCCTAGAAATAACTTCATGCCCCATCTCACTTACTTCCAGCTAGTAAGGATCACATAATTCCTAACAAAGTTTTGACACAGATTCCCTATTCGGGCATTCAGAACATATAGCACGTTGCTGTAAGCAAGCACATTCTCATTCAAAGTTGCAAGTTACTATGCAGGAACAAGTTTGTGTAGGTATTTCAAAGATGCCCAGAACTGAGCTAAAGTGGGTATGTGTCCAACTCCTAGAAATAACTTCATGCCCCATCTCCCTTACTTCCAGCTAGTAAGGATCACATAATTCCTAACAAAGTTTTGACACAGATTCCCAATTCGGGCATTCAGAACATATAGCACGTTGCTGTAAGCAAGCACATTCTCATTCAAAGTTGCAAGTTACTATGTAGGAACAAGTTTGTATAGGTATTTCAAAGATGCCCAGAACTGAGCTAAACGTTGTAGGTCTCCAACTCCTAGAAATAACTTCATGTCCCATCTCCCTTACCTCAAGCTACTAAGGATCACATAATTCCTAAAAAAGATTTGACACAGATTCCCAATTCGGGCATTCAGAACATATAGCACGTTGCTGTAAGCAAGCACATTCTCATTCAAAGTTGCAAGTTACTATGTAGGAACAAGTTTGTATAGGTATTTTAAAGATGCACAGAACTGAGTTAAAGTGAGTTGTGTCCAACTCCTAGAAATAACTTCATGCCCCATCTCCCTTACTTCCATTTAGTGAGGATCACATAATTCCTAACAAAGTTTTGACACAGATTCCCAATTCGGGCATTCAGAACATATAGCACGTTGCTGTAAGCAAGCACATTCTCATTCAAAGTTGCAAGTTACTATGTAGGAACAAGTTTGTATAGGTATTTTAAAGATGCCCAGAACTGGGCTACAGTGGGTATGTGTCCAACTCCTAGAAATAACTTCATGCCCCATCTCCCTTACTCCCATCTAGTAAGGATCACATAATTCCTAACAAAGTTTTGACACAGATTCCCAATTCGGGCATTCAGAAAATATAGCACGTTGCTGTAAGCAAGCACATTCTCATTCAAGGTTGTAAGTTACTATGTAGGAACAAGTTTGTATAGGTATTTCAAAGATGCCCAGAACTGAGCTAAACGTTGTACGTCTCCAACTCCTAGAAATAACTTCATGCCCCATCTCCCTTACTTCCAGCTAGTGAGGATCACATAATTCCTAACAAAGTTTTGACACAGATTCCCAATTCGGGCATTCAAATCATATAGCACGTTGCTGTAAGCAAGCACATTCTCATTCAAAGTTGCAAGTTACTATGTAGGAACAAGTTTGTATAGGTATTTCAAAGATGCCCAGAACTGAGCTAAACATGGTATGTGTCCAACTCCTAGAAACAACTTCATTCCCCAACTCCCTTACTTCCAGCTAGTAAGGATCACATAATTCCTAAAAAAGTTTTGACACAGATTCCCAATTCGGGCATTCACAACATATAGCACGTTGCTCTAAGCAAGCACATTCTCATTCAAAGTTGCAAGTTACTATGTAGGAACAAGTTTGTATAGGTATTTCAAAGATGCCCAGAACTGAGCTAAACTTGGTGTGTGTCCAACTCCTAGAAATAACTTCATGACCCATCTCACTTACTTCCAGCTAGTAAGGATCACATAATTCCTAACAAAGTTTTGACACAGATTCCCTATTCGGGCATTCAGAACATATAGCACGTTGCTGTAAGCAAGCACATTCTCATTCAAAGTTGCAAGTTACTATGTAGGAACAAGTTTGTATAGGTATTTCAAAGATGCCCAGAACTGAGCTAAACTTGGTATGTGTCCAACTCCTAGAAATAACTTCATGCCCCAACTCCCTTACTTCCAGCTGGTAAGGATCACATAATTCCTAACAAAGTTTTGACACAGATTCCCAATTCGGGCATTCAGAACATATAGCACGTTGCTGTAACCAAGCACATTCTCATTCAAAGTTGCAAGTTACTATGTAGGAACAAGTTTGTATAGGTATTTCAAAGATGCCCAGAACTGAGCTAAACGTTGTATGTGTCCAACTCCTAGAAATAACTTCATGCCCCATCTCCCTTACTTCCAGCTAGTAAGGATCACATAATTCCTAACAAAGTTTTGACACAGATTCCCAATTCGGGCATTCAGAACATATAGCACGTTGCTGTAAGCAAGCACATTCTCATTCAAAGTTGCAAGTTACTATGTAGGAACAAGTTTGTATAGGTATTTCAAAGATGCCCAGAACTGAGCTAAACTTGGTATGTGTCCAACTCCTAGAAATAACTTCATGCCCCAACTCCCTTACTTCCAGCTAGTAAGGATCACATAATTCCTAACAAAGTTTTGACACAGATTCCCAATTCGGGCATTCAGAACATATAGCACGTTGCTGTAAGCAAGCACATTCTCATTCAAAGTTGCAAGTTACTATGTAGGAACAAGTTTGTATAGGTATTTCAAAGATGCCCAGAACTGAGCTAAACTTGGTATGTGTCCAACTCCTAGAAATAAGTTCATGCCCCAACTCCCTTACTTCCAGCTAGTAAGGATCACATAATTCCTAACAAAGTTTTGACACAGATTCCCAATTCGGGCATTCAGAACATATAGCACGTTGCTGTAAGCAAGCACATTCTCATTCAAAGATGCAAGTTACTATGTAGGAACAAGTTTGTATAGGTATTTCAAAGATGCCCAGAACTGAGCTAAACTTGGTATGTGTCCAACTCCTAGAAATAACTTCATGCCCCATCTCCCTTACTTCCAGCTAGTAAGGATCACATAATTCCTAACAAAGTTTTGACACAGATTCCCTATTCGGGCATTCAGAACATATAGCACGTTGCTGTGAGCAAGCACATTCTCATTCAAAGTTGCAAGTTACTATGTAGGAACAAGTTTGTATAGGTATTTCAAAGATGCCCAGAACTGTGCTAAACTTGGTATGTGTCCAACTCCTAGAAATACCTTCATGCCCCAACTCCCTTACTTCCAGCTAGTAAGGATCACATAATTCCTAACAAATTTTGACACAGATTCCCAATTCGGGCATTCAGAACATATAGCACGTTGCTGTAAGAAAGCACATTCTCATTCAAAGTTGCAAGTTACTATGTAGGAACAAGTTTGTATAGGTATTTCAAAGATGCCCAGAACTGAGCTAAACTTGGTATGTGTCCAACTCCTAGAAATAACTTCATGCCCCATCTCCCTTACTTCCAGCTCGTAAGGATCACATAATTCCTAACAAAGTTTTGACACAGATTCCCAATTCGGGCATTCAGAACATATAGCACGTTGCTGTAAGCAAGCACATTCTCATTCAAAGTTGCAAGTTACTATGTAGGAACAAGTTTGTATAGGTATTTCAAAGATGCCCAGAACTGAGCTAAACTTGGTATGTGTCCAACTCCTAGAAATAACTTCATGCCCCAACTCCCTTACTTCCAGCTAGTAAGGATCACATAATTCCTAACAAAGTTTTGACACAGATTCCCAATTCGGGCATTCAGAACATATAGCACGTTGCTGTAAGCAAGCACATTCTCATTCAAAGATGCAAGTTACTATGTAGGAACAAGTTTGTATAGGTATTTCAAAGATGCCCAGAACTGAGCTAAACTTGGTATGTGTCCAACTCCTAGAAATAACTTCATGCCCCATCTCCCTTACTTCCAGCTAGTAAGGATCACATAATTCCTAACAAAGTTTTGACACAGATTCCCTATTCGGGCATTCAGAACATATAGCACGTTGCTGTAAGCAAGCACATTCTCATTCAAAGTTTCAAGTTACTATGTAGGAACAAGTTTGTATAGGTATTCCAAAGATGCCCAGAACTGAGCTAAACTTGGTATGTGTCCAACTCCTAGAAACAACTTCATGCCCCAACTCCCTTTCTTCCAGCTAGTAAGGATCACATAATTCCTAACAAAGTTTTGACACAGATTCCCAATTCGGGCTTTCACAACATATAGCACGTTGCTGTAAGCAAGCACATTCTCATTCAAAGTTGCAAGTTACTATGTAGGAACAAGTTTGTATAGGTATTTCAAAGATGCCCAGAACTGAGCTAAACTTGGTATGTGTCCAACTCCTAGAAATAACTTCATGCCCCATCTCCCTTACTTCCAGCTAGTAAGGATCACATAATTCCTAACAAAGTTTTGACACAGATTCCCTATTCGGGCATTCAGAACATATAGCACGTTGCTGTAAGCAAGCACATTCTCATTCAAAGTTGCATGTTACTATGTAGGAACAAGTTTGAATAGGACTTTCAAAGATGCCCAGAACTGAGCTAAACTTGGTATGTGTCCAACTCCTAGAAATAACTTCATGCCCCATCTCCCTTACTTCCAGCTAGTAAGGATCACATAATTCCTAACAAAGTTTTGACACAGATTCCCAATTCGGGCATTCAGATATATAGCACGTTGCTGTAAGCAAGCACATTCTCATTCAAAGTTGCAAGTTACTATGTAGGAACAAGTTTGTATAGGTATTTCAAAGATGCCCAGAACTGAGCTAAACGTTGTATGTGTCCAACTCCTAGAAATAACTTCATGCCCCAACTCCCTTACTTCCAGCTAGTAAGGATCACATAATTCCTAACAAAGTTTTGACACAGATTCCCAATTCGGGCATTCAGAACATATAGCACGTTGCTGTAAGCAAGCACATTCTCATTCAAAGATGCAAGTTTCTATGTAGGAACAAGTTTGTATAGGTATTTCAAAGATGCCCAGAACTGAGCTAAACTTGGTATGTGTCCAACTCCTAGAAATAACTTCATGCCCCATCTCCCTTACTTCCAGCTAGTAAGGATCACATAATTCCTAAAAAAGTTTTGACACAGATTCCCTATTCGGGCATTCAGAACATATAGCACGTTGCTGTAAGCAAGCACATTCTCATTCAAAGTTGCAAGTTACTATGTAGGAACAAGTTTGTATAGGTATTCCAAAGATGCCCAGAACTGAGCTAAACTTGGTATGTGTCCAACTCCTAGAAACAACTTCATGCCCCAACTCCCTTTCTTCCAGCTAGTAAGGATCACATAATTCCTAACAAAGTTTTGACACAGATTCCCAATTCGGGCTTTCACAACATATAGCACGTTGCTGTAAGCAAGCACATTCTCATTCAAAGTTGCAAGTTACTATGTAGGAACAAGTTTGTATAGGTATTTCAAAGATGCCCAGAACTGAGCTAAACTTGGTATGTGTCCAACTCCTAGAAATAACCTCATGCCCCATCTCCCTTACTTCCAGCTAGTAAGGATCACATAATTCCTAACAAAGTTTTGACACAGATTCCCTATTCGGGCATTCAGAACATATAGCACGTTGCTGTAAGCAAGCACATTCTCATTCAAAGTTGCAAGTTACTATGTAGGAACAAGTTTGAATAGGACTTTCAAAGATGCCCAGAACTGAGCTAAACTTGGTATGTGTCCAACTCCTAGAAATAACTTCATGCCCCATCTCCCTTACTTCCAGCTAGTAAGGATCACATAATTCCTAACAAAGTTTTGACACAGATTCCCAATTCGGGCATTCAGAACATATAGCACGTTGCTGTAAGCAAGCACATTCTCATTCAAAGTTGCAAGTTACTATGTAGGAACAAGTTTGTATAGGTATTTCAAAGATGCCCAGAACTGAGCTAAACGTTGTATGTGTCCAACTCCTAGAAATAACTTCATGCCCCAACTCCCTTACTTACAGCTAGTAAGGATCACATAATTCCTAACAAAGTTTTGACACAGATTCCCAATTCGGGCATTCAGAACATATAGCACGTTGCTGTAAGCAAGCACATTCTCATTCAAAGATGCAAGTTACTATGTAGGAACAAGTTTGTATAGGTATTTCAAAGATGCCCAGAACTGAGCTAAACTTGGTATGTGTCCAACTCCTAGAAATAACTTCATGCCCCATCTCCCTTACTTCCAGCTAGTAAGGATCACATAATTCCTAACAAAGTTTTGACACAGATTCCCTATTCGGGCATTCAGAACATATAGCACGTTGCTGTAAGCAAGCACATTCTCATTCAAAGTTGCAAGTTACTATGTAGGAACAAGTTTGTATAGGTATTTCAAAGATGCCCAGAACTGAGCTAAACTTGGTATGTGTCCAACTTCTAGAAATAACTTCATGCCCCATCTCCCTTACTTCCAGCTAGTAAGGATCACATAATTCCTAACAAAGTTTTGACACAGATTCCCAATTCGGGCATTCAGAACATATAGCACGTTGCTGTGAGCAAGCACATTCTCATTCAAAGTTGCAAGTTACTATGTAGGAACAAGTTTGTATAGGTATTTCAAAGATGCCCAGAACTGTGCTAAACTTGGTATGTGTCCAACTCCTAGAAATACCTTCATGCCCCAACTCCCTTACTTCCAGCTAGTAAGGATCACATAATTCCTAACAAATTTTGACACAGATTCCCAATTCGGGCATTCAGAACATATAGCACGTTGCTGTAAGAAAGCACATTCTCATTCAAAGTTGCAAGTTACTATGTAGGAACAAGTTTGTATAGCTATTTCAAAGATGCCCAGAACTGAGCTAAACTTGGTATGTGTCCAACTCCTAGAAATAACTTCATGCCCCATCTCCCTTACTTCCAGCTCGTAAGGATCACATAATTCCTAACAAAGTTTTGACACAGATTCCCAATTCGGGCATTCAGAGCATATAGCACGTTGCTGTAAGCAAGCACATTCTCATTCAAAGATGCAAGTTACTATGTAGGAACAAGTTTGTATAGGTATTTCAAAGATGCCCAGAACTGAGCTAAACTTGGTATGTGTCCAACTCCTAGAAATAACTTCATGCCCCATCTCCCTTACTTCCAGCTAGTAAGGATC
The DNA here is from genome assembly GCF_020826845.1 of Diceros bicornis minor. Classification (NCBI taxonomy): domain Eukaryota; kingdom Metazoa; phylum Chordata; class Mammalia; order Perissodactyla; family Rhinocerotidae; genus Diceros; species Diceros bicornis. The sequence goes on from NC_080744.1 coordinate 99,136,533, forward strand.
ACATAATTCCTAACAAAGTTTTGACACAGATTCCCTATTCGGGCATTCAGAACATATAGCACGTTGCTGTAAGCAAGCACATTCTCATTCAAAGTTGCAAGTTACTATGTAGGAACAAGTTTGTATAGGTATTTCAAAGATGCCCAGAACTGAGCTAAACTTGGTATGTGTCCAACTCCTAGAAATAAGTTCATGCCCCATCTCCCTTACTTCCAGCTAGTAAGGATCACATAATTCCTAACAAAGTTTTGACACAGATTCCCAATTCGGGCATTCAGAACATATAGCACGTTGCTGTGAGCAAGCACATTCTCATTCAAAGTTGCAAGTTACTATGTAGGAACAAGTTTGTATAGGTATTTCAAAGATGCCCAGAACTGTGCTAAACTTGGTATGTGTCCAACTCCTAGAAATACCTTCATGCCCCAACTCCCTTACTTCCAGCTAGTAAGGATCACATAATTCCTAACAAATTTTGACACAGATTCCCAATTCGGGCATTCAGAACATATAGCACGTTGCTGTAAGAAAGCACATTCTCATTCAAAGTTGCAAGTTACTATGTAGGAACAAGTTTGTATAGGTATTTCAAAGATGCCCAGAACTGAGCTAAACTTGGTATGTGTCCAACTTCTAGAAATAACTTCATGCCCCATCTCCCTTACTTCCAGCTAGTAAGGATCACATAATTCCTAACAAAGTTTTGACACAGATTCCCAATTCGGGCATTCAGAACATATAGCACGTTGCTGTGAGCAAGCACATTCTCATTCAAAGTTGCAAGTTACTATGTAGGAACAAGTTTGTATAGGTATTTCAAAGATGCCCAGAACTGTGCTAAACTTTGTATGTGTCCAACTCCTAGAAATACCTTCATGCCCCAACTCCCTTACTTCCAGCTAGTAAGGATCACATAATTCCTAACAAATTTTGACACAGATTCCCAATTCGGGCATTCAGAACATATAGCACGTTGCTGTAAGAAAGCACATTCTCATTCAAAGTTGCAAGTTACTATGTAGGAACAAGTTTGTATAGGTATTTCAAAGATGCCCAGAACTGAGCTAAACTTGGTATGTGTCCAACTCCTAGAAATAACTTCATGCCCCATCTCCCTTACTTCCAGCTCGTAAGGATCACATAATTCCTAACAAAGTTTTGACACAGATTCCCAATTCGGGCATTCAGAACATATAGCACGTTGCTGTAAGCAAGCACATTCTCATTCAAAGTTGCAAGTTACTATGTAGGAACAAGTTTGTATAGGTATTTCAAAGATGCCCAGAACTGAGCTAAACTTGGTATGTGTCCAACTCCTAGAAATAACTTCATGCCCCATCTCCCTTACTTCCAGCTCGTAAGGATCACATAATTCCTAACAAAGTTTTGACACAGATTCCCAATTCGGGCATTCAGAACATATAGCACGTTGCTGTAAGCAAGCACATTCTCATTCAAAGTTGCAAGTTACTATGTAGGAACAAGTTTGTATAGGTATTTCAAAGATGCCCAGAACTGAGCTAAACGTTGTATGTGTCCAACTCCTAGAAATAACTTCATGCCCCAACTCCCTTACTTCCAGCTAGTAAGGATCACATAATTCCTAACAAAGTTTTGACACAGATTCCCAATTCGGGCATTCAGAACATATAGCACGTTGCTGTAAGCAAGCACATTCTCATTCAAAGATGCAAGTTACTATGTAGGAACAAGTTTGTATAGGTATTTCAAAGATGCCCAGGACTGAGCTAAACTTGGTATGTGTCCAACTCCTAGAAATAACTTCATGCCCCATCTCCCTTACTTCCAGCTAGTAAGGATCACATAATTCCTAACAAAGTTTTGACACAGATTCCTAATTCGGGCATTCAGAACATATAGCACCTTGCTGTAAGCAAGCACATTCTCATTCAAAGTTGCAAGTTACTATGTAGGAACAAGTTTGTATAGGTATTTCAAAGATGCCCAGAACTGAGCTAAACATGGTATGTGTTCAACTCCTAGAAATAACTTCATGCCCCATCTCCCTTACTTCCAGCTAGTAAGGATCACATAATTCCTTTCAAAGTTTTGACACAGATTCCCAATTCGGGCATTCACAACATATAGCACTTTGCTGTAAGCAAGCACATTCTCATTCAAAGATGCAAATTACTATGTAGGAACAAGTTTGTATAGGTATTTCAAAGATGCCCAGAACTGAGCTAAACTTGGTATGTGTCCAACTCCTAGAAATAACTTCATGCCCCATCTCCCTTACTTCCAGCTAGTAAGGATCACATAATTCCTAACAAAGTTTTGACACAGATTCCCAATTCGGGCATTCAGAACATATAGCACGTTGCTGTAAGCAAGCACATTCTCATTCAAAGTTGCAAGTTACTATGTAGGAACAAGTTTGTGTAGGTATTTCAAAGATGCCCAGAACTGAGCTAAAGTGGGTATGTGTCCAACTCCTAGAAATAACTTCATGCCCCATCTCCCTTACTTCCAGCTAGTAAGGATCACATAATTGCTAACAAAGTTTTGACACAGATTCCCAATTCGGGCATTCAGAACATATAGCACGTTGCTGTAAGCAAGCACATTCTCATTCAAAGTTGCAAGTTACTATGTAGGAACAAGTTTGTATAGGTATTTCAAAGATGCCCAGAACTGAACTAAATTTGGTATGTCTCCAACTCCTAGAAATAACTTCATGCCCCATCTCCCTTACTTCCAGCTAGTAAGGATCACATAATTCCCAACAAGGTTTTGACACAGATTCCCATTCGGGCATTCAGAACATATAGCACGTTGCTGTAAGCAAGCACATTCTCATTCAAAGTTGCAAGTTACTATGTAGGAACAAGTTTGTATAGGTATTTCAAAGATGCCCAGAACTGAGCTAAAGTTGGAATGTGTCCAACTCCTAGAAACAACTTCATGCCCAAACTCCCTTACTTCCAGCTAGTAAGGATCACATAATTCCTAACAAAGTTTTGACACAGATTCCCAATTCGGGCATTCACAACATATAGCACGTTGCTGTAAGCAAGCACATTCTCATTCAAAGTTGCAAGTTACTATGTAGGAACAAGTTTGTATAGGTATTTCAAAGATGCCCAGAACTGAGCTAAACTTGGTATGTGTCCAACTCCTAGAAATAACTTCATGCCCCATCTCCCTTACTTCCAGCTAGTAAGGATCACATAATTCCTAACAAAGTTTTGACACAGATTCCCAATTCGGGCATTCAGAACATATAGCACGTTGCTGTAAGCAAGCACATTCTCATTCAAAGTTGCAAGTTACTATGTAGGAACAAGTTTGTATAGGTATTTCAAAGATGCCCAGAACTGAGCTAAACGTTGTATGTGTCCAACTCCTAGAAATAACTTCATGCCCCATCTCCCTTACTTCCAGCTAGTAAGGATCACATAATTCCTAACAAAGTTTTGACACAGATTCCCAATTCGGGCATTCAGAACATATAGCACGTTGCTGTAAGCAAGCACATTCTCATTCAAAGTTGCAAGTTACTATGTAGGAACAAGTTTGTATAGGTATTTCAAAGATGCCGAGAACTGAGCTAAACTTGGTATGTGTCCAACTCCTAGAAATAACTTCATGCCCCAACTCCCTTACTTCCAGCTAGTAAGGATCACATAATTCCTAAAAAGTTTTGACACAGATTCCCAATTCGGGCATTCAGAACATATAGCACCTTGCTGTAAGAAAGCACATTCTCATTCAAAGTTGCAAGTTACTATGTAGGAACAAGTTTGTATAGGTATTTCAAAGATGCCCAGAACTGAGCTAAACTTGGTATGTGTCCAACTCCTAGAAATAACTTCATGCCCCATCTCCCTTACTTCCAGCTAGTAAGGATCACATAATTCCTAACAAAGTTTTGACACAGATTCCCTATTCGGGCATTCAGAACATATAGCACGTTGCTGTAAGCAAGCACATTCTCATTCAAAGTTGCAAGTTACTATGTAGGAACAAGTTTGTATAGGTATTCCAAAGATGCCCAGAACTGAGCTAAACTTGGTATGTGTCCAACTCCTAGAAATAACTTCATGCCCCAACTCCCTTACTTCCAGCTAGTAAGGATCACATAATTTCTAACAAAGTTTTGACACAGATTCCCAATTCGGGCATTCACAACATATAGCACGTTGCTGTAAGAAAGCACATTCTCATTCAAAGTTGCAAGTTACTATGTAGGAACAAGTTTGTATAGGTACTTCAAAGATGCCCAGAACTGTGCTAAACTTGGTATGTGTCCAACTCCTAGAAATACCTTCGTGACCCAACTCCCTTACTTCCAGCTAGTAAGGATCACATCCTTCCTAACAAATTTTGACACAGATTCCCTATTCGGGCATTCAGAACATATAGCACGTTGCTGTAAGCAAGCACATTCTCATTCAAAGTTGCAAGTTACTATGTAGGAACAAGTTTGTATAGGTATTTCAAAGATGCCCAGAACTGAGCTAAACTTGGTATGTGTCCAACTCCTAGAAATAACTTCATGCCCCATCTCCCTTACTTCCAGCTAGTAAGGATCACATAATTCCTAACAAAGTTTTGACACAGATTCCCAATTCGGGCATTCAGAACATATAGCACGTTGATGTGAGCAAGCACATTCTCATTCAAAGTTGCAAGTTACTATGTAGGAACAAGTTTGAATAGGACTTTCAAAGATGCCCAGAACTGAGCTAAACTTGGTATGAGTCCAACTCCTAGAAATAACTTCATGCCCCATCTCCCTTACTTCCAGCTAGTAAGGATCACATAATTCCTAACAAAGGTTTGACACAGATTCCCAATTCGGGCATTCAGAACATATAGCACGTTGCTGTAAGCAAGCACATTCTCATTCAAAGTTGCAAGTTACTATGTAGGAACAAGTTTGTATAGGTATTTCAAAGATGCCCAGAACTGTGCTAAACTTGGTATGTGTCCAACTCCTAGAAATACATTCATGCCCCAACTCCCTTACTTCCAGCTAGTAAGGATCACATCATTCCTAACAAATTTTGACACAGATTCCCAATTCGGGCATTCAGAACATATAGCACGTTGCTGTAAGAAAGCACATTCTCATTCAAAGTTGCAAGTTAATATGTAGGAACAAGTTTGTATAGGTATTTCAAAGATGCCCAGAACTGAGCTAAACTTGGTATGTGTCCAACTCCTAGAAATAACTTCATGCCCCATCTCCCTTACTTCCAGCTAGTAAGGATCACATAATTCCTAACAAAGTTTTGACACAGATTCCCAATTCGGGCATTCAGAACATATAGCACGTTGATGTAAGCAAGCACATTCTCATTCAAAGTTGCAAGTTACTATGTAGGAACAAGTTTGAATAGGACTTTCAAAGATGCCCAGAACTGAGCTAAACTTGGTATGTGTCCAACTCCTAGAAATAACTTCATGCCCCAACTCCCTTACTTCCAGCTAGTAAGGATCACATAATTCCTAACAAAGTTTTGACACAGATTCCCAATTCGGGCATTCAGAACATATAGCACGTTGCTGTAAGCAAGCACATTCTCATTCAAAGTTGCAAGTTACTATGTAGGAACAAGTTTGTATAGGTACTTCAAAGATGCCCAGAACTGAGGTAAACTTGGTATGTGTCCAACTCCTAGAAATAACTTCATGCCCCATCTCCCTTACTTGCAGCTAGTAAGGATCACATAATTCCTAACAAAGTTTTGACACAGATTCCCAATTCGGGCATTCAGAACATATAGCACGTTGCTGTAAGCAAGCACATTCTCATTCAAAGTTGCAAGTTAGTATGTAGGAACAAGTTTGTATAGGTATTTCAAAGATGCCCAGAATTGAGCTAAACATGGTATGTGTTCAACTCCTAAAAATAACTTCATGCCCCATCTCCCTTACTTCCAGCTAGTAAGGATCACATAATTCCTAACAAAGTTTTGACACAGATTCCCAATTCGGGCATTCACAACATATAGCACTTTGCTGTAAGCAAGCACATTCTCATTCAAAGATGCAAATTACTATGTAGGAACAAGTTTGCATAGGTATTTCAAAGATGCCCAGAACTGAGCTAAACTTGGTATGTGTCCAACTCCTAGAAATAACTTCATGCCCCATCTCCCTTACTTGCAGCTAGTAAGGATCACATAATTCCTAACAAAGTTTTGACACAGATTCCCAATTCGGGCATTCAGAACATATAGCACGTTGCTGTAAGCAAGCACATTCTCATTCAAAGTTGCAAGTTACTATGTAGGAACAAGTTTGAATAGGACTTTCAAAGATGCCCAGAACTGAGCTAAACTTGGTATGTGTCCAACTCCTAGAAATAACTTCATGCCCCAACTCCCTTACTTCCAGCTAGTAAGGATCACATAATTCCTAACAAAGTTTTGACACAGATTCCCAATTCGGGCATTCAGAACATATAGCACCTTGCTGTAAGAAAGCACATTCTCATTGAAAGTTGCAAGTTACTATGTAGGAACAAGTTTGTATAGGTATTTCAAAGATGCCCAGAACTGAGCTAAACTTGGTATGTGTCCAACTCCTAGAAATAACTTCATGCCCCATCTCCCTTACTTCCAGCTAGTAAGGATCACATAATTCCTAACAAAGTTTTGACACAGATTCCCAATTCGGGCATTCAGAACATATAGCACGTTGCTGTAAGCAAGCACATTCTCATTCAAAGTTGCAAGTTACAATGTAGGAACAAGTTTGTATAGGTATTTCATAGATTCCCAGAACTGAGCTAAACTTGGTATGTCTCCAACTCCTAGAAATAACTTCATGCCCCATCTCCCTTACTTCCAGCTAGTAAGGATCACATAATTCCTAACAAAGTTTTGACACAGATTCCCAATTCGGGCATTCAGAACATATAGCACGTTGCTGTAAGCAAGCACATTCTCATTCAAAGATGCAAGTTACTATGTAGGAACAAGTTTGTATAGGTATTTCAAAGATGCCCAGAACTGAGCTAAACTTGGTATGTGTCCAACTCCTAGAAATAACTTCATGCCCCAACTCCCTTACTTCCAGCTAGTAAGGATCACATAATTCCTAACAAAGTTTTGACACAGATTCCCAATTCGGGCATTCAGAACATATAGCACGTTGCTGTAAGCAAGCACATTCTCATTCAAAGTTGCAAGTTACTATGTAGGAACAAGTTTGAATAGGACTTTCAAAGATGCCCAGAACTGAGCTAAACTTGGTATGTGTCCAACTCCTAGAAATAACTTCATGCCCCAACTCCCTTACTTCCAGCTAGTAAGGATCACATAATTCCTAACAAAGTTTTGACACAGATTCCCAATTCGGGCATTCAGAACATATAGCACGTTGCTGTAAGCAAGCACATTCTCATTCAAAGATGCAAGTTACTATGTAGGAACAAGTTTGTATAGGTATTTCAAAGATGCCCAGAACTGAGCTAAACTTGGTATGTGTCCAACTCCTAGAAATAACTTCATGCCCCATCTCCCTTACTTCCAGCTAGTAAGGATCACATAATTCCTAACAAAGTTTTGACACAGATTCCCAATTCGGGCATTCAGAACATATAGCACGTTGCTGTAAGCAAGCACATTCTCATTCAAAGTTGCAAGTTACTATGTAGGAACAAGTTTGAATAGGACTTTCAAAGATGCCCAGAACTGAGCTAAACTTGGTATGTGTCCAACTCCTAGAAATAACTTCATGCCCCAACTCCCTTACTTCCAGCTAGTAAGGATCACATAATTCCTAACAAAGTTTTGACACAGATTCCCAATTCGGGCATTCAGAACATATAGCACCTTGCTGTAAGAAAGCACATTCTCATTGAAAGTTGCAAGTTACTATGTAGGAACAAGTTTGTATAGGTATTTCAAAGATGCCCAGAACTGAGCTAAACTTGGTATGTGTCCAACTCCTAGAAATAACTTCATGCCCCATCTCCCTTACTTCCAGCTAGTAAGGATCACATAATTCCTAACAAAGTTTTGACACAGATTCCCAATTCGGGCATTCAGAACATATAGCACGTTGCTGTAAGCAAGCACATTCTCATTCAAAGTTGCAAGTTACTATGTAGGAACAAGTTTGTATAGGTATTTCATAGATGCCCAGAACTGAGCTAAACTTGGTATGTCTCCAACTCCTAGAAATAACTTCATGCCCCATCTCCCTTACTTCCAGCTAGTAAGGATCACATAATTCCTAACAAAGTTTTGACACAGATTCCCAATTCGGGCATTCAGAACATATAGCACGTTGCTGTAAGCAAGCACATTCTCATTCAAAGATGCAAGTTACTATGTAGGAACAAGTTTGTATAGGTATTTCAAAGATGCCCAGAACTGAGCTAAACTTGGTATGTGTCCAACTCCTAGAAATAACTTCATGCCCCATCTCCCTTACTTCCAGCTAGTAAGGATCACATAATTCCTAACAAAGTTTTGACACAGATTCCCAATTCGGGCATTCAGAACATATAGCACGTTGCTGTAAGCAAGCACATTCTCATTGAAAGTTGCAAGTTACTATGTAGGAACAAGTTTGTATAGGTATTTCAAAGATGCCCAGAACTGAGCTAAACTTGGTATGTGTCCAACTCCTAGAAATAACTTCATGCCCCATCTCCCTTACTTCCAGCTAGTAAGGATCACATAATTCCTAACAAAGTTTTGACACAGATTCCCAATTCGGGCATTCAGAACATATAGCACGTTGCTGTAAGCAAGCACATTCTCATTCAAAGTTGCAAGTTACCATGTAGGAACAAGTTTGTATAGTTATTTCATAGATGCCCAGAACTGAGCTAAACTTGGTATGTCTCCAACTCCTAGAAATAACTTCATGCCCCATCTCCCTTACTTCCAGCTAGTAAGGATCACATAATTCCTAACAAAGTTTTGACACAGATTCCCAATTCTGGCTTTCACAACATATAGCACGTTGCTGTAAGCAAGCACATTCTCATTCAAAGATGCAAGTTACTATGTAGGAACAAGTTTGTATAGGTATTTCAAAGATGCCCAGAACTGAGCTAAACTTGGTATGTGTCCAACTCCTAGAAATAACTTCATGCCCCATCTCCCTTACTTCCAGCTAGTAAGGATCACATAATTCCTAACAAAGTTTTGACACAGATTCCCAATTCGGGCATTCAGAACATATAGCACGTTGCTGTAAGCAAGCACATGCTCATTCAAAGTTGCAAGTTACTATGTAGGAATAAGTTTGTATAGGTATTTCAAAGATGCCCAGAACTGAGCTAAACTTGGTATGTGTCCAACTCCTAGAAATAACTTCATGCCCCAACTCCCTTACTTCCAGCTAGTAAGGATCACATAATTCCTAACAAAGTTTTGACACAGATTCCCAATTCGGGCATTCAGAACATATAGCACCTTGCTGTAAGAAAGCACATTCTCATTCAAAGTTGCAAGTTACTATGTAGGAACAAGTTTGTATAGGTATTTCAAAGATGCCCAGAACTGAGCTAATCTTGGTATGTGTCCAACTCCTAGAAATAACTTCACGCCCCAACTCCCTTACTTCCAGCTAGTAAGGATCACATAATTCCTAACAAAGTTTTGACACGGATTCCCAATTCGGGCATTCAGAACATATAGCACGTTGCTGTAAGAAAGCACATTCTCATTCAAAGTTGCAAGTTACTATGTAGGAACAAGTTTGTATAGGACTTTAAAAGATGCCCAGAACTGAGCTAAACTTGGTATGTGTCCAACTCCTAGAAATAACTTCCTGCCCCAACTCCCTTACTTCCAGCTAGTAAGGATCACATAATTCCTAACAAAGTTTTGACACAGATTCCCATTTCGGGCATTCAGAACATATAGCACGTTGCTGTAAGCAAGCACATTCTCATTCAAAGATGCAAGTTACTATGTAGGAACAAGTTTGTATAGGTATTTCAAAGATGCCCAGAACTGAGCTAAACTTGGTATGTGTCCAACTCCTAGAAATAACTTCATGCCCTAACTCCCTTACTTCCAGCTAGTAAGGATCACATAATTCCTAACAACGTTTTGACACAGATTCCCAATTCGGGCATTCAGAACATATAGCACGTTGCTGTAAGCAAGCACATTCTCATTCAAAGATGCAAGTTACTATGTAGGAACAAGTTTGTATAGGTATTTCAAAGATGCCCAGAACTGAGCTAAACTTGGTATGTGTCCAACTCCTAGAAATAACTTCATGCCCCATCTCCCTTACTTCCAGCTAGTAAGGATCACATAATTCCTAACAAAGTTTTGACACAGATTCCCAATTCGGGCATTCAGAACATATAGCACGTTGCTGTAAGCAAGCACATTCTCATTCAAAGTTGCAATTTACTATGTAGGAACAAGTTTGTATAGGTACTTCAAAGATGCCCAGAACTGAGCTAAACATGGTATGTGTCCAACTCCTAGAAACAACTTCATGCCCCAACTCCGTTACTTCCAGCTAGTAAGGATCACATAATTCCTAACAAAGTTTTGACACAGATTCCCAATTCGGGCATTCACAACATATAGCACGTTGCTCTAAGCAAGCACATTCTCATTCAAAGTTGCAAGTTACTATGTAGGAACAAGTTTGTATAGGTATTTCAAAGATGCCCAGAACTGAGCTAAACTTGGTATGTGTCCAACTCCTAGAAACAACTTCATGCCCCAACTCCCTTACTTCCAGCTAGTAAGGATCACATAATTCCTAACAACGTTTTGACACAGATTCCCAATTCGGGCATTCAGAACATATAGCACGTTGCTGTAAGAAAGCACATTCTCATTCAAAGTTGCAAGTTACTATGTAGGAACAAGTTTGAATAGGACTTTCAAAGATGCCCAGAACTGAGCTAAACTTGGTATGTGTCCAACTCCTAGAAATAACATCCTGCCCCAACTCCCTTAATTCCAGCTAGTAAGGATCACATAATTCCTAACAAAGTTTTGACACAGATTCCCAATTCGGGCATTCAGAACATATAGCACGTTGCTGTAAGCAAGCACATTCTCATTCAAAGTTGCAAGTTACTATGTAGGAACAAGTTTGTATAGGTACTTCAAAGATGCCCAGAACTGAGGTAAACTTGGTATGTGTCCAACTCCTAGAAATAACTTCATGCCCCATCTCCCTTACTTCCAGCTAGTAAGGATCACATAATTCCTAACAAAGTTTTGACACAGATTCCCAATTCGGGCATTCAGAACATATAGCACGTTGCTGTAAGCAAGCACATTCTCATTCAAAGTTGCAAGTTACTATGTAGGAACAAGTTTGTATAGGTATTTCAAAGATGCCCAGAATTGAGCTAAACATGGTATGTGTTCAACTCCTAAAAATAACTTCATGCCCCATCTCCCTTACTTCCAGCTAGTAAGGATCACATAATTCCTAACAAAGTTTTGACACAGATTCCCAATTCGGGCATTCACAACATATAGCACTTTGCTGTAAGCAAGCACATTCTCATTCAAAGATGCAAATTACTATGTAGGAACAAGTTTGCATAGGTATTTCAAAGATGCCCAGAACTGAGCTAAACTTGGTATGTGTCCAACTCCTAGAAATAACTTCATGCCCCATCTCCCTTACTTCCAGCTAGTAAGGATCACATAATTCCTAACAAAGTTTTGACACAGATTCCCAATTCGGGCATTCAGAACATATAGCACGTTGCTGTAAGCAAGCACATTCTCATTCAAAGTTGCAAGTTACTATGTAGGAACAAGTTTGAATAGGACTTTCAAAGATGCCCAGAACTGAGCTAAACTTGGTATGTGTCCAACTCCTAGAAATAACTTCATGCCCCAACTCCCTTACTTCCAGCTAGTAAGGATCACATAATTCCTAACAAAGTTTTGACACAGATTCCCAATTCGGGCATTCAGAACATATAGCACGTTGCTGTAAGCAAGCACATTCTCATTCAAAGTTGCAAGTTACTATGTAGGAACAAGTTTGAATAGGACTTTCAAAGATGCCCAGAACTGAGCTAAACTTGGTATGTGTCCAACTCCTAGAAATAACTTCATGCCCCAACTCCCTTACTTCCAGCTAGTAAGGATCACATAATTCCTAACAAAGTTTTGACACAGATTCCCAATTCGGGCATTCAGAACATATAGCACGTTGCTGTAAGCAAGCACATTCTCATTCAAAGATGCAAGTTACTATGTAGGAACAAGTTTGTATAGGTATTTCAAAGATGCCCAGAACTGAGCTAAACTTGGTATGTGTCCAACTCCTAGAAATAACTTCATGGCCCATCTCCCTTACTTCCAGCTAGTAAGGATCACATAATTCCTAACAAAGTTTTGACACAGATTCCCAATTCGGGCATTCAGAACATATAGCACGTTGCTGTAAGCAAGCACATTCTCATTCAAAGTTGCAAGTTACTATGTAGGAACAAGTTTGAATAGGACTTTCAAAGATGCCCAGAACTGAGCTAAACTTGGTATGTGTCCAACTCCTAGAAATAACTTCATGCCCCAACTCCCTTACTTCCAGCTAGTAAGGATCACATAATTCCTAACAAAGTTTTGACACAGATTCCCAACTCGGGCATTCAGAACATATAGCACCTTGCTGTAAGAAAGCACATTCTCATTGAAAGTTGCAAGTTACTATGTAGGAACAAGTTTGTATAGGTATTTCAAAGATGCCCAGAACTGAGCTAAACTTGGTATGTGTCCAACTCCTAGAAATAACTTCATGCCCCATCTCCCTTACTTCCAGCTAGTAAGGATCACATAATTCCTAACAAAGTTTTGACACAGATTCCCAATTCGGGCATTCAGAACATATAGCACGTTGCTGTAAGCAAGCACATTCTCATTCAAAGTTGCAAGTTACTATGTAGGAACAAGTTTGTATAGGTATTTCATAGATGCCCAGAACTGAGCTAAACTTGGTATGTCTCCAACTCCTAGAAATAACTTCATGACCCATCTCACTTACTTCCAGCTAGTAAGGATCACATAATTCCTAACAAAGTTTTGACACAGATTCCCAATTCGGGCATTCAGAACATATAGCACGTTGCTGTAAGCAAGCACATTCTCATTCAAAGATGCAAGTTACTATGTAGGAACAAGTTTGTATAGGTATTTCAAAGATGCCCAGAACTGAGCTAAACTTGGTATGTGTCCAACTCCTAGAAATAACTTCATGCCCCATCTCCCTTACTTCCAGCTAGTAAGGATCACATAATTCCTAACAAAGTTTTGACACAGATTCCCAATTCGGGCATTCAGAACATATAGCACGTTGCTGTAAGCAAGCACATTCTCATTGAAAGTTGCAAGTTACTATGTAGGAACAAGTTTGTATAGGTAATTCAAAGATGCCCAGAACTGAGCTAAACTTGGTATGTGTCCAACTCCTAGAAATAACTTCATGCCCCATCTCCCTTACTTCCAGCTAGTAAGGATCACATAATTCCTAACAAAGTTTTGACACAGATTCCCAATTCGGGCATTCAGAACATATAGCACGTTGCTGTAAGCAAGCACATTCTCATTCAAAGTTGCAAGTTACCATGTAGGAACAAGTTTGTGTAGGTATTTCAAAGATGCCCAGAACTGAGCTAAACTTGGTATGTGTCCAACTCCTAGAAATAACTTCATGCCCCATCTCACTTACTTCCAGCTAGTAAGGATCACATAATTCCTAACAAAGTTTTGACACAGATTCCCAATTCGGGCATTCAGAACATATAGCACGTTGCTGTAAGCAAGCACATTCTCATTCAAAGTTGCAAGTTACTATGTAGGAACAAGTTTGTGTAGGTATTTCAAAGATGCCCAGAACTGAGCTAAAGTGGGTATGTGTCCAACTCCTAGAAATAACTTCATGCCCCATCTCCCTTACTTCCAGCTAGTAAGGATCACATAATTCCTAACAAAGTTTTGACACAGATTCCCAATTCGGGCATTCAGAACATATAGCACGTTGCTGTAAGCAAGCACATTCTCATTCAAAGTTGCAAGTTACTATGTAGGAACAAGTTTGTATAGGTATTTCAAAGATGCCCAGAACTGAACTAAATTTGGTATGTCTCCAACTCCTAGAAATAACTTCATGCCCCATCTCCCTTACTTCCAGCTAGTAAGGATCACATAATTCCCAACAAGGTTTTGACACAGATTCCCATTCGGGCATTCAGAACATATAGCACGTTGCTGTAAGCAAGCACATTCTCATTCAAAGTTGCAAGTTACCATGTAGGAACAAGTTTGTATAGGTATTTCAAAGATGCCCAGAACTGAGCTAAACATGGTATGTGTCCAACTCCTAGAAACAACTTCATGCCCAAACTCCCTTACTTCCAGCTAGTAAGGATCACATAATTCCTAACAAAGTTTTGACACAGATTCCCAATTCGGGCATTCAGAACATATAGCACGTTGCTGTAAGCAAGCACATTCTCATTCAAAGATGCAAGTTACTATGTAGGAACAAGTTTGTATAGGTATTTCAAAGATGCCCAGAACTGAGCTAAACTTGGTATGTGTCCAACTCCTAGAAATAACTTCATGCCCCATCTCCCTTACTTCCAGCTAGTAAGGATCACATAATTCCTAACAAAGTTTTGACACAGATTCCCAATTCGGGCATTCAGAACATATAGCACGTTGCTGTAAGCAAGCACATGCTCATTCAAAGTTGCAAGTTACTATGTAGGAATAAGTTTGTATAGGTATTTCAAAGATGCCCAGAACTGAGCTAAACTTGGTATGTGTCCAACTCCTAGAAATAACTTCATGCCCCAACTCCCTTACTTCCAGCTAGTAAGGATCACATAATTCCTAACAAAGTTTTGACACAGATTCCCAATTCGGGCATTCAGAACATATAGCACCTTGCTGTAAGAAAGCACATTCTCATTCAAAGTTGCAAGTTACTATGTAGGAACAAGTTTGTATAGGTATTTCAAAGATGCCCAGAACTGAGCTAATCTTGGTATGTGTCCAACTCCTAGAAATAACTTCACGCCCCAACTCCCTTACTTCCAGCTAGTAAGGATCACATAATTCCTAACAAAGTTTTGACACGGATTCCCAATTCGGGCATTCAGAACATATAGCACGTTGCTGTAAGAAAGCACATTCTCATTCAAAGTTGCAAGTTACTATGTAGGAACAAGTTTGTATAGGACTTTAAAAGATGCCCAGAACTGAGCTAAACTTGGTATGTGTCCAACTCCTAGAAATAACTTCCTGCCCCAACTCCCTTACTTCCAGCTAGTAAGGATCACATAATTCCTAACAAAGTTTTGACACAGATTCCCATTTCGGGCATTCAGAACATATAGCACGTTGCTGTAAGCAAGCACATTCTCATTCAAAGATGCAAGTTACTATGTAGGAACAAGTTTGTATAGGTATTTCAAAGATGCCCAGAACTGAGCTAAACTTGGTATGTGTCCAACTCCTAGAAATAACTTCATGCCCTAACTCCCTTACTTCCAGCTAGTAAGGATCACATAATTCCTAACAACGTTATGACACAGATTCCCAATTCGGGCATTCAGAACATATAGCACGTTGCTGTAAGCAAGCACATTCTCATTCAAAGATGCAAGTTACTATGTAGGAACAAGTTTGTATAGGTATTTCAAAGATGCCCAGAACTGAGCTAAACTTGGTATGTGTCCAACTCCTAGAAATAACTTCATGCCCCATCTCCCTTACTTCCAGCTAGTAAGGATCACATAATTCCTAACAAAGTTTTGACACAGATTCCCAATTCGGGCATTCAGAACATATAGCACGTTGCTGTAAGCAAGCACATTCTCATTCAAAGTTGCAATTTACTATGTAGGAACAAGTTTGTATAGGTACTTCAAAGATGCCCAGAACTGAGCTAAACATGGTATGTGTCCAACTCCTAGAAACAACTTCATGCCCCAACTCCGTTACTTCCAGCTAGTAAGGATCACATAATTCCTAACAAAGTTTTGACACAGATTCCCAATTCGGGCATTCACAACATATAGCACGTTGCTCTAAGCAAGCACATTCTCATTCAAAGTTGCAAGTTACTATGTAGGAACAAGTTTGTATAGGTATTTCAAAGATGCCCAGAACTGAGCTAAACTTGGTATGTGTCCAACTCCTAGAAACAACTTCATGCCCCAACTCCCTTACTTCCAGCTAGTAAGGATCACATAATTCCTAACAACGTTTTGACACAGATTCCCAATTCGGGCATTCACAACATATAGCACTTTGCTGTAAGCAAGCACATTCTCATTCAAAGATGCAAATTACTATGTAGGAACAAGTTTGCATAGGTATTTCAAAGATGCCCAGAACTGAGCTAAACTTGGTATGTGTCCAACTCCTAGAAATAACTTCATGCCCCATCTCCCTTACTTCCAGCTAGTAAGGATCACATAATTCCTAACAAAGTTTTGACACAGATTCCCAATTCGGGCATTCAGAACATATAGCACGTTGCTGTAAGCAAGCACATTCTCATTCAAAGTTGCAAGTTACTATGTAGGAACAAGTTTGAATAGGACTTTCAAAGATGCCCAGAACTGAGCTAAACTTGGTATGTGTCCAACTCCTAGAAATAACTTCATGCCCCAACTCCCTTACTTCCAGCTAGTAAGGATCACATAATTCCTAACAAAGTTTTGACACAGATTCCCAACTCGGGCATTCAGAACATATAGCACCTTGCTGTAAGAAAGCACATTCTCATTGAAAGTTGCAAGTTACTATGTAGGAACAAGTTTGTATAGGTATTTCAAAGATGCCCAGAACTGAGCTAAACTTGGTATGTGTCCAACTCCTAGAAATAACTTCATGCCCCATCTCCCTTACTTCCAGCTAGTAAGGATCACATAATTCCTAACAAAGTTTTGACACAGATTCCCAATTCGGGCATTCAGAACATATAGCACGTTGCTGTAAGCAAGCACATTCTCATTCAAAGTTGCAAGTTACTATGTAGGAACAAGTTTGTATAGGTATTTCATAGATGCCCAGAACTGAGCTAAACTTGGTATGTCTCCAACTCCTAGAAATAACTTCATGACCCATCTCACTTACTTCCAGCTAGTAAGGATCACATAATTCCTAACAAAGTTTTGACACAGATTCCCAATTCGGGCATTCAGAACATATAGCACGTTGCTGTAAGCAAGCACATTCTCATTCAAAGATGCAAGTTACTATGTAGGAACAAGTTTGTATAGGTATTTCAAAGATGCCCAGAACTGAGCTAAACTTGGTATGTGTCCAACTCCTAGAAATAACTTCATGCCCCATCTCCCTTACTTCCAGCTAGTAAGGATCACATAATTCCTAACAAAGTTTTGACACAGATTCCCAATTCGGGCATTCAGAACATATAGCACGTTGCTGTAAGCAAGCACATTCTCGTTGAAAGTTGCAAGTTACTATGTAGGAACAAGTTTGTATAGGTATTTCAAAGATGCCCAGAACTGAGCTAAACTTGGTATGTGTCCAACTCCTAGAAATAACTTCATGCCCCATCTCCCTTACTTCCAGCTAGTAAGGATCACATAATTCCTAACAAAGTTTTGACACAGATTCCCAATTCGGGCATTCAGAACATATAGCACGTTGCTGTAAGCAAGCACATTCTCATTCAAAGTTGCAAGTTACCATGTAGGAACAAGTTTGTGTAGGTATTTCAAAGATGCCCAGAACTGAGCTAAACTTGGTATGTGTCCAACTCCTAGAAATAACTTCATGCCCCATCTCACTTACTTCCAGCTAGTAAGGATCACATAATTCCTAACAAAGTTTTGACACAGATTCCCAATTCGGGCATTCAGAACATATAGCACGTTGCTGTAAGCAAGCACATTCTCATTCAAAGTTGCAAGTTACTATGTAGGAACAAGTTTGTGTAGGTATTTCAAAGATGCCCAGAACTGAGCTAAAGTGGGTATGTGTCCAACTCCTAGAAATAACTTCATGCCCCATCTCCCTTACTTCCAGCTAGTAAGGATCACATAATTCCTAACAAAGTTTTGACACAGATTCCCAATTCGGGCATTCAGAACATATAGCACGTTGCTGTAAGCAAGCACATTCTCATTCAAAGTTGCAAGTTACTATGTAGGAACAAGTTTGTATAGGTATTTCAAAGATGCCCAGAACTGAACTAAATTTGGTATGTCTCCAACTCCTAGAAATAACTTCATGCCCCATCTCCCTTACTTCCAGCTAGTAAGGATCACATAATTCCCAACAAGGTTTTGACACAGATTCCCATTCGGGCATTCAGAACATATAGCACGTTGCTGTAAGCAAGCACATTCTCATTCAAAGTTGCAAGTTACCATGTAGGAACAAGTTTGTATAGGTATTTCAAAGATGCCCAGAACTGAGCTAAACATGGTATGTGTCCAACTCCTAGAAACAACTTCATGCCCAAACTCCCTTACTTCCAGCTAGTAAGGATCACATAATTCCTAACAAAGTTTTGACACAGATTCCCAATTCGGGCATTCAGAACATATAGCACGTTGCTGTAAGCAAGCACATTCTCATTCAAAGATGCAAGTTACTATGTAGGAACAAGTTTGTATAGGTATTTCAAAGATGCCCAGAACTGAGCTAAACTTGGTATGTGTCCAACTCCTAGAAATAACTTCATGCCCCATCTCCCTTACTTCCAGCTAGTAAGGATCACATAATTCCTAACAAAGTTTTGACACAGATTCCCAATTCGGGCATTCAGAACATATAGCACGTTGCTGTAAGCAAGCACATGCTCATTCAAAGTTGCAAGTTACTATGTAGGAATAAGTTTGTATAGGTATTTCAAAGATGCCCAGAACTGAGCTAAACTTGGTATGTGTCCAACTCCTAGAAATAACTTCATGCCCCAACTCCCTTACTTCCAGCTAGTAAGGATCACATAATTCCTAACAAAGTTTTGACACAGATTCCCAATTCGGGCATTCAGAACATATAGCACCTTGCTGTAAGAAAGCACATTCTCATTCAAAGTTGCAAGTTACTATGTAGGAACAAGTTTGTATAGGTATTTCAAAGATGCCCAGAACTGAGCTAATCTTGGTATGTGTCCAACTCCTAGAAATAACTTCACGCCCCAACTCCCTCACTTCCAGCTAGTAAGGATCACATAATTCCTAACAAAGTTTTGACACGGATTCCCAATTCGGGCATTCAGAACATATAGCACGTTGCTGTAAGAAAGCACATTCTCATTCAAAGTTGCAAGTTACTATGTAGGAACAAGTTTGTATAGGACTTTAAAAGATGCCCAGAACTGAGCTAAACTTGGTATGTGTCCAACTCCTAGAAATAACTTCCTGCCCCAACTCCCTTACTTCCAGCTAGTAAGGATCACATAATTCCTAACAAAGTTTTGACACAGATTCCCAATTCGGGCATTCAGAACATATAGCACGTTGCTGTAAGCAAGCACATGCTCATTCAAAGTTGCAAGTTACTATGTAGGAATAAGTTTGTATAGGTATTTCAAAGATGCCCAGAACTGAGCTAAACTTGGTATGTGTCCAACTCCTAGAAATAACTTCATGCCCCAACTCCCTTACTTCCAGCTAGTAAGGATCACATAATTCCTAACAAAGTTTTGACACAGATTCCCAATTCGGGCATTCAGAACATATAGCACCTTGCTGTAAGAAAGCACATTCTCATTCAAAGTTGCAAGTTACTATGTAGGAACAAGTTTGTATAGGTATTTCAAAGATGCCCAGAACTGAGCTAATCTTGGTATGTGTCCAACTCCTAGAAATAACTTCACGCCCCAACTCCCTTACTTCCAGCTAGTAAGGATCACATAATTCCTAACAAAGTTTTGACACGGATTCCCAATTCGGGCATTCAGAACATATAGCACGTTGCTGTAAGAAAGCACATTCTCATTCAAAGTTGCAAGTTACTATGTAGGAACAAGTTTGTATAGGACTTTAAAAGATGCCCAGAACTGAGCTAAACTTGGTATGTGTCCAACTCCTAGAAATAACTTCCTGCCCCAACTCCCTTACTTCCAGCTAGTAAGGATCACATAATTCCTAACAAAGTTTTGACACAGATTCCCATTTCGGGCATTCAGAACATATAGCACGTTGCTGTAAGCAAGCACATTCTCATTCAAAGATGCAAGTTACTATGTAGGAACAAGTTTGTATAGGTATTTCAAAGATGCCCAGAACTGAGCTAAACTTGGTATGTGTCCAACTCCTAGAAATAACTTCATGCCCTAACTCCCTTACTTCCAGCTAGTAAGGATCACATAATTCCTAACAACGTTTTGACACAGATTCCCAATTCGGGCATTCAGAACATATAGCACGTTGCTGTAAGCAAGCACATTCTCATTCAAAGATGCAAGTTACTATGTAGGAACAAGTTTGTATAGGTATTTCAAAGATGCCCAGAACTGAGCTAAACTTGGTATGTGTCCAACTCCTAGAAATAACTTCATGCCCCATCTCCCTTACTTCCAGCTAGTAAGGATCACATAATTCCTAACAAAGTTTTGACACAGATTCCCAATTCGGGCATTCAGAACATATAGCACGTTGCTGTAAGCAAGCACATTCTCATTCAAAGTTGCAATTTACTATGTAGGAACAAGTTTGTATAGGTACTTCAAAGATGCCCAGAACTGAGCTAAACATGGTATGTGTCCAACTCCTAGAAACAACTTCATGCCCCAACTCCGTTACTTCCAGCTAGTAAGGATCACATAATTCCTAACAAAGTTTTGACACAGATTCCCAATTCGGGCATTCACAACATATAGCACGTTGCTCTAAGCAAGCACATTCTCATTCAAAGTTGCAAGTTACTATGTAGGAACAAGTTTGTATAGGTATTTCAAAGATGCCCAGAACTGAGCTAAACTTGGTATGTGTCCAACTCCTAGAAACAACTTCATGCCCCAACTCCCTTACTTCCAGCTAGTAAGGATCACATAATTCCTAACAACGTTTTGACACAGATTCCCAATTCGGGCATTCAGAACATATAGCACGTTGCTGTAAGAAAGCACATTCTCATTCAAAGTTGCAAGTTACTATGTAGGAACAAGTTTGAATAGGACTTTCAAAGATGCCCAGAACTGAGCTAAACTTGGTATGTGTCCAACTCCTAGAAATAACATCCTGCCCCAACTCCCTTAATTCCAGCTAGTAAGGATCACATAATTCCTAACAAAGTTTTGACACAGATTCCCAATTCGGGCATTCAGAACATATAGCACGTTGCTGTAAGCAAGCACATTCGCATTCAAAGTTGCAAGTTACTATGTAGGAACAAGTTTGTATAGGTACTTCAAAGATGCCCAGAACTGAGGTAAACTTGGTATGTGTCCAACTCCTAGAAATAAGTTCATGCCCCATCTCCCTTACTTCCAGCTAGTAAGGATCACATAATTCCTAACAAAGTTTTGACACAGATTCCCAATTCGGGCATTCAGAACATATAGCACGTTGCTGTAAGCAAGCACATTCTCATTCAAAGTTGCAAGTTACTATGTAGGAACAAGTTTGTATAGGTATTTCAAAGATGCCCAGAATTGAGCTAAACATGGTATGTGTTCAACTCCTAAAAATAACTTCATGCCCCATCTCCCTTACTTCCAGCTAGTAAGGATCACATAATTCCTAACAAAGTTTTGACACAGATTCCCAATTCGGGCATTCACAACATATAGCACTTTGCTGTAAGCAAGCACATTCTCATTCAAAGATGCAAATTACTATGTAGGAACAAGTTTGCATAGGTATTTCAAAGATGCCCAGAACTGAGCTAAACTTGGTATGTGTCCAACTCCTAGAAATAACTTCATGCCCCATCTCCCTTACTTCCAGCTAGTAAGGATCACATAATTCCTAACAAAGTTTTGACACAGATTCCCAATTCGGGCATTCAGAACATATAGCACGTTGCTGTAAGCAAGCACATTCTCATTCAAAGTTGCAAGTTACTATGTAGGAACAAGTTTGAATAGGACTTTCAAAGATGCCCAGAACTGAGCTAAACTTGGTATGTGTCCAACTCCTAGAAATAACTTCATGCCCCAACTCCCTTACTTCCAGCTAGTAAGGATCACATAATTCCTAACAAAGTTTTGACACAGATTCCCAATTCGGGCATTCAGAACATATAGCACGTTGCTGTAAGCAAGCACATTCTCATTCAAAGTTGCAAGTTACTATGTAGGAACAAGTTTGAATAGGACTTTCAAAGATGCCCAGAACTGAGCTAAACTTGGTATGTGTCCAACTCCTAGAAATAACTTCATGCCCCAACTCCCTTACTTCCAGCTAGTAAGGATCACATAATTCCTAACAAAGTTTTGACACAGATTCCCAATTCGGGCATTCAGAACATATAGCACGTTGCTGTAAGCAAGCACATTCTCATTCAAAGATGCAAGTTACTATGTAGGAACAAGTTTGTATAGGTATTTCAAAGATGCCCAGAACTGAGCTAAACTTGGTATGTGTCCAACTCCTAGAAATAACTTCATGCCCCATCTCCCTTACTTCCAGCTAGTAAGGATCACATAATTCCTAACAAAGTTTTGACACAGATTCCCAATTCGGGCATTCAGAACATATAGCACGTTGCTGTAAGCAAGCACATTCTCATTCAAAGTTGCAAGTTACTATGTAGGAACAAGTTTGAATAGGACTTTCAAAGATGCCCAGAACTGAGCTAAACTTGGTATGTGTCCAACTCCTAGAAATAACTTCATGCCCCAACTCCCTTACTTCCAGCTAGTAAGGATCACATAATTCCTAACAAAGTTTTGACACAGATTCCCAACTCGGGCATTCAGAACATATAGCACCTTGCTGTAAGAAAGCACATTCTCATTGAAAGTTGCAAGTTACTATGTAGGAACAAGTTTGTATAGGTATTTCAAAGATGCCCAGAACTGAGCTAAACTTGGTATGTGTCCAACTCCTAGAAATAACTTCATGCCCCATCTCCCTTACTTCCAGCTAGTAAGGATCACATAATTCCTAACAAAGTTTTGACACAGATTCCCAATTCGGGCATTCAGAACATATAGCACGTTGCTGTAAGCAAGCACATTCTCATTCAAAGTTGCAAGTTACTATGTAGGAACAAGTTTGTATAGGTATTTCAAAGATGCCCAGAACTGAGCTAAACTTGGTATGTGTCCAACTCCTAGAAATAACTTCATGCCCCATCTCCCTTACTTCCAGCTAGTAAGGATCACATAATTCCTAACAAAGTTTTGACACAGATTCCCAATTCGGGCATTCAGAACATATAGCACGTTGCTGTAAGCAAGCACATTCTCATTCAAAGTTGCAAGTTACTATGTAGGAACAAGTTTGAATAGGACTTTCAAAGATGCCCAGAACTGAGCTAAACTTGGTATGTGTCCAACTCCTAGAAATAACTTCATGCCCCAACTCCCTTACTTCCAGCTAGTAAGGATCACATAATTCCTAACAAAGTTTTGACACAGATTCCCAACTCGGGCATTCAGAACATATAGCACCTTGCTGTAAGAAAGCACATTCTCATTGAAAGTTGCAAGTTACTATGTAGGAACAAGTTTGTATAGGTATTTCAAAGATGCCCAGAACTGAGCTAAACTTGGTATGTGTCCAACTCCTAGAAATAACTTCATGCCCCATCTCCCTTACTTCCAGCTAGTAAGGATCACATAATTCCTAACAAAGTTTTGACACAGATTCCCAATTCGGGCATTCAGAACATATAGCACGTTGCTGTAAGCAAGCACATTCTCATTCAAAGTTGCAAGTTACTATGTAGGAACAAGTTTGTATAGGTATTTCATAGATGCCCAGAACTGAGCTAAACTTGGTATGTCTCCAACTCCTAGAAATAACTTCATGACCCATCTCACTTACTTCCAGCTAGTAAGGATCACATAATTCCTAACAAAGTTTTGACACAGATTCCCAATTCGGGCATTCAGAACATATAGCACGTTGCTGTAAGCAAGCACATTCTCATTCAAAGATGCAAGTTACTATGTAGGAACAAGTTTGTATAGGTATTTCAAAGATGCCCAGAACTGAGCTAAACTTGGTATGTGTCCAACTCCTAGAAATAACTTCATGCCCCATCTCCCTTACTTCCAGCTAGTAAGGATCACATAATTCCTAACAAAGTTTTGACACAGATTCCCAATTCGGGCATTCAGAACATATAGCACGTTGCTGTAAGCAAGCACATTCTCATTGAAAGTTGCAAGTTACTATGTAGGAACAAGTTTGTATAGGTATTTCAAAGATGCCCAGAACTGAGCTAAACTTGGTATGTGTCCAACTCCTAGAAATAACTTCATGCCCCATCTCCCTTACTTCCAGCTAGTAAGGATCACATAATTCCTAACAAAGTTTTGACACAGATTCCCAATTCGGGCATTCAGAACATATAGCACGTTGCTGTAAGCAAGCACATTCTCATTCAAAGTTGCAAGTTACCATGTAGGAACAAGTTTGTATAGGTATTTCAAAGATGCCCAGAACTGAGCTAAACTTGGTATGTGTCCAACTCCTAGAAATAACTTCATGCCCCATCTCACTTACTTCCAGCTAGTAAGGATCACATAATTCCTAACAAAGTTTTGACACAGATTCCCAATTCGGGCATTCAGAACATATAGCACGTTGCTGTAAGCAAGCACATTCTCATTCAAAGTTGCAAGTTACTATGTAGGAACAAGTTTGTGTAGGTATTTCAAAGATGCCCAGAACTGAGCTAAAGTGGGTATGTGTCCAACTCCTAGAAATAACTTCATGCCCCATCTCCCTTACTTCCAGCTAGTAAGGATCACATAATTCCTAACAAAGTTTTGACACAGATTCCCAATTCGGGCATTCAGAACATATAGCACGTTGCTGTAAGCAAGCACATTCTCATTCAAAGTTGCAAGTTACTATGTAGGAACAAGTTTGTATAGGTATTTCAAAGATGCCCAGAACTGAACTAAATTTGGTATGTCTCCAACTCCTAGAAATAACTTCATGCCCCATCTCACTTACTTCCAGCTAGTAAGGATCACATAATTCCCAACAAGGTTTTGACACAGATTCCCATTCGGGCATTCAGAACATATAGCACGTTGCTGTAAGCAAGCACATTCTCATTCAAAGTTGCAAGTTACCATGTAGGAACAAGTTTGTATAGGTATTTCAAAGATGCCCAGAACTGAGCTAAACATGGTATGTGTCCAACTCCTAGAAACAACTTCATGCCCAAACTCCCTTACTTCCAGCTAGTAAGGATCACATAATTCCTAACAAAGTTTTGACACAGATTCCCAATTCGGGCATTCAGAACATATAGCACGTTGCTGTAAGCAAGCACATTCTCATTCAAAGATGCAAGTTACTATGTAGGAACAAGTTTGTATAGGTATTTCAAAGATGCCCAGAACTGAGCTAAACTTGGTATGTGTCCAACTCCTAGAAATAACTTCATGCCCCATCTCCCTTACTTCCAGCTAGTAAGGATCACATAATTCCTAACAAAGTTTTGACACAGATTCCCAATTCGGGCATTCAGAACATATAGCACGTTGCTGTAAGCAAGCACATGCTCATTCAAAGTTGCAAGTTACTATGTAGGAATAAGTTTGTATAGGTATTTCAAAGACGCCCAGAACTGAGCTAAACTTGGTATGTGTCCAACTCCTAGAAATAACTTCATGCCCCAACTCCCTTACTTCCAGCTAGTAAGGATCACATAATTCCTAACAAAGTTTTGACACAGATTCCCAATTCGGGCATTCAGAACATATAGCACCTTGCTGTAAGAAAGCACATTCTCATTCAAAGTTGCAAGTTACTATGTAGGAACAAGTTTGTATAGGTATTTCAAAGATGCCCAGAACTGAGCTAATCTTGGTATGTGTCCAACTCCTAGAAATAACTTCACGCCCCAACTCCCTTACTTCCAGCTAGTAAGGATCACATAATTCCTAACAAAGTTTTGACACGGATTCCCAATTCGGGCATTCAGAACATATAGCACGTTGCTGTAAGAAAGCACATTCTCATTCAAAGTTGCAAGTTACTATGTAGGAACAAGTTTGTATAGGACTTTAAAAGATGCCCAGAACTGAGCTAAACTTGGTATGTGTCCAACTCCTAGAAATAACTTCCTGCCCCAACTCCCTTACTTCCAGCTAGTAAGGATCACATAATTCCTAACAAAGTTTTGACACAGATTCCCATTTCGGGCATTCAGAACATATAGCACGTTGCTGTAAGCAAGCACATTCTCATTCAAAGATGCAAGTTACTATGTAGGAACAAGTTTGTATAGGTATTTCAAAGATGCCCAGAACTGAGCTAAACTTGGTATGTGTCCAACTCCTAGAAATAACTTCATGCCCTAACTCCCTTACTTCCAGCTAGTAAGGATCACATAATTCCTAACAACGTTTTGACACAGATTCCCAATTCGGGCATTCAGAACATATAGCACGTTGCTGTAAGCAAGCACATTCTCATTCAAAGATGCAAGTTACTATGTAGGAACAAGTTTGTATAGGTATTTCAAAGATGCCCAGAACTGTGCTAAACTTGGTATGTGTCCAACTCCTAGAAATACCTTCATGCCCCAACTCCCTTACTTCCAGCTAGTAAGGATCACATCATTCCTAACAAATTTTGACACAGATTCCCAATTCGGGCATTCAGAACATATAGCACGTTGCTGTAAGAAAGCACATTCTCATTCAAAGTTGCAAGTTAATATGTAGGAACAAGTTTGTATAGGTATTTCAAAGATGCCCAGAACTGAGCTAAACTTGGTATGTGTCCAACTCCTAGAAATAACTTCCTGCCCCATCTCCCTTACTTCCAGCTAGTAAGGATCACATAATTCCTAACAAAGTTTTGACACAGATTCCCAATTCGGGCATTCAGAACATATAGCACGTTGATGTAAGCAAGCACATTCTCATTCAAAGTTGCAAGTTACTATGTAGGAACAAGTTTGAATAGGACTTTCAAAGATGCCCAGAACTGAGCTAAACTTGGTATGTGTCCAACCCTAGAAATAACTTCATGCCCCAACTCCCTTACTTCCAGCTAGTAAGGATCACATAATTCCTAACAAAGTTTTGACACAGATTCCCAATTCGGGCATTCAGAACATATAGCACGTTGCTGTAAGCAAGCACATTCTCATTCAAAGTTGCAAGTTACTATGTAGGAACAAGTTTGTATAGGTACTTCAAAGATGCCCAGAACTGAGGTAAACTTGGTATGTGTCCAACTCCTAGAAATAACTTCATGCCCCATCTCCCTTACTTGCAGCTAGTAAGGATCACATAATTCCTAACAAAGTTTTGACACAGATTCCCAATTCGGGCATTCAGAACATATAGCACGTTGCTGTAAGCAAGCACATTCTCATTCAAAGTTGCAAGTTACTATGTAGGAACAAGTTTGTATAGGTATTTCAAAGATGCCCAGAATTGAGCTAAACATGGTATGTGTTCAACTCCTAAAAATAACTTCATGCCCCATCTCCCTTACTTCCAGCTAGTAAGGATCACATAATTCCTAACAAAGTTTTGACACAGATTCCCAATTCGGGCATTCAGAACATATAGCACGTTGCTGTAAGCAAGCACATTCTCATTCAAAGTTGCAAGTTACAAAGTAGGAACAAGTTTGTATAGGTATTTCATAGATGCCCAGAACTGAGCTAAACTTGGTATGTCTCCAACTCCTAGAAATAACTTCATGCCCCATCTCCCTTACTTCCAGCTAGTAAGGATCACATAATTCCTAACAAAGTTTTGACACAGATTCCCAATTTGGGCATTCAGAACATATAGCACGTTGCTGTAAGCAAGCACATTCTCATTCAAAGATGCAAGTTACTATGTAGGAACAAGTTTGTATAGGTATTTCAAAGATGTCCAGAACTGAGCTAATCTTGGTATGTGTCCAACTCCTAGAAATAACTTCATGCCCCAACTCCCTTACTTCCAGCTAGTAAGGATCACATAATTCCTAACAAAGTTTTGACACAGATTCCCAATTCGGGCATTCAGAACATATAGCACGTTGCTGTAAGCAAGCACATTCTCATTCAAAGTTGCAAGTTACTATGTAGGAACAAGTTTGAATAGGACTTTCAAAGATGCCCAGAACTGAGCTAAACTTGGTATGTGTCCAACTCCTAGAAATAACTTCATGCCCCAACTCCCTTACTTCCAGCTAGTAAGGATCACATAATTCCTAACAAAGTTTTGACACAGATTCCCAATTCGGGCATTCAGAACATATAGCACGTTGCTGTAAGCAAGCACATTCTCATTCAAAGATGCAAGTTACTATGTAGGAACAAGTTTGTATAGGTATTTCAAAGATGCCCAGAACTGAGCTAAACTTGGTATGTGTCCAACTCCTAGAAATAACTTCATGCCCCATCTCCCTTACTTCCAGCTAGTAAGGATCACATAATTCCTAACAAAGTTTTGACACAGATTCCCAATTCGGGCATTCAGAACATATAGCACGTTGCTGTAAGCAAGCACATTCTCATTCAAAGTTGCAAGTTACTATGTAGGAACAAGTTTGAATAGGACTTTCAAAGATGCCCAGAACTGAGCTAAACTTGGTATGTGTCCAACTCCTAGAAATAACTTCATGCCCCAACTCCCTTACTTCCAGCTAGTAAGGATCACATAATTCCTAACAAAGTTTTGACACAGATTCCCAATTCGGGCATTCAGAACATATAGCACCTTGCTGTAAGAAAGCACATTCTCATTGAAAGTTGCAAGTTACTATGTAGGAACAAGTTTGTATAGGTATTTCAAAGATGCCCAGAACTGAGCTAAACTTGGTATGTGTCCAACTCCTAGAAATAACTTCATGCCCCATCTCCCTTACTTCCAGCTAGTAAGGATCACATAATTCCTAACAAAGTTTTGACACAGATTCCCAATTCGGGCATTCAGAACATATAGCACGTTGCTGTAAGCAAGCACATTCTCATTCAAAGTTGCAAGTTACTATGTAGGAACAAGTTTGTATAGGTATTTCATAGATGCCCAGAACTGAGCTAAACTTGGTATGTCTCCAACTCCTAGAAATAACTTCATGCCCCATCTCCCTTACTTCCAGCTAGTAAGGATCACATAATTCCTAACAAAGTTTTGACACAGATTCCCAATTCGGGCATTCAGAACATATAGCACGTTGCTGTAAGCAAGCACATTCTCATTCAAAGATGCAAGTTACTATGTAGGAACAAGTTTGTATAGGTATTTCAAAGATGCCCAGAACTGAGCTAAACTTGGTATGTGTCCAACTCCTAGAAATAACTTCATGCCCCATCTCCCTTACTTCCAGCTAGTAAGGATCACATAATTCCTAACAAAGTTTTGACACAGATTCCCAATTCGGGCATTCAGAACATATAGCACGTTGCTGTAAGCAAGCACATTCTCATTGAAAGTTGCAAGTTACTATGTAGGAACAAGTTTGTATAGGTATTTCAAAGATGCCCAGAACTGAGCTAAACTTGGTATGTGTCCAACTCCTAGAAATAACTTCATGCCCCATCTCCCTTACTTCCAGCTAGTAAGGATCACATAATTCCTAACAAAGTTTTGACACAGATTCCCAATTCGGGCATTCAGAACATATAGCACGTTGCTGTAAGCAAGCACATTCTCATTCAAAGTTGCAAGTTACCATGTAGGAACAAGTTTGTATAGGTATTTCATAGATGCCCAGAACTGAGCTAAACTTGGTATGTCTCCAACTCCTAGAAATAACTTCATGCCCCATCTCCCTTACTTCCAGCTAGTAAGGATCACATAATTCCTAACAAAGTTTTGACACAGATTCCCAATTCGGGCTTTCACAACATATAGCACGTTGCTGTAAGCAAGCACATTCTCATTCAAAGATGCAAGTTACTATGTAGGAACAAGTTTGTATAGGTATTTCAAAGATGCCCAGAACTGAGCTAAACTTGGTATGTGTCCAACTCCTAGAAATAACTTCATGCCCCATCTCCCTTACTTCCAGCTAGTAAGGATCACATAATTCCTAACAAAGTTTTGACACAGATTCCCAAATCGGGCATTCAGAACATATAGCACGTTGCTGTAAGCAAGCACATGCTCATTCAAAGTTGCAAGTTACTATGTAGGAATAAGTTTGTATAGGTATTTCAAAGATGCCCAGAACTGAGCTAAACTTGGTATGTGTCCAACTCCTAGAAATAACTTCATGCCCCAACTCCCTTACTTCCAGCTAGTAAGGATCACATAATTCCTAACAAAGTTTTGACACAGATTCCCAATTCGGGCATTCACAACATATAGCACGTTGCTGTAAGCAAGCACATTCTCATTCAAAGTTGCAAGTTACCATGTAGGAACAAGTTTGTATAGGTATTTCATAGATGCCCAGAACTGAGCTAAACTTGGTATGTCTCCAACTCCTAGAAATAACTTCATGCCCCATCTCCCTTACTTCCAGCTAGTAAGGATCACATAATTCCTAACAAAGTTTTGACACAGATTCCCAATTCGGGCTTTCACAACATATAGCACGTTGCTGTAAGCAAGCACATTCTCATTCAAAGATGCAAGTTACTATGTAGGAATAAGTTTGTATAGGTATTTCAAAGATGCCCAGAACTGAGCTAAACTTGGTATGTGTCCAACTCCTAGAAATAACTTCATGCCCCAACTCCCTTACTTCCAGCTAGTAAGGATCACATAATTCCTAACAAAGTTTTGACACAGATTCCCAATTCGGGCATTCAGAACATATAGCACCTTGCTGTAAGAAAGCACATTCTCATTCAAAGTTGCAAGTTACTATGTAGGAACAAGTTTGTATAGGTATTTCAAAGATGCCCAGAACTGAGCTAAACTTGGTATGTGTCCAACTCCTAGAAATAACTTCACGCCCCAACTCCCTTACTTCCAGCTAGTAAGGATCACATAATTCCTAACAAAGTTTTGACACGGATTCCCAATTCGGGCATTCAGAACATATAGCACGTTGCTGTAAGAAAGCACATTCTCATTCAAAGTTGCAAGTTACTATGTAGGAACAAGTTTGTATAGGACTTTAAAAGATGCCCAGAACTGAGCTAAACTTGGTATGTGTCCAACTCCTAGAAATAACTTCCTGCCCCAACTCCCTTACTTCCAGCTAGTAAGGATCACATAATTCCTAACAAAGTTTTGACACAGATTCCCATTTCGGGCATTCAGAACATATAGCACGTTGCTGTAAGCAAGCACATTCTCATTCAAAGATGCAAGTTACTATGTAGGAACAAGTTTGTATAGGTATTTCAAAGATGCCCAGAACTGAGCTAAACTTGGTATGTGTCCAACTCCTAGAAATAACTTCATGCCCTAACTCCCTTACTTCCTGCTAGTAAGGATCACATAATTCCTAACAACGTTTTGACACAGATTCCCAATTCGGGCATTCAGAACATATAGCACGTTGCTGTAAGCAAGCACATTCTCATTCAAAGATGCAAGTTACTATGTAGGAACAAGTTTGTATAGGTATTTCAAAGATGCCCAGAACTGAGCTAAACTTGGTATGTGTCCAACTCCTAGAAATAACTTCATGCCCCATCTCCCTTACTTCCAGCTAGTAAGGATCACATAATTCCTAACAAAGTTTTGACACAGATTCCCAATTCGGGCATTCAGAACATATAGCACGTTGCTGTAAGCAAGCACATTCTCATTCAAAGTTGCAATTTACTATGTAGGAACAAGTTTGTATAGGTATTTCAAAGATGCCCAGAACTGAGCTAAACATGGTATGTGTCCAACTCCTAGAAACAACTTCATGCCCCAACTCCCTTACTTCCAGCTAGTAAGGATCACATAATTCCTAACAAAGTTTTGACACAGATTCCCAATTCGGGCATTCACAACATATAGCACGTTGCTCTAAGCAAGCACATTCTCATTCAAAGTTGCAAGTTACTATGTAGGAACAAGTTTGTATAGGTATTTCAAAGATGCCCAGAACTGAGCTAAACTTGGTATGTGTCCAACTCCTAGAAACAACTTCATGCCCCAACTCCCTTACTTCCAGCTAGTAAGGATCACATAATTCCTAACAACGTTTTGACACAGATTCCCAATTCGGGCATTCAGAACATATAGCACGTTGCTGTAAGAAAGCACATTCTCATTCAAAGTTGCAAGTTACTATGTAGGAACAAGTTTGAATAGGACTTTCAAAGATGCCCAGAACTGAGCTAAACTTGGTATGTGTCCAACTCCTAGAAATAACATCCTGCCCCAACTCCCTTAATTCCAGCTAGTAAGGATCACATAATTCCTAACAAAGTTTTGACACAGATTCCCAATTCGGGCATTCAGAACATATAGCACGTTGCTGTAAGCAAGCACATTCTCATTCAAAGTTGCAAGTTACCATGTAGGAACAAGTTTGTATAGGTATTTCATAGATGCCCAGAACTGAGCTAAACTTGGTATGTCTCCAACTCCTAGAAATAACTTCATGCCCCATCTCCCTTACTTCCAGCTAGTAAGGATCACATAATTCCTAACAAAGTTTTGACACAGATTCCCAATTCGGGCTTTCACAACATATAGCACGTTGCTGTAAGCAAGCACATTCTCATTCAAAGATGCAAGTTACTATGTAGGAACAAGTTTGTATAGGTATTTCAAAGATGCCCAGAACTGAGCTAAACTTGGTATGTGTCCAACTCCTAGAAATAACTTCATGCCCCATCTCCCTTACTTCCAGCTAGTAAGGATCACATAATTCCTAACAAAGTTTTGACACAGATTCCCAAATCGGGCATTCAGAACATATAGCACGTTGCTGTAAGCAAGCACATGCTCATTCAAAGTTGCAAGTTACTATGTAGGAATAAGTTTGTATAGGTATTTCAAAGATGCCCAGAACTGAGCTAAACTTGGTATGTGTCCAACTCCTAGAAATAACTTCATGCCCCAACTCCCTTACTTCCAGCTAGTAAGGATCACATAATTCCTAACAAAGTTTTGACACAGATTCCCAATTCGGGCATTCACAACATATAGCACGTTGCTGTAAGCAAGCACATTCTCATTCAAAGTTGCAAGTTACCATGTAGGAACAAGTTTGTATAGGTATTTCATAGATGCCCAGAACTGAGCTAAACTTGGTATGTCTCCAACTCCTAGAAATAACTTCATGCCCCATCTCCCTTACTTCCAGCTAGTAAGGATCACATAATTCCTAACAAAGTTTTGACACAGATTCCCAATTCGGGCTTTCACAACATATAGCACGTTGCTGTAAGCAAGCACATTCTCATTCAAAGATGCAAGTTACTATGTAGGAATAAGTTTGTATAGGTATTTCAAAGATGCCCAGAACTGAGCTAAACTTGGTATGTGTCCAACTCCTAGAAATAACTTCATGCCCCAACTCCCTTACTTCCAGCTAGTAAGGATCACATAATTCCTAACAAAGTTTTGACACAGATTCCCAATTCGGGCATTCAGAACATATAGCACCTTGCTGTAAGAAAGCACATTCTCATTCAAAGTTGCAAGTTACTATGTAGGAACAAGTTTGTATAGGTATTTCAAAGATGCCCAGAACTGAGCTAAACTTGGTATGTGTCCAACTCCTAGAAATAACTTCACGCCCCAACTCCCTTACTTCCAGCTAGTAAGGATCACATAATTCCTAACAAAGTTTTGACACGGATTCCCAATTCGGGCATTCAGAACATATAGCACGTTGCTGTAAGAAAGCACATTCTCATTCAAAGTTGCAAGTTACTATGTAGGAACAAGTTTGTATAGGACTTTAAAAGATGCCCAGAACTGAGCTAAACTTGGTATGTGTCCAACTCCTAGAAATAACTTCCTGCCCCAACTCCCTTACTTCCAGCTAGTAAGGATCACATAATTCCTAACAAAGTTTTGACACAGATTCCCATTTCGGGCATTCAGAACATATAGCACGTTGCTGTAAGCAAGCACATTCTCATTCAAAGATGCAAGTTACTATGTAGGAACAAGTTTGTATAGGTATTTCAAAGATGCCCAGAACTGAGCTAAACTTGGTATGTGTCCAACTCCTAGAAATAACTTCATGCCCTAACTCCCTTACTTCCTGCTAGTAAGGATCACATAATTCCTAACAACGTTTTGACACAGATTCCCAATTCGGGCATTCAGAACATATAGCACGTTGCTGTAAGCAAGCACATTCTCATTCAAAGATGCAAGTTACTATGTAGGAACAAGTTTGTATAGGTATTTCAAAGATGCCCAGAACTGAGCTAAACTTGGTATGTGTCCAACTCCTAGAAATAACTTCATGCCCCATCTCCCTTACTTCCAGCTAGTAAGGATCACATAATTCCTAACAAAGTTTTGACACAGATTCCCAATTCGGGCATTCAGAACATATAGCACGTTGCTGTAAGCAAGCACATTCTCATTCAAAGTTGCAATTTACTATGTAGGAACAAGTTTGTATAGGTATTTCAAAGATGCCCAGAACTGAGCTAAACATGGTATGTGTCCAACTCCTAGAAACAACTTCATGCCCCAACTCCCTTACTTCCAGCTAGTAAGGATCACATAATTCCTAACAAAGTTTTGACACAGATTCCCAATTCGGGCATTCACAACATATAGCACGTTGCTCTAAGCAAGCACATTCTCATTCAAAGTTGCAAGTTACTATGTAGGAACAAGTTTGTATAGGTATTTCAAAGATGCCCAGAACTGAGCTAAACTTGGTATGTGTCCAACTCCTAGAAACAACTTCATGCCCCAACTCCCTTACTTCCAGCTAGTAAGGATCACATAATTCCTAACAACGTTTTGACACAGATTCCCAATTCGGGCATTCAGAACATATAGCACGTTGCTGTAAGAAAGCACATTCTCATTCAAAGTTGCAAGTTACTATGTAGGAACAAGTTTGAATAGGACTTTCAAAGATGCCCAGAACTGAGCTAAACTTGGTATGTGTCCAACTCCTAGAAATAACATCCTGCCCCAACTCCCTTAATTCCAGCTAGTAAGGATCACATAATTCCTAACAAAGTTTTGACACAGATTCCCAATTCGGGCATTCAGAACATATAGCACGTTGCTGTAAGCAAGCACATTCTCATTCAAAGTTGCAAGTTACTATGTAGGAACAAGTTTGTATAGGTACTTCAAAGATGCCCAGAACTGAGGTAAACTTGGTATGTGTCCAACTCCTAGAAATAACTTCATGCCCCATCTCCCTTACTTCCAGCTAGTAAGGATCACATAATTCCTAACAAAGTTTTGACACAGATTCCCAATTCGGGCATTCAGAACATATAGCACGTTGCTGTAAGCAAGCACATTCTCATTCAAAGTTGCAAGTTACTATGTAGGAACAAGTTTGAATAGGACTTTCAAAGATGCCCAGAACTGAGCTAAACTTGGTATGTGTCCAACTCCTAGAAATAACTTCATGGCCCAACTCCCTTACTTCCAGCTAGTAAGGATCACATAATTCCTAACAAAGTTTTGACACAGATTCCCAATTCGGGCATTCAGAACATATAGCACGTTGCTGTAAGCAAGCACATTCTCATTCAAAGTTGCAAGTTACTATGTAGGAACAAGTTTGAATAGGACTTTCAAAGATGCCCAGAACTGAGCTAAACTTGGTATGTGTCCAACTCCTAGAAATAACTTCATGCCCCATCTCCCTTACTTCCAGCTAGTAAGGATCACATAATTCCTAACAAAGTTTTGACACAGATTCCCAATTCGGGCATTCAGAACATATAGCACGTTGCTGTAAGCAAGCACATTCTCATTCAAAGTTGCAAGTTACTATGTAGGAACAAGTTTGTATAGGTATTTCATAGATGCCCAGAACTGAGCTAAACTTGGTATGTCTCCAACTCCTAGAAATAACTTCATGCCCCATCTCCCTTACTTCCAGCTAGTAAGGATCACATAATTCCTAACAAAGTTTTGACACAGATTCCCAATTCGGGCATTCAGAACATATAGCACGTTGCTGTAAGCAAGCACATTCTCATTCAAAGATGCAAGTTACTATGTAGGAACAAGTTTGTATAGGTATTTCAAAGATGCCCAGAACTGAGCTAAACTTGGTATGTGTCCAACTCCTAGAAATAACTTCATGCCCCATCTCCCTTACTTCCAGCTAGTAAGGATCACATAATTCCTAACAAAGTTTTGACACAGATTCCCAATTCGGGCATTCAGAACATATAGCACGTTGCTGTAAGCAAGCACATTCTCATTGAAAGTTGCAAGTTACTATGTAGGAACAAGTTTGTATAGGTATTTCAAAGATGCCCAGAACTGAGCTAAACTTGGTATGTGTCCAACTCCTAGAAATAACTTCATGCCCCATCTCCCTTACTTCCAGCTAGTAAGGATCACATAATTCCTAACAAAGTTTTGACACAGATTCCCAATTCGGGCATTCAGAACATATAGCACGTTGCTGTAAGCAAGCACATTCTCATTCAAAGTTGCAAGTTACCATGTAGGAACAAGTTTGTATAGGTATTTCATAGATGCCCAGAACTGAGCTAAACTTGGTATGTCTCCAACTCCTAGAAATATCATCATGCCCCATCTCCCTTACTTCCAGCTAGTAAGGATCACATAATTCCTAACAAAGATTTGACACAGATTCCCAATTCGGGCTTTCACAACATATAGCACGTTGCTGTAAGCAAGCACATTCTCATTCAAAGATGCAAGTTACTATGTAGGAACAAGTTTGTATAGGTATTTCAAAGATGCCCAGAACTGAGCTAAACTTGGTATGTGTCCAACTCCTAGAAATAACTTCATGCCCCATCTCCCTTACTTCCAGCTAGTAAGGATCACATAATTCCTAACAAAGTTTTGACACAGATTCCCAATTCGGGCATTCAGAACATATAGCACGTTGCTGTAAGCAAGCACATGCTCATTCAAAGTTGCAAGTTACTATGTAGGAATAAGTTTGTATAGGTATTTCAAAGATGCCCAGAACTGAGCTAAACTTGGTATGTGTCCAACTCCTAGAAATAACTTCATGCCCCAACTCCCTTACTTCCAGCTAGTAAGGATCACATAATTCCTAACAAAGTTTTGACACAGATTCCCAATTCGGGCATTCAGAACATATAGCACCTTGCTGTAAGAAAGCACATTCTCATTCAAAGTTGCAAGTTACTATGTAGGAACAAGTTTGTATAGGTATTTCAAAGATGCCCAGAACTGAGCTAAACTTGGTATGTGTCCAACTCCTAGAAATAACTTCACGCCCCAACTCCCTTACTTCCAGCTAGTAAGGATCACATAATTCCTAACAAAGTTTTGACACAGATTCCCAATTCGGGCATTCAGAACATATAGCACGTTGCTGTAAGAAAGCACATTCTCATTCAAAGTTGCAAGTTACTATGTAGGAACAAGTTTGTATAGGACTTTAAAAGATGCCCAGAACTGAGCTAAACTTGGTATGTGTCCAACTCCTAGAAATAACTTCCTGCCCCAACTCCCTTACTTCCAGCTAGTAAGGATCACATAATTCCTAACAACGTTTTGACACAGATTCCCATTTCGGGCATTCAGAACATATAGCACGTTGCTGTAAGCAAGCACATTCTCATTCAAAGATGCAAGTTACTATGTAGGAACAAGTTTGTATAGGTATTTCAAAGATGCCCAGAACTGAGCTAAACTTGGTATGTGTCCAACTCCTAGAAATAACTTCATGCCCCAACTCCCTTACTTCCAGCTAGTAAGGATCACATAATTCCTAACAACGTTTTGACACAGATTCCCAATTCGGGCATTCAGAACATATAGCACGTTGCTGTTAGCAAGCACATTCTCATTCAAAGATGCAAGTTACTATGTAGGAACAAGTTTGTATAGGTATTTCAAAGATGCCCAGAACTGAGCTAAACTTGGTATGTGTCCAACTCCTAGAAATAACTTCATGCCACAACTCCCTTACTTCCAGCTAGTAAGGATCACATAATTCCTAACAACGTTTTGACACAGATTCCCAATTCGGGCATTCAGAACATATAGCACGTTGCTGTAAGCAAGCACATTCTCATTCAAAGTTGCAAGTTACTATGTAGGAACAAGTTTGTATAGGTATTTCAAAGATGCCCAGAACTGAGCTAAACGTTGTATGTGTCCAACTCCTAGAAATAACTTCATGCCCCATCTCCCTTACTTCCAGCTAGTAAGGATCACATAATTCCTAACAAAGTTTTGACACAGATTCCCAATTCGGGCATTCAGAACATATAGCACGTTGCTGTAAGCAAGCACATTCTCATTCAAAGTTGCAATTTACTATGTAGGAACAAGTTAGTATAGGTATTTCAAAGATGCCCAGAACTGAGCTAAACATGGTATGTGTCCAACTCCTAGAAACAACTTCATGCCCCAACTCCCTTACTTCCAGCTAGTAAGGATCACATAATTCCTAACAAAGTTTTGACACAGATTCCCAATTCGGGCATTCACAACATATAGCACGTTGCTCTAAGCAAGCACATTCTCATTCAAAGTTGCAAGTTACTATGTAGGAACAAGTTTGTATAGGTATTTCAAAGATGCCCAGAACTGAGCTAAACTTGGTATGTGTCCAACTCCTAGAAACAACTTCATGCCCCAACTCCCTTACTTCCAGCTAGTAAGGATCACATAATTCCTAACAACGTTTTGACACAGATTCCCAATTCGGGCATTCAGAACATATAGCACGTTGCTGTAAGAAAGCACATTCTCATTCAAAGTTGCAAGTTACTATGTAGGAACAAGTTTGAATAGGACTTTCAAAGATGCCCAGAACTGAGCTAAACTTGGTATGTGTCCAACTCCTAGAAATAACATCCTGCCCCAACTTCCTTAATTCCAGCTAGTAAGGATCACATAATTCCTAACAAAGTTTTGACACAGATTCCCAATTCGGGCATTCAGAACATATAGCACGTTGCTGTAAGCAAGCACATTCTCATTCAAAGTTGCAAGTTACTATGTAGCAACAAGTTTGTATAGGTATTTCAAAGATGCCCAGAACTGAGCTAAACTTGGTATGTGTCCAACTCCTAGAAATAACTTCATGCCCCAACTCCCTTACTTCCAGCTAGTAAGGATGACATAATTCCTAACAAAGTTTTGACACAGATTCCCAATTCGGGCATTCAGAACATATAGCACCTTGCTGTAAGCAAGCACATTCTCATTCAAAGATGCAAGTTACTATGTAGGAACAAGTTTGTATAGGTATTTCAAAGATGCCCAGAACTGAGCTAAACTTGGTATGTGTCCAACTCCTAGAAATAACTTCATGCCCCATCTCGCTTACTTCCAGCTAGTAAGGATCACATAATTCCTAACAAAGTTTTGACACAGATTCCCAATTCGGGCATTCAGAACATATAGCACGTTGTTGTAAGCAAGCACATTCTCATTCAAAGAGGCAAGTTACTATGTAGGAACAAGTTTGTATAGGTATTTCAAAGATGCCCAGAACTGAGCTAAACTTGGTATGTGTCCAACTCCTAGAAATAACTTCATGCCCCATCTCCCTTACTTCCAGCTAGTAAGGATCACATAATTCCTAACAAAGTTTTGACACAGATTCCCAATTCGGGCATTCAGAACATATAGCACGTTGCTGTAAGCAAGCACATTCTCATTCAAAGTTGCAAGTTACTATGTAGGAACAAGTTTGTATAGGTATTTCAAAGATGCCCAGAACTGAGCTAAATTTGGTATGTCTCCAACTCCTAGAAATAACTTCATGCCCCATCTCCCTTACTTCCAGCTAGTAAGGATCACATAATTCCTAACAAAGTTTTGACACAGATTCCCATTCGGGCATTCAGAACATATAGCACGTTGCTGTAAGCAAGCACATTCTCATTCAAAGTTGCAAGTTACTATGTAGGAACAAGTTTGTATAGGTATTTCAAAGATGCCCAGAACTGAGCTAAACTTGGTATGTGTCCAACTCATAGAAATATCTTCATGCCCCATCTCCCTTACTTCCAGCTAGTAAGGATCACATAATTCCTAACAAAGTTTTGACACAGATTCCCAATTCGGGCATTCAGAACATATAGCACGTTGCTGTAAGCAAGCACATTCTCATTCAAAGTTGCAAGTTACTATGTAGGAACAAGTTTGTATAGGTATTTCAAAGATGCCGAGAACTGAGCTAAACTTGGTATGTGTCCAACTCCTAGAAATAACTTCATGCCCCATCTCCCTTACTTCCAGCTAGTAAGGATCACATAATTCCTAACAAAGTTTTGACACAGATTCCCAATTCGGGCATTCAGAACATATAGCACGTTGCTGTAAGCAAGCACATTCTCATTCAAAGTTGCAATTTACTATGTAGGAACAAGTTTGTATAGGTATTTCAAAGATGCCCAGAACTGAGCTAAACATGGTATGTGTCCAACTCCTAGAAACAACTTCATGCCCCAACTCCCTTACTTCCAGCTAGTAAGGATCACATAATTCCTAACAAAGTTTTGACACAGATTCCCAATTCGGGAATTCACAACATATAGCACGTTGCTCTAAGCAAGCACATTCTCATTCAAAGTTGCAAGTTACTATGTAGGAACAAGTTTGTATAGGTATTTCAAAGATGCCCAGAACTGAGCTAAACTTGGTATGTGTCCAACTCCTAGAAACAACTTCATGCCCCAACTCCCTTACTTCCAGCTAGTAAGGATCACATAATTCCTAACAACGTTTTGACACAGATTCCCAATTCGGGCATTCAGAACATATAGCACGTTGCTGTAAGAAAGCACATTCTCATTCAAAGTTGCAAGTTACTATGTAGGAACAAGTTTGAATAGGACTTTCAAAGATGCCCAGAACTGAGCTAAACTTGGTATGTGTCCAACTCCTAGAAATAACATCCTGCCCCAACTCCCTTAATTCCAGCTAGTAAGGATCACATAATTCCTAACAAAGTTTTGACACAGATTCCCAATTCGGGCATTCAGAACATATAGCACGTTGCTGTAAGCAAGCACATTCTCATTCAAAGTTGCAAGTTACTATGTAGGAACAAGTTTGTATAGGTATTTCAAAGATGCCCAGAACTGAGCTAAACTTGGTATGTGTCCAACTCCTAGAAATAACTTCATGCCCCAACTCCCTTACTTCCAGCTAGTAAGGATCACATAATTCCTAACAAAGTTTTGACACAGATTCCCAATTCGGGCATTCAGAACATATAGCACGTTGCTGTAAGCAAGCACATTCTCATTCAAAGATGCAAGTTACTATGTAGGAACAAGTTTGTATAGGTATTTCAAAGATGCCCAGAACTGAGCTAAACTTGGTATGTGTCCAACTCCTAGAAATAACTTCATGCCCCATCTCGCTTACTTCCAGCTAGTAAGGATCACATAATTCCTAACAAAGTTTTGACACAGATTCCCAATTCGGGCATTCAGAACATATAGCACGTTGCTGTAAGCAAGCACATTCTCATTCAAAGATGCAAGTTACTATGTAGGAACAAGTTTGTATAGGTATTTCAAAGATGCCCAGAACTGAGCTAAACTTGGTATGTGTCCAACTCCTAGAAATAACTTCATGCCCCATCTCCCTTACTTCCAGCTAGTAAGGATCACATAATTCCTAACAAAGTTTTGACACAGATTCCCAATTCGGGCATTCACAACATATAGCACGTTGCTGTAAGCAAGCACTTTCTCATTCAAAGTTGCAAGTTACTATGTAGGAACAAGTTTGTATAGGTATTTCAAAGATGCCCAGAACTGAGCTAAACTTGGTATGTGTCCAACTCCTAGAAATAACTTCATGCCCCATCTCCCTTACTTCCAGCTAGTAAGGATCACATAATTCCTAACAAAGTTTTGACACAGATTCCCAATTCGGGCATTCAGAACATATAGCACGTTGCTGTAAGCAAGCACATTCTCATTCAAAGTTGCAAGTTACTATGTAGGAACAAGTTTGTATAGGTATTTCAAAGATGCCCAGAACTGAGCTATACATGGTATGTGTCCAACTCCTAGAAACAACTTCATGCCCCAACTCCCTTACTTCCAGCTAGTAAGGATCACATAATTCCTAACAAAGTTTTGACACAGATTCCCAATTCGGGCATTCACAACATATAGCACGTTGCTGTAAGCAAGCACATTCTCATTCAAAGTTGCAAGTTACTATGTAGGAACAAGTTTGTATAGGTATTTCAAAGATGCCCAGAACTGAGCTAAACTTGGTATGTGTCCAACTCATAGAAATAACTTCATGCCCCATCTCCCTTACTTCCAGCTAGTAAGGATCACATAATTCCTAACAAAGTTTTGACACAGATTCCCAATTCGGGCATTCAGAACATATAGCACGTTGCTGTAAGCAAGCACATTCTCATTCAAAGTTGCAAGTTACTATGTAGGAAC